>NW_019738964.1:1656506-1732455 GCF_002891405.2 Cryptotermes secundus
CCATTGAATAGGGGACTGGGTGGGCTCCAGAGCCTGTCTTGACATTCCCCCTAATGTGAATCGAACCCCGGCCGTCCAGGTTGATGGTATTCCAAACTAATGCCTTAGGCATCTTCCAAGAAACCCACTGGTACATCTGACAAATGTATTTAATGACTGCCTTCGGTTGTCCCATTTTTCAAAGCCTTTGAAGGAAGCAAAATTTATAATATTACCTAAACCAGATAAGGGCTCCAAATTCCCTCGAATTTTACGTCCGATTAGCCTCTTGTCTAAAACAGGCAAGCTACTCGAGAAACTTATTCTGAAAATAGTCCAGAGGCACATTGAAGAAAGAGGCGTGCTTAATGCAAGCCAGTTTAGCCCACCATAAGGCAGTGATCAGATCAGTAATGACTTGTGCTTGCCCCGCCTGGGAATTAGCGGCAGACTCCAGCTACTTAAAATTGCAGCGCCTACAAAACAAGGTTCTCCGCACCGTCGGAAATTCTTTAAAGTTCATGCCGGTCCCCGATTTGCACACGGCATGTATACGGTTAAGATAAAGTTGTCCCTGTGCTTAACTAATTAAGCACTGCGCCACGAAGGCGTATGGGCGGGCTGCTGTATAAATCCACGTTATCTTGACTTCGGCATAATTTGGAGGTGAGTGGTCAGCTTCACGCCCCTGCCGATTTAACTCTGGGGAAAGCGCCCCCCGGTACCCATTCGATAGGAGGCTAGATGGGCCCCAGAGCCGGTCCGGACACTGTGGAGAGGAAGAAATTCCTAACTCTGCCGGGACTCGAACTCTGAGCCCTCGGCGGTTCAGTCCGTAGCCAGTTGCTGTACCGACTGAGCTATCCCGACTCCTATGTATACGATTATATAACAAAATTGTGCTGGCAACAAACAGAAGTCATACAAAATCATGAGAATGGACATGTTCGCAGCGTAGGACAAGGCGACATTGAAAATATAACAAGATTATACTTGGCGGTGGCCAAAGCTTGCTACCATTCAGGTGACTAAGCCGCCCTTGTAGTATCAAACGCGTACTATAGGCATGATCTGCATTGTAAAACCTGGCATAGGACATGCACATAGTGCACAAGGAAGAATTTTCAATAACATTCCATAAGTGCACTTACACTTGACGAAAGGCCAAGCATATTCCTAGAAGACAACGCCATCCTCTTGTCAGAGAGGATGTTACATAATGACCGTGACCACGAGGTTTCAGTTGAAAACAATAATATTTTGTCCTGAGTCTAGGGGGCTTGACGCCAAAATGAAATATTTGGAGGTAAACCGCCAGTCGTAAAGTAATTCTGACTTTGGCAATATTGCCTCCGTAGTCAGATCCTCTGCTCAGTCAGGTACGTGTACCTACAACGAAAGGCAGAACCGTCCAGTCGTCTAACAGGACAAGTCCATGCATCCGTTACTGCTTCATGCAAAACTAATTCTAATCATATGCAGCACTTCTAGAAGAGGAGGAGGAGGTGAGCTGCTCTGCTAAGTCAGAGCGCCTACACAGAGGCCGGTTTCTCCTCTCGTAGCAGAGACTCAGTTGCCTAGCAACGATAAGGAGAGACACATAGACACACAAACATGCAGGGGATCTCAAAAGCCTACTTTAGGAGAGTAGGGTAAGGGAACACAGGAATAATTCCTTATCCATCCAGGGCATTAGGAAAAACATCAATGTACTTGCGTCAAACAGCCCGTCACGATAGCCGAGCGGTCTAAGGCATGTACTGTCTTCGCTAGCTTGGAAACCGGGATCGTGGGTTCGAATTCCAATCAGGGTATGGATGTTTAGTTTATGTGTGTGCGTTTTTCTGTGTTTGTATACAGGTAGAGGCCTTGCGACGAGCTGATCACCCGCCCAAGGAGTCCTACCGAATGTGTAAGATTTAGAAAAACCGAAGTGAACGGAGAAATTCATGGAGGTAGGCCTAGGCCCACTGGAGCTGTAGCGCCAAGGAAAAAAAATTTTGCGTCAAATAAACATGAACCATGTAAGATTTGAGGTTTTCACTGCGGTGACTATGAAGAATGCCGTCCTCTTGGATGTGGCGCCGTGTAGATATTGTACAAACCGACGTTTCGGAGGAAAGTATCGCTACTTTCTGCAGCCACCTGCTCACGCTGGTTCCTCGTTCGCAGATTTTTTCTTCTACCCTGAAGGTGGAGGCGATACGTTACTCCGAAACGTCGGTTCATGCAAGACCTACGCGGCGCCACATCTCAGAAAACGGCATTTTTCAAATAGGAACCAAGCTCAGCTGCATATGGCAGTGCTCAAAAAACTGCAGAACATGCCATAAAACACACAGCGCACCCAGCACAATAAACTCGTGGCCAGGGAAGAAACCATGCAAACGAACCCCCACCTCTCCTCTCTCAATCAGCAACTCTGGTGACCGTATACCGAATACGAGACAGATCCGTAAAATGTGGCAGGCACTAAACAAGAAGTTGAAGAATTTTGCTCGCTCTGACCCTCTGTCTCTCTCTCTCTCTCTGTTTAGGCATTAAAACATATAAGCAATTTTTTTTCTTTGGCACTACAGCCCCAGTGGGCCTAGGCCTAACTCCATGAACTTCTCCGTTCACTTCGGTTTTTCTAGATCTTACACATTCGGTAGGACTCCTTGGGCGGGTGGTCAGCTCGTCGCAAGGCCTCTACCTGTATACAAACACAGAAAAACGCATACAAACAAACTAAACATCCATGCCCTGAGTGGGATTCGAACTCACGTCCCGGTTTCCAAGCGAGAGAAGACAGTACATGCCTTAGACCGCTCGGCTACCATGACCGGCTATATAATCAATTTAACCAATCAAATTGTGCAACGTAACCATTGAGAGAGCTGGATAGAAATACTGTAGCGTATAGACCTCTTGCTGACTGATGACTCTGTAAACAGCAACCGTTTCAGGGTAACGGCTCGGTAAACATACTGCATTTGATAAGCAGCTAATTTTTAATAGTGTAACAGCTGGACAACAAGAATGGAAACGGAGTATTTCTATGTAGTCCGTGCCCAAATGTTGTAAGTAATGGATCTTAGTCAGTTGATAGTCAGTTCTGTACAGGATTCTGCGAAGAGAAGGCTCGAGTCGGAGGCAGAGGAGTAGCTACTGTTGGAACAATCACCAGGAAACGTCTAGTAACAGACTGAGAACACTAGACTGTGTGCTCTAGTGAACTGTAAAGTGTGGAAACCGCGATAATGTTATAGTTGTTTTGTAGTTAAAGTTTATAATCGGTCACCAATCCAAACCCGGTCTATAGTCACTTATACACGCAACAATATTAATAATAACCAACATACGAACTGGACCAACTTCAGGAATGAGAAATTAAACAATACGCGAAAAAATATCAACAATCCATAGTGCCCTATCGTCGCCTGCCATCCCGAGATGAAAACCCCCATTTTTGTAAACCAATTGTAATTTACCTCGGTAGGCGGCAGCAAACCAAAAATTTTCAGAACTCCTACCCAGCCTCAAATTTACTACCAAATTCCCAGTATGGTGCCTCCCCAAGAAATGACTTGATTCTGAGATACACCGCTCACAGCAGGGATGAAAATAGTGGGGAGAGTAGGGTTAACGGGGAAGCCTGTCCACACAACGTGTAAGTTCGAAAATGGCGACCTAATTTGGAACAGAGTTGCGCTTTCATTGCACACGGCTCACCAGTTAGGAAGAACATGGTAATTTCTTTGTTTAGTTTCTTGAGGTGGGGTGAGAGACAGTCCACTTGGTACGTCGACCACTACTGGCCTATTGTACCAGCCACGGATAAGTGTGAAGCAGTAGACTGAATGAGAATTGGCAAGGGAAACGGAAATACTCGGAGAAAACATGTCCCAATGTCACTTAGTCCACCACAAATCGAACATGTCTTGACTTTGGCTCGAACACGGACCGCCTCAGAGGGATGGCGGCGACTAGCCCTGAGCTATGGCACGGTCACCAAAGAAGATGGTAGGACAGTTACACTTTTATTCCAGATTGATTCTGTAGGGGAAACCAGTCAGCTTAGTTACTTGAGAGCTTCTGGAGTATCGTTAACTCAGTCCAGCGGAAGGAAGACAAGCTCATTACATCAATTGCTTCCACAGTTATTCTGACGCGAGAGTGCAATTGGCGGGTTGATAGGTCAACATATCACAAACGAAACCCACAGTTCTCAAAAGGTGCCGAAAATCGACCCTGTTTTTGAACACTCATTCTTTACACCTCCTTAAAATAATCACATTCATTCGTTGAAGGTCCTTTTCGGAAACGAAGCAAACCTGAAACTGGAGACTTCAGACCTCTATCTCCTGTGCAAAGCGCGTAAGAGATTTTCAATGACAATATTTAAGTCTAGCGCCGATTTCACGCCGTTTCTCTGCAGTGAGCACCCGTCGCTTTCGTTACATTCTTTCTTTTTCAAGATCATCTATGTCCGTATAAGTTTTTACAACTCCATATATTTTGTGACGTCCTAGAAATTGTGCCAGAACCTTCTCCTTCCTTGTCACGTGGGTACTCTGCATTAATAGCTGTTTCAATGTACAATTCATGTCATTTCGATACAAAAAGTAACGCTACTGACTGAATGTTTAATAGAGCAGCAACGACTCTATATTATCTACTGTTGACAGGCACATAAGACATGAACTCGCTTCACAGTAGCCGTTAAAAGATTTATATAGGTAATATTGAAGAGATACTGCAATATGTACAGGCCATTGGCTTGTCGACTACGCCGTGTCCGAACCCGTGCCGTGCGAGTTAACGCAATTACATTGTGCCCCTCCCGCCGGATCGGTCGAGCGATTTGCGGCAGGCTCTCACAGAATCTCCTTGTATGAACTTATGCTGCAATATCGGACAGTGACTAATCGAAAAGCAGTGAATTTACAAGTTCATAGTGAGTCGTGCAGATAGCACAATCTGTCTGCGACTTAGTTCATCTTGGTTCACTGTCATATGTTTACTTCTTCATTATTAACGCAAGATATTATGTTCACATCATGTACTCTTACAGAGTTTCAAAATATAATACGAGAACAAACTGATGTAATGGATGGACATTATGAAACCAACTCGCAGTCCAGTTACAGCTACTAAAAGCACGCTCGATTTGACTGATTTTCAGATTATTTAATGGAGCTATTTCGATTGCAGAGAGTCGAGTATGGTAGAAAAATTGTAAGAATGATGAGGGGTAAGGATTTATAAGCAAGCAGTTCTATGCCTTTTGGGAATAATGTCCTTGAGAAAATTATGGTAAGTCCTCCATTCTGAATGGTTGGTTACCCAAAGAAGATTCAAACTGGATACTTCCCGAATACAAGCGTGCAGTAATTTCCTCTGTACTAACCTTCTTGGCCGATCCCCTGGAAGTACTGAATAAATTCATTACAGAACTCAGCCAAGGGATTCGTCCCTGACAGTATACAAGCTGCATTTGAAGTAAGAAAAAGAAGGCAATCATTAAATGAAATCTGATGAAAATTCTTATAAATACAGATGTAAAGAAGCATATTAGAACAGGCCGTTTGGAAACAGGCTGAGGTGAATTAGGTTGGTATGACTATTAGTTATTTTGAGGGAGGAAGAACATGAAATTCAGAAATTGTTTTGATTACTCGTCATCTATTTATGCACTAAGCATGTCGGCGGTAACCACATTATCTGGTTACCTGAGAAAAATACATATTAAACAAGTCTTTTGTTTTAATTTCAAAATATAATAGTTCAAAATTTCTTCTCCTCCAACATACACACAAACACACAAATTTCGCTCTCCTATCTTAACTACCTTCCTCAGAAATAAATTATTATTTCTCAATTGCAGTATCACCTTGTGTTATTCTGACCAAAACAAGTTATTCGCGTATGTATCTTTCTGTCTATATAAACTAAGATATATTTTACTCGGTCACAAGTTCCAGCACGTAGACTGCTGAACTTTAGGGAATTCAACACAACTATGTCCCACCACGTGCCTCCAAGATAATGTGGTTGCATCATGATTATAAACTCTTGTACCACAGCAAGTCTAAACTCATGTGGTGATATAGGTACAGACTGCTGACAAGCACTTCAGAGCATCAATACACGAATATTAATCCAAACTCACAAAAATATTTTATATAAAATTACAAATGACAATAAAGCAAAAAACAAGAAGAAGAGAAGACATGATAAATTGCAAGGAGAAGGTGAAAAATAACTACTTACACTAAGTAACAATTTCTATGGAGCTGAGTCCTCCTTGAAAAGCCAATGATCCCTCAGCTACTCATGAATTTTCCAACGTTTTATGGAAACTAAAATTTTGTCACTATGTTCAAAAGAGACTTCCACTGGTCCCTGTCTTGAGCCAGATTAATCTAGCCTATACCAATCCATCCTGTTTCTCTAAAATCCATTTTAAAAGGCTCATTATCCTCTCATCTACTCCATTTTGCTACCAAAATTCTGTAAGTATGCTCCGTTTATCTCATGCATTCTTCACGCCCTGCCCCTCTCATACTTCCTGACTTGATCATTCTAATTACATTTGGCAAAGAGTACCAGTTACGAAGCTCCTCGTTACCCAGTTCTCCCCAGCTTTGTATTATTTCATTTCTCCTGAGTCCAAACAGTCTCCTTAGTACTACATTCTCAAACATCTTCAGTCTATATTCTTTCCTTAATGTCTGAGATCAAGGCAAAATTATACCTCTTCTTTTACTACACGTGGGTGGATATTGCATAGTGGTAATACCTGCACAGTGTCCTGAGATCTACCAGCATATAGTGTAAGAATTGTGGATGATCATGGTTCATCCAGCATATTCACCAGAGCCATACATCCATTTTTGTGTTACTGGAAGTTGGAAAAAGAACTGCAAAATCATCATTTTAGATCACTTAATGATTTCAGCAATGTCACGAATATATCCAATAAACTGTCTGGACTGAAAGGTACCAAGCATTATCCCAATTCAGTCTCCTCTTAATTTCCTCCTGAACTGAATTTTGATTTGTTGCTGTCATTCTCAGATATTTGAACTGCGCCACACTTTCATAGGATTTCTTAATTCTCTTTATGTCATGATTTTGTCCTGCATTCTGGTGATGAGACAGCAAAATACACTTATTATTCTCCATATTTACTTCTAGACCAACTTCCTTGCTAGTATTAATAAGAGTTTCTGCTTTTTTCTTTATAGTGTTTATGCTATCTCCTAATAGACTGACATCAACAGCAAAAACCATATGCAGACGCGTCCCATTTTATTGCAATCTCAACCACTGCTGAGTTAATTCCAGGGGAGTAACTTTCAAAATTCATCTGTTCCTCCATATAAGCATGGTGCATGCTAATTAAGTTTATCTTTAAGATATTACCTCTTTTGTTCCAGAAATTTCTATGCACTTCACGTCTTATTGTTCAGCTTATCCCATTTTATTTGGCTTGGATCCTGTAACTCCAATTTCGTATGTTTACATTGATCTAATAATTTTGAAGATATTCAGTCAAACCATGGCTTATGCTGCTTCAGCTTGTAATAATCTAGACCCTCACTGGCTGAAATCCTCTATTTTCCCCCAACAGTTTCCTGAGCTCTACTGATACCCACATAATCATTTAAATTTTCCAAAGATGCAAACCTTTTTGAGATTTTAACCTGCTACTGTTCTTTGCCTTCTACCTCATTTAGGTTCTTGAGATGAAATCTCTCTATATAAAAATTTTTGTGTTCCTCATTTCTTATTGTCATTCTCTCCCTAACTTTTGCAGTAACCAGACAGTGACCAGTGCCAATCACAATTGCTGCGTGGTCTAAGGCATGAACTGTCTTTGCCCACTCAAACACTGGGATCATGTTTTCGAATCCCACTTGAGGCATGGATGTCTGTGTGCATTTATTCTATGTTTGTGCTGTCCAGTGTGCAAGCAACAGCCTTGCGATGTGTTCATCCCCCATCTAAGGAGTCCTACTGACTGTGTAAAATATCAAGAAACTGAAAACGTGGCCAAGGTCCAACAAAGGGCTGTAGAGTCATAGATAGATAGAGAGACATTGATCACTATCACAGTTATTACTCACACTGTCAACACTGAAATTTAAACATGTTTCTAACTAACAAACTTCATGGAGCTGAGCTCTTCTTGAGAAGTCACAAATTGCTTAGCTACTCAAGAGCTTCCCAGCATTTACGGAACCAGAAGGTTCATTACTGTGTTCACAAGAGCCTTCCACTGGTCCCTATCCTGAGCCAGATCAATCCAATCCATACCATCCTATTCTGTTTCTCTAAGATTAATTTTAATATTGTCCACCCATCTACACCTTGGTCTTCCCAGTGGTCTCTTTCTTTCTGGCTTTCCCACCAATACCGTATATGCATTCCTCCTCCCCATAATCTTGCTACATGCCATGCCCACCTCATCCTCCTTGACTTGATCATTATAAGCATACTTGCAGAAGAGTACAAGTTATGAAGCTCCTCATTATGCAGGTTTCTCCAACCTCCTATCACTTCATCTCCCTTTGGTCCAAATATTCTCCTCAGCACCCTGTTCTCAAACACCCTCAGTCTCTGTTCCTACCTTAATGCCAGAGACCAAGTAACAAGTTTCTAAATGCATATGAGAATCACAACAATATTCAACTCTTTATGTTTAAATATAAATCTGTGTTGACTCATGTTGAACTCATTTTCTTTAAATATTGTGATAACAGTACATATGTGCCAAAACATATCTTACATTAATAGAAATGGAAAAGAATATATAAACGGTCCTGAAGCTGTTGCTCAAACAGTCTAGACAAAAATCTCTCTACCTTTAACAAACCCAAAGGTTCAACATTGCCACAAGATCCCACAAAGCCTGAGGCCATTTAGCATTTTGTAAAATGTTATCTTACAGTAAGTTGTTAGTCCTCTGGCCAGCCCCCATTCTGCAGGACCACCTCTTTATCTCCTGATGATATTCTATAGTGAGGAATGAATACAACAGCAGAATTGTTATTGGAAGATCAGTAAATATGTTACAGGAAAAACTCTGGCCAATTAGTATTATGCACTGGGATGTGCCAAAAGGAACATTTGAAATTCATGATAAATCTTAATCAAGAGACCTGATTCCTGGCCAGGATATGAACAAGATACCTTCAAAATGGGAGTGAGACATGATACTCCTACCAATTCAGGTACATTCATATTGTAACACTTTGGATATGATGTGGCAGTGATAAGCCCCAGAATTCCATATAACCAGAGAATTGGTTTGCAAACAGAAGCAGAACAGAGAGACAAAAGCATACTGTGGTGAGAGAGATGGTCTACTACCACACTAAGCTTCAAATGACCTAGCCCTTGAATGCAGATAATGCTGCTGATATAAATACAGAATCACAAACAAATATCCTGCAAAGCATTGACCGATAGAAATTTTGAAACAGGTCATTATGCCTGCTTAACTGTAGGCATACAATATGTAACGCTTTTGATTTATCATACTAAAATAAATGACTTGCTGTGGAAAGCAAAATGAAGATATTTTGTCTCAGTTGTGTTATTATGCTTATTTTTTATGATCCAGATTAATCTGTATTTATATTAGAATGAAAAATTACTATACAGTATTTGACATTGCCATATATTAACTAATTAGCTATTACTTCCTTATCACAATGGTAAACAATGATGAACAGAATGATAACTGCCATTATTTGCAAGGCAGTTTATTGGATATATTTGTGACATTGCTGAAATCATTAAGTGATCTAAAATGATGATTTTGCAGTTCTTTTTCCAACTTCCAGTAACACAAAAATGGATGTATGGCTCTGGTGAATATGCTGGATGAACCATGATCATCCACAATTCTTACACTATATGCTGGTAGATCTCAGGACACTGTGCAGGTATTACCACTATGCAATATCCACCCACGTGTAGTAAAACAAGATTTTTCATGAGTAAATTTGTTACTCAGTCTGATGATGGTCATTCTTATTAATGTATCAATTTTATTGAGTCATTATTTGTATTATCAGGTGGAATGACAACCACCATTGGATCCATCCTCCTTCTGTCCTCCAAGCAAGTTAAATCAACTGTCACAGATTCCAACGGAACCAGAAATGTGACTGACATATAGCAGCAGATTATAGCTTGGCCTGACTCTGAAGACTATTGTAGGTCATGTTCTGATACAAGGGATTTATATAACTTTATCTGTATTCTCATGTTCTAGCTTCCCCTGTCATGGTTTGTCCCCAGCAACACAAAACAGAGTCACTCTGGGACAGCAGTCAAAATAGTCATACTGTAACGTGGATGGCCAGAGCATTTCTAGGCAACAACCTGTAGGCAACCTTCAGTCGCGTAAGAGCACTAATCGTGTATGGCCAGAGTGTTTCTATGCAACAACCTGTAGACAACCTTCAGTCGCATAAGCGCACTAATCGTGGATGGTCAGAGTGTTTCTAGGCAACGACCTGTAAACAACCTTCAGTCATGTAAGCACATTCAACAATAGGATGAATGTTTATAGTTCATTGCTAGGCAAAAGTCAGTGCCAATGGCTGGCAAGATGGCTATCATGTATCTGGCTTTCTATGGAGTCTGTGCCACAATTGTCGCTATGCAATGGTTCAGTAAACATGTTTCAACAATGGAGGTTGTGTTTTCTGAACGGTCCGTGCTGAAGGTTTATAGGGGACAGCAAAGGTCATTTGGAGTCAGTTGAGTTCTTTGTAGGAGGCAATTCAATGAATGTGTAAGGAGGTCCACATTACATGATAAAAACAAACACAAATGAACATTGAAATTTGTGCTAAATAGTGTAATGATTAAACTGGAAAGTGGAAACAAACAACTGGTCCCAAGCAGAACAAGATTGATCAGGCTGTTTACTAGTGACACAAGCAAAAACATTCTGTTGGCTGCCCAGTAAGAGGAGAACACTTAACAGCACATGTGTCTGCCAAAGCAGATGGATCTCATTGCCTAAAATCAGTTATTATTGGTAAGTCAGTAAAACCACGACTGTTAAGGCACATCATAAAAGACCCACCAATCATTTAGATGTCCAATGAGAAAGCAAGGACAACACAAGAGTTGTTTGCTGACTGGTTTCATAACCATTTTGTACCTGAGGTCAAGAAACACCAGATGTATGAACTTAAACATGAAGCCTAAAAACGTGAAAGCCTTTCTGCTCTGGACAATGTTCCTGCTCACTTCTCAGCCAATTTTCTGAGAAGCAAGGATGGGAAAATTAAATATCTCCTTCCCTTCCAAACGCCTCCTTCCTTGTCAAATTTATGAACCAAGGGGTAATTCTGACCTGCAAGTACTTATACTGGCACAAACAGCTTAGATGAAAATGAAAGGATTTTTGATGATGATATTGGAGAAGACAGCAGGGAACAAAATCACTACTGAGACTGACAGAATACAAAAGATGAAGTGCAATTTACAACTGGGCCAAGAGCTGGAGTTAGATTAAAGCAAAAAGGTTAAAAAATGTATGGAACAAACTCATTAACAATGAACAACCAGAGTATGATCTTGAAGACACCCAAGAAGAAGATTTTTATGGAGCATTTGAATCTGATGCAAATGATGTTCATGACTGGCTTAATAAAGACTAGGAGGACTTCAGATACCAAAATCTCACTGAAGAAGAAACTGCACAACATGCTAAAGAGGATGATCCAAGTGAAGAAGATGAAGAATATGAAGAAAAAGAAGAAATATGTGCAAAGTTCAAATTTTCAGAAGTGAAACAAAACCTGAACTCATCATCAGTTTCCTTGACTCTAACCCACAACACAACAAATATTACCTAATGCTGAGAGAAATGAGGTAAGATGTAGTAAAATAGTAATAAAAAAGAACACAAACCAAAATAAGTTAATTTTTTAAATGTGGGCTCAATATTAGTAAGTAATTTATTTTACGATATGCACTCTAAGTTTCAAAATAGTTATATTGCCTAAACAGACATGTGAAGTCCATTTCATAACTTCCCTGAACATATTTTCTTTAGTAGGGCCATAAGTTGGACTTTCACTAATTTGGACAAGGTTTCATTCCCAATTAGTTCTAATTAGTAAGTTCTAACTATACATACGTTCATGGGTGACACAATTTAAATTGCTAAAAACAAAGGCTACCTGTATACAGATAATTAATATTGCTCTCATAGTGATAGAAAAAATTGGGACTTCAAAGTCTTTTAAATTAATACATGTTATCAAAGTGATATAAAGAAATAAATTATTCTTACTGAAAGATACATTTTATGATAATATTATAGATATGCATTAGATGCAGGAAACATGCTGGTGTTATTTCTGTTCCAGAGACTATGCTTACTTCCAGATACTGCAAATTTTGCCCCAAAAAGTGAATAAAATGTTGGGATGAGTCATTAAACTGTAAACAAATAAGCAATGCTATTGCTGACCTCCTCTTTCACACCATCATATTGTAACATATACCAATGAAAATTTTTATCATAGTTTTCCATTACAATGTAAAATTAACATATTAATTTTTTCTGATTAATGAACACTTCATCAACTTTATGGTATATGTTTTGCTACCACTGTCAATAGTACATGTGCCTATCCTCGCTTATATAAAGGACATTTCCTCCTTCTCTCTCTCAAAACTACACTCTTTCTATAGTTCAGGAAAAGGTGACAAATCATTCACAGTTCTTCAGCAAAAAGTTGGTCATAAGCACAGAACTATGACTTATGCTCCTGTGGCTTAATGAAATGAGTATCAGCTGGTCAACTGTTACACAACAGATACAGCAAATTGCATCCCACAAAGCAGCTTGACTACAAATACAGACAATTCCAGTACTCACAAATAACAAACTTATACAACCTCTTTATTATTATTATTCCAAGCATTGTTTGGTTCTGTGTTGATCTGTGTTTCCTGTGGACCTGAGGTTCTCTCAGTAGTGAATACGAAGGGTACTATCTTATGGAATGTGATGCCATAAGTACAGTAGAGGATCACCAGTGTTTCTGCACACAAAATGTTACATAACCCCCCCTTCAGTGCTGTTGGTACCAGAATGGTTGCCCACCTGGGAACACCAGTATCTGTGCTCATGGCATTTGTACACTGCACTCTCAAATTAAGAGGACCAAAGATTCCTACCACCACAAATGACAAAATGGTCAAGTTCTTGTCTTAGAAAGTCGCTAGATTATCCCCAAAATGAAGGAAAACAATGGTGTCAACCTGAGCATTTCCACAACCAAATGAGGTCTCAAGAATGCTGGTGGTCTATGTAGAAGACCATGTGATGAAGATGGCACACATCAGCATGTCACTGTCATGGGACCTACTGAACTGTAAGGTCCTTGGTTTCTCACTGGAATGTTACTGTATGTATGAACACTGAAGGCTAGCAAAGCAGTTGCCAGATTTTACATAAACAAGCCAGAGCTACAGGTGTTAAAGTGTCTAGCTACTAGTGAAATGCAGACAATGATCACCTAGAAGAATACTATCTTCTGAGATATAACACTGTGCAGCATATTAAAAGTCAACTGATGTTTTGAAGGAAAATATCGTCTACCTTGACAGGCTACACAGCGCTATATCCCAGGAGACAGTACTCTTCATAACCACCACTGTTAGAACCTCAAATAAATCAAAATGGTCACCCAGTTCCAGATATTGCCAAGTGTTAAAAATACAACATAGATGCTTGATGTGTTAGACTGAGAATTGTTAAGGATGGAAAATTTTGCTTAATACAAGAGGATATGTGCATTTTAAATTAAAAGTTGGAATAAAATGAAAATTGTGATCGGTATGGACTATTTTGACAAAAATGTTCTGTGACATAATTTTTTTCTTTGAATGAAAGAAGAAAGTTTCCTTCTGCTAAGAAGCTGGTAACCAAAACGAACAAAGCTATAGGATTAGATACCATTGTCTTTGGGTTGTGATCTGAAGCAGTCAGTGGCCAACAAAACAGCTGTTTACTTACATACAAACCACAAAGTCTTCCAACAACTAACCACCAACTGACCTATACAAACACACTAATTCAACTCTTAACCATTTTTGAGCATAACAACAAAGTCAACATGTCAATGGTGTAAAAGTGGTGATATTTAGTGTTCTCAAATCATCATTATGGATAAGAATATGAAACTCCACCTTGAATCCTTCATGGTAATATGCGTGTGTGGGATGATATGAGGGTAAGTCAAATGAAAACTGTAAAAATTTTTTTAAATTTAATTTATTGAATGAAAGTGGTACACAACTATATTATTTTCAATACAGGTCCTCCAACATTTATAAAGTGTATGGATTCCTCTAGAAAAAAAAACCCTTGTGGTTGTCTGTCTGTCTGCATTATACTGCCACCTATAGGATACTCTTTATAGCATTGGTAACATGTCTGCTATCTTATAGGACAATGGGGCGATATTTTGAATTCTTATCTCAGTTTTACAGTTTTCATTTGACTCACCTACATGAGTGAATGCAATAGCCTCAGTGTAATTTCAATGGTGTTCTGCCATTTATGGCCAATAAAGACACCGAATCCCTGTTTGCCATGCCTGACCTCATTTTTCTATCTCAAATAGCATGCCTACCATCATGAAACTTCATGCTAACCCATACTGCCAGTGAATATAGATCCCCAGCACAAAATGAATGAATACTTCTAATCAGTGTTTCTGTCCTTTACCTCAAACTAATCCAAAACTCATTAGCCTGGTATGATGACAGTACATAATTCCACCAATCATACACCCTAAACCTGGCCATTCATCTCTCAGGACAGCAGTTTTGATTTCATCTGCAGACATACATCAATATGACCTAAGCAGTCAACCTTGTCAGACAGCAAAAGCAACCTCTATGAACTGCATACAATAATGTAAATCCATCAGTTTGGTAGGCTGGTTGTATCCTTTATGGTTTCCATTACATGAAGTGTCAATTATAGACGTGTTTTAATCAACTACATCATTGCTGTTACTATAGGATTCTGACGATGGTGTACAACACACTGAGATATTGGGTTTTCGGACTTTATCCATCATCCTGGTTTTTAAGATAACTAAGAAACGCAAGACGTTTTGGAAACTGGATCTGTGTCCGTCCTCAAGTGAGGGGAAACACCTATTCTGTTGGGTCCCTTAGAAAGAGCTAGCCTCAATCACTGTCGTGTTTTTCTTAGTTATCTTAAAAACCAGGACGATGGATAAAGTCCGAAAACCCAATATCTCAGTACATCATTGTTCTGTGTAATGCCAATATCAGAAACAATGCCAGTAAAGGTTTTCATGAAGTTGTTGGAAGATTTTCATGAAAATGACAACTCACTGGCTCCAAATAATGATTATTCTAATTCTGATAAACTGCAGAAACTGGGACCTCTAACAAAGCTCCTGAATGAATATTTCAACAATGAATGTGTACCACTTATATTAGCCAGCCGATGACTACATACATACATACATAGTTCATAGTTTCATTGATCTGTTGTCAAATCCAGATGGGATATAGAACTCATCATAAAAAGACTTGATTGGAAAGAAACAATCGAGTCAACAACAATTATAAAGAAATTAAGAATGACATAAGACACTTATATGCCATTAGAATTACCAAATATAGTGGGTGAAATTATCAATCACAGCTTAGGAACATCATCAACAATTACAAACAACAATACATTCATTTATCCAGCTAAATTTTTGCTTGAAATGTATTTGTCTATTGAATAAAAAGCATAACATGGTAAAGTTCAAAAGGAGTTCAACACTGAAGCAATGTATGCCACTCTAGTTGGTCAAGAGATTATCCTCAAAAGAAACTACATGTCTCAGTTTGAAGTCTACACAGGCAAACAAGCTGAACATGTAGAGGGAGGATGTAGTGTAGTGAGAATATTAAGTGAATCACTAACTTATCTGTAGTGCCATCTCACATTTCACAACTTCTTTATATCTCTGAAACTGATGTAGTGTCTTTATTTTGTGACCAACTAGGAGGAAACTCTAAAATGATTAAGTCAAAAAATAAGATGTGGAATGGAGGAATATGTTCAAGTATCAACATTGAAGTTGTCAACTATTTTTATGCTTATTTTATATGACTAATCTACTGTTTTTGATTGTTTTAATAAGTGAATTTTGTATGATAAGTGTCTCTTTTATATGCATTTTAATTTGACGCACTTGATTAATGGAATGAGTAATGAATGAATGTCTTAATGGAAATTTTATTTTATTTTAGTCCATGATAAATTTTGATAAATTTCTTGATCATTGTTTAATGTGTATTATAAGTATTAGAAGTTTACCTCATTTAATTGCAATATTACTGTATTATTGTATAGATACTATGTATTCTAACTTGACTTGTTCCATATCCTATGGTGTCTCACCTGTACTGGATTTGCGGAAGGTAAATAAATTCAATTCAATTCAATACCTCATATCAACAATGGACAGACACAAAGCATGTAGGCCTGCCTACAGCATTTGCAGCAAATATTCCCTAGAAGTGAAATGTTCTCAAGGAGATGGATCACTGCCAGGATAAAATGTCTGGTATTGATCATTTTGGTCAAAGAGATCAGCTCATTCACTGTCACCATTAAAATGTCAGAAATGTGTATCTGATTTCCTTTTTGAAAGTCCAATTGTAAATGCACTTATAGGAAGAGACCCGAATACTGGATACTTTTTATTAGAGCACAGCTTTTAGTGTAAAACCAAAATCTGGATATATGCAATTAATATTCCCTGTTTAATTTCCTTATTTGTCTTTATTTAAAAATACAATGCATTGAGACAAGAACAGTAAACTAAAGTTGCCTAAAATCATGGCAGGTAAAAGAGGGTTCTAAAATTGGGCAACACTGGTTCCTAATACTGGATGACTGTTTACCATAATATGAAAGTAAAAAACACACAGATAGAAAATAAAATTTCTTACTTTGCTGTATAACCATACTCTGTTTTACAAAATTATATAATAAAAAAGTAACAAAGTAACTATACTTTCTATGGCTCAGTGAAATGGAAAAGTATTAGGCTGAGGATGTAAAAAATGAAAGTTTATTTATTATCGTTGCAAGATATCTAGTCACTGGCACTATTAAAACAATTGGACTGTCAATAGGTTGCTTAACAACTTTAAGAAAATGAAAGAACTACTTGGTGAAAATGTTGACATGCATCAATCCTGACATATGTCAGGAAGACATCATTCCTCGGAGTGTCCCATGATATATTTCTCCTTTCATATTCTTCCTGTAGAAAATTATGAGAAGTGGTACATTGAACCTCAAGTGGTTTCAGGTTGCACTGGGGACCAAAATGTATTTTTCATAATTCTGGAAGAAGAATCTTTAAACTGTGTGCACCTTCCCTTCTCTGAATCCCTTGGTCCTAGCTAATGACACAGTCTCAGGTTTCCCAGTGGGAAAATTTGGATGGTGGTTCAGGAAACCTCTTATCCATTTCTTTTCCTCTCTTTCTTTTTCTTATATGAAAGGACTTTGGGGATTATTCTTTGCAGCTGGTGAAATGCAAAGTACCTTACATCACAAGCAAGGAAACTAAAAAAAATTCTCTTCCATAACTTCACAGTAGTTTGCTAATTCATCTTCAAATTCTGAAGAAAAAACTGTTTTCCTCCTGAGCTTCATATTCAGTTCCTAAAGCTCTTTCATTTCATAATTCACATAGCATTCTATGAGGAGTTGGCATGGCATAATCAGTATAGTGACTGGCTATGGGCAGGGCGACTAAGAGGTCGGACTTCAAGTGCCGGTAGGGTCAAGAATTTTCTCTTCTCCAAATCATCCAGGCTGGCTCTGGGGTTCATCCAACCTCCCATTCAATGGGTACTGGGGGTCCTTTCCCCAGGTGTAAAGGCGCTGGGACGTGAAGCTGACCACTCACTTCCAGCTAGTGCCCAGGTCAAGAGAATGTGGATCTATATATCCACTCCCCTCTTCGCCTTCATTGCGACTGATGGTCAACTTATATAGGTGTTCTGCGGACTGGATACGAGACACCATTCGCCAAGGTTCAATCTCACTTGTTTGGCAATCCGTTGCTTCGGGAGCGATATCTATAGATTACAGCGGTAACGTGTTTCGTCTCATCCGTTGGTACTCAACGGCCTTCTCTTGTTGCGTTGCCATAGAAGTATCTACTCCAAACACGTTACAATATAATACCTCACATAGTCCGGCTTCACTATTATCTGGTTTGAAAATTTCAAAACAAATTCAATTTTAATTGGGCAAAATAAAAATAAATTCTAAAAAATTAGTACCCAAAATTATTTTTAATACATATATGATTGGTATTTTTCCCTTTATACAGTCAAGTCTCCTTTTGTGCGGTTTATTTTTATGTGGTTTTAAAATTATGTGATATGATACATATTTCAATTTTCCAGCATTTATGAGATGTAGTTGCACCACTGCCACATTCATTGTTCTTATGAATAAAGGCACACAATGACTAGTTACTCTCATGCATTTATTTTTCTCAGATCTTACATAAAACCAGTATATTACACATTAAAGATTGTAGTACACACTAAAGTCACTTTTCCACATATTTACCTCACAGCCTGAGACATTTATGCCAATGGTACACACAGTCCATTAACACTGTCTTGGAAGAACTGTGTGCCCATTGCCAGGAGTTTATGCTCTTGCTACTTCCATGATCTTAAAATCTGACTTGAACTGACAGCAACAAGATGCTGTTTCAGCAGCCCAAACAGTTGGCAGTCACTTGGTGCCAAACTGGTACTGTACAGCAGAAGGTGCAGAGCCTCAAAACTAAACTTTTGCTGGCAGTTCAGTGTTCATGAAAGTAATTTCCCAGTCTACCCTCATATCCAAGACATTCAAGTGAATCTGCTGTGACTTATGTTTCTAATATAACTTTCTAGGAACACAGACTAGAATCATTGTTCTGTTTCTGTGATTGACCTCTTTACTATGCATATCAGCCCATGAGCTCTCATGGTGCTGCTACCTTGACATGCCAGGAGGGCTTCCATTTCACACTTAACCTGAGAATGACAGCGCTGTGTGCAGTCACCCTTGCTGATAATGTAAAAGCATGTCAAACAGAAGGCTGCTGGCCATTTTGAGGGCAAAATAACAATCCAACCACCAAACTTACATGCTGTAGGCCAGTAATCAGCAGTCTAAAATTTAAATTTTATAAAAAAATGCTAAGTGCCAGACTGTTTCTGTGTTGTAAAGCTTTAAATGTAGATAGATTCTAAAGGGTTCTGATGATGGTGTATAACACTCAGAAATACTGGGTGTTTGTTTTAACATAGCCTGGTCTCAGGTATTTACGTAGCTATAGTTATTCAGACATGGGTTGTCCAGTGATTGAGGTTAGCTCTTTCAGTAAAAAAGTAAAGTAAAGCTATCCCTGTAACAGGCCATGAAGGCCCATAGGGTTGTGAGATGTTAAGGGTCCCACACTATCTAGACAATCGGCTCAGAGATGGTGGTAAGGTTGTCAGCCTTACGCGCCGGCCGCGCTCTACTCCCCAGGAAAATTATTTATTTAATTCCTGGTACTCATTTCTGTTAGAGGCTGAGTGGACCCCAGGGCCATAGTACTGCTGGAAGGATTAGGTCAACTGGAAAAAATCCAATGATCTCATCTGTATTTGAACCCGCGACCTTCTGACTTGTAGCATAGTGCCTTAACCACTACGCTACCGCGTGCCCCCTAGCTCTTTCAGCAGGACCCAAAAAAGTAGGTATCCCCCACTCACTTGAAGATGGTAACAAACCCAGTTTCTGAAATGCTGTGTTCTCTAGTTCTTAGAATACCCGATGATGGACAAAGTCCAAAAACCCAGTATTTCTTTAACTGCAGCCCACAGAAAGAAGCAAAAAAGGTCTTCATGTGACATATTTGTCACATTACACATTCACAAAAGGAAGTAAAACAAAACAGTAGGATGAAACAAGATACCTCTGTTTGTAAACATCTTGGACCACAAGAACCAATTTTGCAGGCAGACAATAAAATTAGTATTCATGTTCGTACTACATGCATATATTTTTACATTTTAATTCAGTTCTTTTGGTGTCATAACATAAATACTGCGACTTCCACTGACTCATGACAGTTGAGGTCATTTATGGTTACTTAATAAGAGCCAATTCATGCACTTTAATTAATGATGTTGCAATAATAACCCATTCATCATTTCATAACTTATTATGAGTACAGTATTTAAATACTGACCTGATGTTCCTTTGTGTAGGCTCCTGCTCTCATTTTTACTTGTCCTCATCACTGCACTTATAGTCCACTGGTGAACTGGGAATAGTAATCTTCATTGCATTGATACAAACTCTAAAATAAGAAGCTAAAGATTAAACAACAACTCACCAGAAGCAAACTTAACCCTCCTAAATTTGAATCTCATCTAACAAATTTTAGTACCTGTCATATTCACCATTACAATTTCAGAAATTATTGGGATATCAAGCAATCCAGTGTTACTCATTTAATATAAGAGATCAAATTAGACATGTAGTCTTACACGTTTTGGCCCTTTGTGGCCATTCTCAGAGGTGGTGCAATAAAAGGAAATTAGTTTTACAATTATTGTAGATCTTAAAATGTGCTTAAGAGTTGTGTATTGTAGAACTAAACACTATTGCAGCAAAGTACAATTTGTTAGAACTCCCTCGTATACAGCACACAAACACTACTGGACATTCTATCTTCTGTTTTTGCATCATTTTGAGCTATGAAAGTTATTGTTTATTAAAAATATCTATTATTATCTAGTTAGTTCTAGACCTGCTGTATGTAATTAGATTTACATTGGTGTATATTATTGGTGTATATTATCATCAAGCACGCTTGAAACATGCCTTCTATGCACGGTATGAAGAGAATTTCGGCAATTCGAAGTGTTCTACTCCAGTGAGTACTATGACAGTTCACACATTTTGATTTTCATCTTTAATGACCGATATCAGATTAGTTTTAGAATTCTTCAGTTCATCCTACTCATATTTACGTTTAAAAAAGGCGGTAGGCTTCACTTTTTAGTCAACAAGCTGTGTAATCAAATGTATTATAATTTTTGCTGGAATCATGAAACTAATTTCCAGAATTTCGTAACAATGCACAGTAGGCATCAGGGACACTGGAGTAATTACCAGGATACATAAATATGAACTAGCGATAGGTCTCTCTCCTGTCGCTCCTACTTTAGAGCATAGGGCAGATTTCTCAGTTTCATGACCATTTTTACAGACGGTAGGATTCTTTGGACGGGTGATCAGCTCGTCGCAAGGCCTCTACCTACACACAGGACAACATAAACACAAAATAAACGCATACACAAGCCAAACATCCATGCCTTGTGGGGGATTCTAACCCACGATCCCGGCTTCCGAAAGAGTGAAGACAGTACAAGCCTTAGACCGCTCGGCTACCGTGACCAGCGAACTAGCGAGAGGTTCTTCATATTTACTTTTCTTTTGCAACTTGTCTTCGATATCTGAACCACTTGCAGCTCGATCTGCTTCACTGTTTCTAGTAAAAATTGTGAAATCCGTCGAAGTCGTCCAAAAGGCACACGCCGATCGACGTACTTTGTTGCGCTGAGAATAAACAGCAATATCTACCTGGTGACTGATAATTATTTTCCCTAAACCGGCAAAGTTTGTCTTGAAAGAGTAATAGAGCAATGAATAAAGTTAATTATATTGTTATGACAGCGAGGGTGCTGTGAAATTGATAACTCTGCCATTATTCAATATTTTGCCAAGAGTCCCTTGAGGCTACTTTGCGGAACCAGAGGTTTCCGGGGAAGCAGCTCTAGCTTCAGAGAAAAGCACAAGGGAAATATTACTATGGGCTGGAATTGAATGGTCTGACTCATACTTATTTCTTGGAACAGAATATAGTGTAGCGCAGAAGATGGTTTTACGGGTAAGAAATTAATCTGATTTGGAAAAAAAAAAAATGTTGGCTGGATCAAAATGAATAAACGAAAACGTCACGAAACCATATTCTACAGCATCGTAACGGAACCAAAAGTAGAAGGAAAGAACAAAGGACACAGGCAATTCAAAACAAAGTAACTAGAAGAAAATTTCTAATCGTGAGGAGAGATAAACAGGAAATTCATAATACTACATAACCAGGAACTTCATGCCATTTTGTTTTGTGGACAGAAGATACAATGGAATGGGCAATTAGTTTTCATATGTGAGACAAGAAATGCTTGTATAATTTTATGGGGGAAAGGTTTTGGTAACAGGTTATGCAGAGGAGATGGAGGGGTAGCATTAACAGGGTTTTAATAAAAATAGGCAAATAAATCGTAAAAGTGGGAGGTGTAGGAGTGGCTCAGGGTCGCCTCCACTCACCCTTGGAATTATGAACTCGCCTTCATCAAGGACTGAAGCATGGATTACGAAGAGTCTTATATTAAAGCCCCTCTATATGTTTTATTGGTGTGTTCCTAGGTCACACACACACACATACGTACGTATTATATATAGACGTTAGTAGCATAGGGTTGGGGACCTAAAGGGACGATTGTCAGCACTACTTGCCGTTAGGTCTATGAGTATCATGCAACTGCATCACTGTTTTATCTGGCTCATATTCTGTGTTTTACGTTAAGTGTCTTACAGAACACCAACGCAGTAAAAGTAAAGTAAAGGTAACCCTGTAACAGGCCGTGGAGGCCCATAGGATTGTGAGATGTTGAGGTTCGCACATTTTCTAGACAATCGGCTTACAGATGGAAAGGTTGCAGCCCTACGTGCCGGCCGCCCTTTACCCCCAAGAATATTCCCGGTACTCATTTCTGTTAGAGGCTGAATCGACCCCAGGGCCATAGTGCGGCTGGAAGGATTAGGTAAATTGAAAAAAAAATCCTCCTCATTGGGATTCGATCCCGCGACCTTCCGACTTGTAGCATTGTGAATCAACCAACTACGCTACCTCGCGCGGTCTGTTGTGAGTATGGTAATGAACATTCGGGTTCCATACAAGCTGGGAAATATCTTCAGTAGCTTAACGACTATTAGCTTCTCAAGAAGGACTTTGCTCCATAATGGAGTTAGTTATAATATGTAAGAAGCTTTTCGCTGGAAGTACGGCTGCCTACAGATTCTGAAACATCACCGGCAAGAAGGAAGCACCCAGTGGTCAGGTATGCAATGAACTTGGGTAGCTTGGTAAGACAGTGGGTACACTGGCCTGGATTGTCTCTGAAGTTGACAGCGGTATCTTCACCAGCGAGGCGGCAGTGTGTCGTGAATACCTGTGAGGAACGGAAGTGTGGTGATATGGGCTCTGGTAATGCGATATATCGACTGTCTTCAAGAAGTAAATCACCGCCTTCTTCAGAATTTATGGGTTTCATTGGTGTCACGGTATGTACATAATGCTGCATGGGAAAAATACAATCTAACTACATTATAAACAGAAGGAAAATATTGAGATAATACTTTTTAGGGAGTGTTTTTAAAATTCAGCTAAGATACGCATAGATTACGTTTCATAATACATACATATGCATATAGATACGTGTGTGTACTATAATCATGAGGTAGCGTAGTTGGTTGAGGCACTATGCTACAAGCCGCAAGGTCGCGTGATCGAATCCCGATGAGGTCATTGGATTATTTTTTTCAATTTACCTAAGCCTTTCAACCGCACTATGGCCCTGGGGTCGACTCAGCCTCTAAAAGAAATGAGTACCAGGAATATTCTTAGGGGTAAGGGGCGGCTGGCGCATAAAGCTGACAACCTTACCGCCATCTATGAGCCGATTGTCTAGAAAATGTGGGACCCTCAACGTCTCACAACCCTATGGGCCTCCACGGCCGGTAACGGGGATAGCTCTACTTTATTTCTACTTTACTACAATCACGTGTATACGCTAGAATATATAGGGGCTGTTTACAATATTCTGAGTGTATCCCGAAAATCATATCTGTATGTACCATTCAATATAGTGACTGATTAAGCGCTAACTTCATTAATAATTTGTCTGCATGAATTTTCACGGGATGTTTACAATTAACGTTCTTGGATTTCATGAAGTTCAGGCTTCAAGTAGTTAGATGAAATGTCATTTCGGACAAAATCCACTACTGTCTCTAGGAAGGATTTTGCAATCAGAAAACTCAGCCTTATCATTTTCAACATCTGCCAATTTCTTGTTCTAACAGTAAAATAGCGATGAAAGTTGGTTTTAGGTATAGAGTGCGTGTGAACGGTTTGATCTATGAGGTGCATTCAGAAAGTCAGTTTCGGTTCAACTGAAAGAAAATAATGCTAAAAACAGGACGAAAATAGGTATTCAAATTTCAATAGTCTCAACCTCTCTGTACAAGAAAGCAGTCTTCCTGGATGTGGCACCGTGTAGATATTGTGTTAACCGACGTTTCGGAGGAACGTATCGCCTCCATCTTCAGGGTAGAAGAAAAAAGAAAAAATCCGTGAGCGAGGAACCAGCGGGAGCAGGTGCTAACAGATTTCTTTTTTCCTCTACCATGAAGATGGAGGCGATACGTTCCTCTGAAACGTCGGTTAACACAATATCTACACGGCACCACATCCAAGAAGACTGCTTTCTTCATAGTCACCGCCGTGAAAACCTCAAATCTTACTCTATATAATTTTAATACCTGTGAATCGAAATTTGTAGATATTTAATGGACTAACCATCAGTAAGGTGCTTTCTTTCCAAACTCATTAATGTCACTAGCGCAGTTTGTGATTGGTTAATACTGAATGACGAGCTTTCCGAATTTCTAGAAGTTATACAGAGCTAGGTCATATGAATACGGAAGATGGGGGAGCACTTTAACAATATTTTTTTACTGAAGAAGTACGATTCTAAATAAAAAGGTTGTTGCAGGAACACGATGGCTTCAATCTTCATTCTGTGCCTAGCGGTCGAGGCAAGCTGAGGCCCCAGAGAGGGAACTGGAATTTACAAAGATACAGTAGTCTCTAACGGCACTATCATGTTACCGAGTTCCATATTAATTCGTGAGTTGGTTTCGATCTTACTAAAGGAAACATATAACGGACGTAAATACATGCAGGAATACGATACAATGAGCCCATTCTTAGCGTAATTTCCTTCCTTAACGTAAAAGTAAGTTTATGAGATCACTATATTCCTTGTATACATAAATGTATCTGTCTCTATATGTTCCCCATACCAACTTCTGAACCAGCTGCCAATTTACACCAAACTTCCTATGAACGTTATACCATTGGGAGGCCGCTCTAATGTGATGCTTTTTTTATTTCCTGTGCAACATGGTGGAAGTGCGAGCTTGTGAGTTGGGGGCAACACTAGCGCCATCAGATTTAGAGTCCTAAAATAATGCATGGTAATTAATCTTTAAAAATACGCAAAATTTACAAGGTAATTTGTAGCAGAATGTAAAATAACAACATGGCCGCTCTAAGAAAATGATCTTTTGTTTTCGGTCTTAGGACGATAAGTAACGAACTGCTAGAACTGGATACGAAAAATTAAGTTCGGAGATTGATCATACGTACGTATATATGTATGTATGTGTGAAATATTGCTTGAAACTAAACAATTATAAGCATGGCCACAGTACAAATTTTTGAGGTTATATCTCGATACAACTAAAGTAGACCTAAGCCTTACTTGGGCAGTAAGCTGCTACTGAAAAACAATAATAATATTAGATCTGAAAGATTAAAAGCCTATACAATAGGACCCTAAGTTTTTAAGAATTTTGAAGAGTCCTATCTTCTGGAATATAACATAGTTTGGTCCGCTGAAAGTCAACCGAAGTTTCTGAGGAAAATATCGCCTCCGCCTTTGGGGTTGAAGAACAAGGAAAGCATGAAGCAAATGCCTCTTTTATTATGTGCTTCATGCTGGTTTCTTGCCTTGGTTATTCTTCAATCCTGAATATGGAAAAGACATACCTCCGAAACGTCGGTTAAGTTTCAACGGACTATAATGCGTTGGATCCTAGAAGACAGCATCCTTCATAATCACAGCTATAAGGATCTCGAATCCTACATTTATAAGTTCTGTTCGGTACACCTTATTTCCTTAATAGTTTAAAGAAAATTCTCTAAAATGGCTCATAATCGCTCATTTATACTCTCGAAGCTGACAATGAACTGTTCGAAATATGACGAAATTGTGAAATATCACGAAATTGTAGTTTTCTGTTGATGGGATCTAATAAACAGGGTTCGCTTAAACCGTAATTCCGATTTAAAATACATCATGTGAGGAGGATGACAAAACACATTATACGTGTATGTGACTTAGCGATTTCGGTCCGAACCCTTCAAGATACAAGTTTAAGGTTATAACATACATGCCTCTCATACACCCATATACAGTTCTACTTGGCATTCGGCCAAAAGTACATTGAACCAGGGCCATCCAATTAGTAGATACTTGAAGTACAAGTAGTGTTATTTCATTGATCGACCGCTCAGAGCCACTGGTCTATAGGCAGGTGCAGGGGACCCCAAACAAGCTCATTCACCGATCATAATTCAATTCCAGATGTGGTACTTAATGACATAGCACAGTGGTTTCCTGACCGGGAAGTCAGAACTGTGGTTCTCAAACTGTTTTTCGCAAAACAAAGAAAATATTTGGATATACTGAAGTAAGAAACTGGAAACCATTCCTGGTTACTCTGAATTCCATCTGTTGTGCTTTTAAATTCTACATATGTTTGCATAAAACCTCAAAGTATGCTATAAATTAGCCCTGTATTATCACACACATATCAACCAGTCTCATAGAACATATTACAGAAGTGTATCTCGTAAAACTGGCAACAATCGTGAAAACCACATTCGTGGAAATACCTTAACAGTAGGTAAAACGAGGCTGATCTATATTGTTGTAATTAAAGTAAAGTAAAGCTATCCCTGTAACAAGCCGTGAAGGCCCATAGGGTTGTGAGACTTTGAGGGTCCCATACTATCTAGACAATCGGCTCAGAGATGGCGGTAACGTCGTCAGCCTTGCGCGCCGGCCCCGCTTTCCTCCCCAGGAAAAATATTTAATTAATTCCTGGTACTCATTTCTGTTAAGAGGTTGAGTCGACGCCAGGGCCATAGTGCAGCCGAAAGGATTAGGTAAATTGAATGACCTCATCGGGAATTTGTAGTTAAAACACTTGCAAAAAGATTGTTACACTGCTGCTACTTGCCAATTTCTTGTGCCGTGTCTTCTTAAACAGCCCGTCCACATCAAGCATCTTGTCGCAGTAACAACATGTCTGAGGTTCCCATTTGTAATTTCGAGTGGCATATTGGATATTGTACTTGAGGTTTTAAACTGTTTTCTTCGGTTGTTCTCAGCGACTCAGTCGGTAACAGTGTGGACAGCCAAAATTCGGTGCCCAGCAGAGGTTTTTTCTGTCCTCCACAGGGTCCAGACCGTCTCTGGGAAGCACCCAGCCTCATATCCAATGAATAAGGGCGGATATTTCCCCGAGAGTAAAGCGGCCGAGACCTGAAGCTGACCTTCATATAGTACCAAGGTCAAGAATAATGTAGCTCTGCCTCCACTCTCCCATACGCTTCACGGCTTGGTGCTTAATTTATTAAGCGCAGGCACAAATTTTCTTTTACGTTGCCTTTCTCAGCTTCCGGCACATTTAAGCAGGATAGAATAGCCTCATCTTGATCTGCCTTTTCAGTTCGTCTCAATTGTCTTCTTAACGTAAGCTTTCAGTTTATGATGAAATCTTCCAAACAGCTTATTTATGCAGTTGACATTTATTAAGCAGGTCAAGGAATTCCGTATCATGGAATTCGTAATATCATCATCATCACCATCATCATCATCATCACCATCATCAAAACGAATCCGCTACAGATCCCTATCCTGAAACAATGCCATTTATTTCACAGCTTCATAATCTGTATTTTGAGATCCATTTTAATACAAACATCCAATATACAAATACCTTGCCAAAGCGGAATTTTCTTCAAAATTTGCAACAAACTTTGGTATGTATTTCTTGTTTCTCCCAGGTATGAGACTCATTCCGCCATTCTGGTCCTTATTGACTTCATCATCCTGACAGTTTCGGATTATTATAAACAAAGCGCGTGTAAAATTACGGGATGGATTCAAGTGGCTCAGGATAAAATGAACGCGGTGACGAACTTCTGGTTTCCAGTAGAAAGAGCAAGTTTTATGAAGTTTTCGAGGATGACTCACTACTGAGGAGTTAGCTGAACAATTCTGAACGAAGAGAACAATTTTTGAAGCTTTTTTCCCCCACATCCAAATAAATGATATTCCACAATTTGTGTACTGGAAACCAAAAGCTAGATAACCGGTGGTTAAGGAACTGTGTTATATCATTCAAATTATTTCTGGGAAACAAAGTATGCTGTTTGTTGCCTGGAAGACGCACTGATCATGCCCTGGGGATGGGTGAGTGACCTCTGCAATCAAGAACAGTTGGCACTGCAACGTCGAAGTGTCTGTTCCTAGTCAGGACCAGCTCTAGCCGTTGAAATAAACCTTTAAAATGCTTAGTACCGTACTAATAGCTTACAGACAGGCGATAAGTAAGAAATCTGAAACAGCAGTAGCGGTTCTTGTTTCGTATAGTAGCATGAAAACCTCGATATCAAAGTTACTAGGACATCGGATATCATGTACGTCTGATTATCAGCATTTTTGAGCTCTAAAACTACTCGACGGATTTCCGTCAAATTTCGTTTAGGGGATGTGCATTAAATGTTTATAAACACTTCTCATTTAAATCTGTATCCGTTCACTATAATAATTTATTTACAGAAATTCAAATCCACTTTATGTGTTTATAAAATGATTGAAGAGATGGACATTACCAATCGCCCTTTTTTTTTATTTAAAATAATGTTTCGTAGACTGGAATCCGTCAAGTTCCTCAGATGTAAAGTTTGCTCAGTAATGCCCAACCGACAGAGCTATGCCCCCCCCCCGCCCCCCTCATCACCTAACCTAGAGACAGAGTCCAGTCTTGGAATGTCGTTTCAAATAAAAATAGGACAACGGATAACGATCAAAAAGTCAGTCATTGTATTACTGTATCATCGTCATGACCTCTTAGGTCTCATTCATCTATATAATCACTTTTCCTTTGTTACTTATTTAATGACATCGTAGGTAGCTCAGAATATACAGCGTACAATGACACTACATTTAGTAAATATTGAATGGGAGAGGATTTGAAAAGAAGAGGCAATGTTCTCATTTGCCTGGAGGGGCTGAGGAAATACATGAAAAATCACGGTCACTGTAGCCAGTCTCCAGGCCGAGATTTAAACCTGGAACCTTTCGAATACGAAGTAGAAATTCTATCCACTCGACCGGGGAATTCGCTCAGATTTTACCAAATTTCTTAGAAATAAATCCTACAAAATTATAGGTACATAACATAAAGCACAGGTTCTAAAGCCGTAAGTTGTTTCCTGACATACTTCGATAGGCGTACTAATAACGACATCATGACGAAGTGTATGTAGAACAGTCCTTCTTGAGAAGCTAAGAGTCGTTCAGCTAGTCAGAAAATTATCTGCCTTTTATGTAGCCTCTTGCTCCCAAGATTTCGCCATTGCGCATTTTCCTGGGGAAAATTAATTCGGTGCACATCCTAATATCCTGTATTTCAGACCTATCTAACAAAATATCTCATGCGAGTATACAATATATGCTGTTCAGTCAACTTTTTTATACTAGAATTCGTGACAACGTGAAATACAAGGTCTCCACTGTCCGACTAACCCCGTTGTTATTGGTTTTGTGTCTTCGGCGAATAAACGTCAAAGAGAGATACGATGTACAAAATAATTAATTTGAACATTGTGTACTCCTTGGTGGACATTTCTCCTTTGTTGTCTTCATACTAGAGAGATTTATATATCTATGGTTCTACAGCCCTCGTGGACCTTGGCAAAATTTTCAGTTTCTTAATTTATACACAGTCGTTAGGACACCTCGGACGGGGGATCAGCCTGTTGCAAGGCCGCTAGCTGCGCACAGAACAACACAAACATAGAAAAAACGCAGATATCCATGCCTTAAGTGGGATTTGAGCCAGGATCACAGTGTTCGAGCCGCCGAAAATGGCTCATCCTTAGACCCCGCGACCACTGTCATCGGCAGAGATCACAGAGATAATGAAAAAATGTCAGATATAAGCTTCTTCAATATAAGCAGCTGTTCGTGGGTTATTTGACCGCCTGTGTCAGAGTTCCTGCCTACATATCTAGGGGTCCCGGGTTTGGTTCCCGGAGCTACCAGATTTTCTGAGAAGTAGTGAGTCTGGAACGGGGTCCACTCAGCCTCGTGAGGATAATTGAGGAGCCATTTCAAGGAAACAGCGGCTCTGGTCTAGAAAACCGAAATTAATGGCCGTGGGGATCCGTTTCGCAGACCACGCGACACCCTCTGTCCGCTAAAGTTAGCACTAACTTCGCCGAAAAGCGGCGGTAGCTCGATCGGTATAGCTCGCTTGCTGACTACAGGCCACGGAGTTTGTTTTGTTTGTTCGTGGGTTATTTAACGATGCTGTATGCATTATAGAACGTCGAATGGCCCCCATTGTGCAATATGTTGTGGGATGAAACGGAAGACAGTTGCTAAAGTTATATTACGCGAGATTGTCTTCGATATCATATAAAAAACTACAATAATAATTTTAAAAACTCCGTGGTTTTAGTCCGCAAGCGAACTATACCGACCGAGNTCGCAGACCACGCGACACCCTCTGTCCGCTAAAGTTAGCACTAACTTCGCCGAAAAGCGGCGGTAGCTCGATCGGTATAGCTCGCTTGCTGACTACAGGCCACGGAGTTTGTTTTGTTTGTTCGTGGGTTATTTAACGATGCTGTATGCATTATAGAACGTCGAATGGCCCCCATTGTGCAATATGTTGTGGGATGAAACGGAAGACAGTTGCTAAAGTTATATTACGCGAGATTGTCTTCGATATCATATAAAAAATTACAATAATAATTTTAAAAACTCCGTGCTTTTAGTCCGCAAGCGAACTATACCGACCGAGCAACCGCCGCTTGTATATGGATCTGTAGCCAGGAACTCTGACCACTAGACCACAGGGGCGGTTACAATAATAATTTACAAAAACATAATTTCTGTTAGTAAATTATCAAGCATCACTATTCATTCTGGTCTTTTTATTAAAGTGACTTGTACTGAATTAGACAATGTGCTTAGTTCTTACACCATACATATATGTGATGCTTGTTACATTGTGTACATTAAATTTAACTTCTATATGCATGTCTCAAAAGTTGTGTAAACGACAACAAAACACTTTGAACTCCTAAATGACAGATGAACATTGCATGAAACAAGCACTACATTTTCCTACTTATCATTAAATTAAGTTCTAGAAAGAAAAATTTGTTCTGTTAAGCACCTTCCTGACGCCTCTGGTTTATACTTTCTGCAAACACTAAATATAGATTGTTTTATGCATTAAACCCCATATGGTCACCTAGCAACAAAATAGCAGTTAGTCCAGAAAACTATACCTTTTATATATTCATGTACCAGACGGACAGGATGGAAAGGAGATCATTTGGAAGAGAGAAATTAGTCCTCAGAGCACGGTATCTAAAACTAAGGGTAGCGACCAAAGGAGGGGAGAGGTTGCCAACTTCCAAAGAACTATTTAAACTATAGTAGTATCGATGTTTAGTTCTTTTTTAAGTTGGCAAGATTTACTATAGGTACTTTCGGAAAACGAACCTGCAACCAGGGATATATTTCGCGAATTCTGCCTCGCTGTAAAACGACGTTTTGTAGCTTGCTGTAAGTGTAGACAAGTTGTAAAGCAATTTCGCTTCCTGCTGCCACCGTATATTCTGATGGGGGCCTGCAACAACACTCAGAACTGTACGTTTCGCTAACCAGGAGACAATGAAAGGGGTATCGCATACATTTATGTATTAGTTTCAGGGGTCGAGTTATCACAAATTTTATAACCCTGTTTTAGAATATTACACGAGTGTTTGAACTGGAAAAAATATATAAATCGATTAAGATAGGAAAATTGGCCGTGAAAAGCATAAGGCCTATATCAGTAAGTAAAGTAAAAAAGTAAAGGTAATCCTGTAACCGGCCGTGGAGGCCCATAGGGTTGTGAGATGTTGAGTTTCCCACATTTTCTAGACAATCGGCTCATAGATAGCGGTAAGGTTGTCAGCCTTTTGCGCCGGCCGCCCTTTACCCCCAAGAATATTCCAAGAATATTCCTGGTACTCATGTCTATTAGAGGCTGAGTCGACCCCAGGGCCATAGTGCTGCTGGAAGAATTAGGTAAATTGAAAAATCCACCTCATCGAGATTCGATCCAGCGTCCTTCCGGCTTGTAGCATTGTGCCTCAACTAACCACGCTACCGCGTGCCCCGACCTATAACAGTATGAGCTATATGAATATGTTATAAGGTAAATGACCTGGAAATACTGGGGAAAACCATGAATCCCCTAAGTCAGGTAAGCCGATTAAAATTAATCTGGAGAGTTGCCGCTACAAGCTTGGTTCATTCGAGGCGACGTCCTTCAACCATCTGTGGCACAGAGCGACTGAAACGCCGTCCTCCCGACCGGTACCGTTATGCAGGAAAACGTGTAACGGGCCCTACTGACCCCAAGCTCACACAAAGCTTGGCTGCCTGAAGCATCAGAGGAAATGTAGACCTATTAAGGAGGTACGGTGACGCAACCCCTATACACACATTCCACAGAGATGAATCCCGTGAATAAATTATACTATACAGAAATTCTTTACTATTCAGGGCTGTTCAACGTGTATCTTATAGCATAGAAAATCAGAACTGCTGGGTTTTCCGGACTTTGTCCGTCATCCGGTATTCTAAAAACTGGAACACTAAGTTTAGCTCTTGTCTTCCACTTTACCTGAGGACGGAAACTGATTCAGTTTCCGAAACATTGTGTTTTGGTTTCTGGAATACCGGAAGAGGGGGCACGCCGTAGCGTAGTTGGTTGAGGCATTACGCTACAAGCCGGAAGGTCGCGGGATCGAGTCCCGATTATGTGGATTTTTTCAATTGACATAATTCTTCCAGCCGCATTATGGCCCTGGGGGTTGACTCAGCCTCTAACAGAAATTAGTACCAGAAATCTTCCTGCAGGGTAAAGGTGCGGCCGGCGCGTAAGGCTGACAACCTCACCGCCGTCTGAGAGCCGACTGTCTTGAAAATATGGGAGCCTCGACCTCTCACAACCCTATGGGCTTCCACGGCCTGTTACAGGGATACCTTTACTTTACTTACTTAGAATACCGGACGATGGACAAAGTCCGAAAACCCAGTAATTCTTAGTATTACAGACTATCGTCAGAATCCTTTAGAATCTACATGTAGCACAGATGTGACTACGAACACTCCGGTGTCAGCTGATATAGTGCGGCTAGCAAGTTACTTCCAGTAAACAGGAAAACAACAGTAACGAACTAGAAAACAGAAGATAGAACATCAGAGTATCTAATGAAGAAGTAATTACATACTTACTTATGAAGCTGATCCCTTCTTGTGGAACACATTACTGTGTTCCACAAGAGCCCTCCACTGGTCCCTGTCCTGAGCCAGATCAATCCAATCCATCCCATCCTATCTCTTTAAGATCCATTTTAATATTGTCCACCCACCTACGCCTTGCTCTTCCCAATAATCTCTTTCCTTCTGGCTTTCCCACCATATCTTATATGCATTCTTCTTCACCCGCATTCGTGCTACATGCCCTGCCCACCTCATCCTCCTTGACTTGATCATTCTATTTATACTTGGAGAAGAGTACAGGTTATGAAGATATGAGCTAAGTAATACGAATTATTATTTTAAAAACGAATTCGCAGTACAGTGATTAGCACATCTGCCTTACATTCAGAAGTCAAGGACTCGAAATTAGTCTCGGAGAGGGTCTGCACTGCCCTGGGCTCCTCAGGAATTCCCTTATTTCTTCTACGTGAATGCTTCGAAAGAAGGATGAACGTTTCCTGTCATTCGACTCTACACGGCCTTTACAGCCGAGGGAGTGTCGCTAAGAAATGAAGAAAAAGAGACGAGCGTAAGGAAGCTGGTTTGCAGTGTGATCCTGCAACATATTTATGGTCTTATTAAGATAAGATGCAGGCGCCGTCTATGTAGCGACCAGCTATGCGTTGCACGACCGAGAAGTCGGAGTTCGAGTCCCGGTATGGATAAGAATTTTCTCTTCTCCACATCGTCTAGACAGGCTTAGGGGTCAACCCAACATCCCGTCAAATGGGTACAGGGGGCAGAGGTGTGAAGCTGACCATTCACCTCCATCCAGTGCCCAGGTCAAGAAAATGTGGATCTATACATCCACTCCTCCAAATGCCTTCACGGCGTAGTGCTTAATTAGTTAAGCAAAAGGACAACTTTATTTATTTTACCTTTAGGATAAGATGCACAGGTCAGTATTTCTCCCCCCCCCCCAAGGAAAATAAAGAAAACTCGCGAAAAACTGGTCCGAATAACCTTGGGCCAGTCCGTAGCTGGTACCGTGGCCAACATTTGAACAGGAAATCTCCCTAACTCGGAACAAACAAGCTCCACGGAGATGAGCCCTTCTTGAAGTACCGCCAGTAGCTCAACTACTCAAGAATGCCCTAACTTTTTTATGTAACCGAAGGTTCATTACCGTGTTCACAAGAGCCCTCCACTCAGGGGCGGTGCGTCATTAGGGGCTAAGCCCCACCTGATTTTGTTGTAGTATTGAATTTTCATATTCATTCATATTTTATTCTGTTTATTGAGATCAAATTTGTATCAAAATATTAATCTTTCTCGTTATCATGATGTAATTAAGGAGACACGAAAATGCAATAGTGATGTCTTGGCCATATCACAGCTTATTTGTACGCAGGGACTAGCTCGTCTCTAGCCCTTACTGTATCATTAGCAGCCTTCAGTTCAGTGAATCTTTCAGGGATTCCAAGTACCGCATGCGTCTTGAAATGTCACGCTTGGGGCTAGTTTTGACAAGCCCGCAATAAAAAAGAACCCTATACATAAGGCTGAAAGGGACGGGTGGAATGTGGATGTTATTGCGAACTTACCTCTATTCTTCCAGCCTTAAGTAACACGTTCTTTGTAAGAATAGACAGAGGGTAGGTTTTCAGACACCATTCAGATTCCATCTTTCAGTTGTATTTTGAGCAGCGGAGAAGATACAAGTTCGGGAATAAAGTAATTTTAGCGTAGGCCTAAATTCAAGTTGTTTTTCAAATTTAATTTCCAAATTAGGTTTTAGGTTAATATTGTATTCGTATTAGAATTAGTGATTAATATGAACAGGGTGGACGCCCTTCTGAAACCACCGCGTTCAACTATGAGTTTCGAAGAGAAATTACAAATAAATCTCTTGGCGCGCATCAACCAACAGATTTCAAACTCGATCAGAACTGCAAGACTCAGAAAAGAACGTTTCCGTTATCTTGGTTTCAGAAGAAGAAATGGCTGACTGTAAGTGAAGAAAAGAACTCAATTTCTTGTTTTGTGTGTTTATTGTTTGGTGGGGAAACGAGTTGGACTGTGACAGGTATAACTGACCTTAAACATTTGTCAGAAAGAGTTAGATAACACGAAGCGTCGCAAAGGCATATTGAAATGATGTAAAAGTTAATTTCTTTGGTTCTGTCAATATTTTCACCAAATTAAATTATAGATATAGGGTTTCTATTCAGCGTCACAATGAACTCGTGGATAAAAACAGACACATATTAAATAGGGTAATTACTGTATAAAGTTTTGTGGAACGCATGAACTTCCTCTTCGGGGACAAGAAAAGCGCGAGAGTTCTTGCAATCGCTGGATATTTTTGGATCTCATGTCGGAACTAGCGGCTTTAGGTAGTATTCTAAGTGAACATTTAAATAGTGCAACTGTGTCAAAAAAACACGTCGAAAACAATTCAAAACGAATTACTGGACTGTATATATGCGGTACACAAGGAAACGTTCAAACAAGATATTCAAAATTCAAAATATGTAGCTGTCCAGGCAGATGAAACCTCTAACGTGTCATGCAAGTCCCAATTAGTTATTCTGCTATGGTATTTCAATAGCAGTGGTTCTGTTGAAAGATTCATTTCCTCTGTTCACATTCAGGATCAAATTTCAGAAGGTTTAGCGTCGGTACTTAAACAAGAACTAGAACCATACAACCTTGAACAAAAACTAATTGCTCAGTCCTATGATGGCGCTCCCGCGTTTTGTGGCGGGAACAGCGGGGTCCAGGTAAAGATAAGAGATACATTTCCTCATGCACATTTCATCCCCTTTGGACACTAATAAGAGAGAACAATCTGGAAGCCGCTGTCAGAAATACGCAAACTGACAGATATTACACTTACAACTCCAATATAAACCGCCGAATCCGAGAGTTGTTTCAGCACTCTAAAAAGAGTTAAGACATACGTATCTAAGGAACTCAGTGGGTCAAGAACGTCTGAAGGCATTGGCTATACTTAGCATTCATAAGGACATGATTGCAGAGATTCCGGCATTCAACCAAAAAGTGATTGATTTGTTTGCTTCCCAGAAGAATAGACGAGCGCAATGCCTGTATAAACGAGGTAACTTTTTAAGCATTATTTTAATTAATGGCATGAATTACAATGGAGCATGCTTAAATTTTCTAATTCTGTTAAGTGCAAAATGTTTTCACATGTTTTAAAGTAGGAGTTTGTACTACAACTCGCATCACTACTACCTAATACTATTATTATTATTATTATTATATAACAACGTAAGAATGTATCACTGTCTCATATTCGCCCCACCATCTATTTGAGCCACGAGCCGCCACTGTGGAAGACGAAGGCGAATGGTTGTCATAACCGTGGTGGTCCTTTGGTAAGGCACTGGCGTGTGGTTTAGAAGATACGTGGTTCGAATACATGACTATTTTTGTGAGGAAAAAAAATTAAGAAATTTGTGCATGTAGGAAGCAAGTCGTACTATATGAGGAAGGTGAAGGTAACAAATTTGTATAGATCTGGTGATACGGGGGTAAGACATTGGAGTAGTATTGGGAAGGTACCGGGTTCGAGACCACGGTGTCTTTTGTCAAGTGAAATTGAAAGTGAATAAATAAATACGATTTTTTCTGCAGCTATAAACCAAGTCGTAGTAGATGAGGAGGATCGCAGAAAGCAGTAGCATAGATGTTCTGGTGGTCTAGAGACAAGGCACCGGCGTTGTAAAGAATAGATCCTTGGTTCGGAACCACAAGGATTTTTGTAATGAGATTTTTTCCTGGAATTATATAGCGAGATGTAACATAAGAGGAAGATTAAAGGCAAAAAATTTCCGTGGCATCGGTGGCCAATGGGTAGGACACTGGGGTAATGTGCAGGAGTTCCGAGGTTTGGAATCACCGAACGTTTTATAAAATAAAAATGGAGCTAATAAGACTTTTCTGTAATTATAACAAAAGATGTAACATCAGAGGAAGATTAAGAGAAGAAATCTTCGTGGCACAGGTGGTCTAAGGGTAAGACACCGGCGTAGTGAGGAGAAGTTCGAAGGTTCGAGACCAAGGATAGTTTTGTGATATAGAAAGTGAGTTAATATGATTTTTCTGGAATTATAACCAAAGTTGTAGCTTAAGAGGAAGATTGAGAAAATAAATTTCTGTGGTGCTGGTGGTCTAGGGGTAAGACATTAGCTTAGTGTTCAGAAGGTCCCTGGTTCAAAACCAGTAGGATTTTTGTGAAATAAAAATGAAAAAAGAAATTAGTGAAGAATACCAACAGCAGAGGAAAAGGTGAAGAGGGAGGGAAGATTTTTGCGGCCGCTCATTAAAACACTCGCCTAAGCTTTTATTAAAATCCACCTTTTATTAAAATCGCCCCACCTCCGCTCCCAACCACCCGCCTTTAGGTGTGACTTCAAGTTATTCACTTGAGACCAAGCTAATTCAGCGAGAGTTAACAAGAAAATATAAAATAACTGTAGCGCCATCTGTGCACTAAAACATCATGGAAAGGCATGAAGTGAAGTAAAAAATGTAGCATCTTAGTTTCTGATTATAGGGTGGGGTCCACGCTTCCATAATCTTCAGCCCCAGTACCTCCTGCCCTACCCTATAAAATGAATTTTTCAGAGGAGCGGTTTCCACAGTTAAGCACAGGGACAACTTCACATTTTACCTTATTGTTACTTCATCTGTCCAAATATTATCCTCAAAAAACGACTAACATAAACGAATAATCGAAGTAACTTCAAGAGCAATGTTAATACTAAGCAGAAAGAAAGAAATGACGGAACTGTTGCCTTATTCAGAACTCTGTTTCCTCTTGTACCAGTTCTTGCTCGCGCTATTTCCAGTTGGAACAAGTAACACTGCATATTTGTATTGTACTGTTAGGCAGGATTCCTGCACGGCAGTATCACGCCTTCATATCTACGTACTCAGCATAACAATACAATACGTTTGTACCGCCCAATAACCAGCTCCACAGAGCTCAACTGCTCACTAAACTGCCCGACATTTACGGAACCCGTGTTAAAAAGAACTAAAGGTTGGACCCAATCCTGAGCCATATAAACCCAGGCTACATACGAATACCGCAGTTCTTCTAAGTGTCAGTTTAGTGTTTTTCTTTCTATTTACGTCGATGTGCCACAAGCTGTCTCCTCTCTTCAGAATTTCCGACTAAAATATTGTAAGTCCTCACACCGTCCATGTTTGTTATATGAACCACCAGTCTTATTGTGCGTGACTTGAGAAACGAATAATAAATTATAAAAAATGCAGAAAAACAGTCAAATCTGGAAATAATTATTGCATAAAAGAGCAGTAAATAGCAAATAAACTATATAAAGACATATCAAAAGCAATAGTTTGACCAAAAAACAGCAGCACAAATCAAGGAAATAACGAAAAAGACTAAAAAATATAATTGATGTTGCCACACTTGGTGTTAAATGTAAAAGAACATATAATGAATTGAAAATCTCGCGGCACAATTAGGTTCACGTCACGGTACGCAAGTTGATAAACACGGGTTTAAGGAAACGGTGGCAAAGTGTATGCAAATATACACGATATTCCACTTAAATTCCTGTATCAGCATTACCACCTCAACCAGATGACAGACGGAACCTCAAAATGTTATCTAACGGTAAATAATATCTGTTCTCTAGTTTCAAGCAATCCATCTTGGTCATCTGACAGACATATAAGTTTATACTGTGGTTTTCTGGCCTCTGACTCCGTGTAGTTTTGTGGGTGGTTCCCAACTTTTGGGAGGAATCTGTTGCCTGCATTTTTCTACTCTGTAGACGTAAAAAGAATGTTCCTACGAAACGTCGCCACCAAATCACAAGACTTCACTTGCCCCTGAATACTGGCATAGAAGGTTTCTCCGAAACGTCTGTAATCATCAAGAACGCTATATGTTTCACAACCCAGAAGATGACAGACTAAAACCTCACCGTCTTGAAAACTCCAACTTCATTTGCCTACTTACAATTGTTCTCTCTATTGTCATTATTATCATTATTATTAATCGATTCTTTCTAGAATGCCGTAGAGTTAATGCTTGTAAGCATACAGAGCAGTTACAATTGCGCATCTTACGTAAGAGGAAGCATTATCTCGAAATATCAAACTTCATTTCTCAGCTTGTTGCTATCAACATCATAGTCATCGTCGTTGCTGTTATGCTGACAGAAGTACCACAAGGCTCCACTATGGAAAGTCTGTTGTTCAATATTTTAATGATGATTTATATGACAATCTGTTTTTCAGAATGTCTGCATTTCGCTGATGATTTAAAAATATTTTATGCCATAATTTCTGCTTAAGACTGCAAATTATTGCAACCCGAAACAGCTTCTGCACAAAAGTGGTGCACTGAAAATTATAAGAAAATTAACATATTGTCATGTGTAGTAGTGACTAATAACGTGGGTTTTGGATTGGGTGAACGGGTTTATTTACTTCTGATACACACCACCAGTAATTACACGTAATTATAAAATATAAATATAGTCTTCTATATCTACTTGGTTGAGGGGCTATACTACAAGCCAAAAGGTCGAGGGTTCAAGTCCCGATGAGATCATCGGATTTTTTTCAATTGACCTAATCCTTCCAGCCGCACTATGGCCCTGGGGTCGAATCAGCCTCTAACAGAAATGAGTACCAGGAATTAATTAAATAATTTTCCGTGGGAGTAAAGCGCGGCCGGTGCGTAAGGCTGACAACCTTACCGCCATCTTTGAGCCAAGTGTCTAGATAATGTGGGACCCTCAACATCTCACAACCCTATGGGCCCTCACGGCCTGGTACACGGATAGCTTTACTTTTTTAATTTATATCTACTTGCACTCCTGCAACTAACTCTTAACTACCAACCTTCAACTGAACTTGTAACGCAGATTTCCTTCAAGATAACTCCTCTGCACTGACCCGACGGTAAACACCGTCTTCTACTGTTATGGATGTGTATTTACAGCTTCGTTGCTTAGCAATAGACGTCCTATTGTTTGGCGCGTTTGTTTCTGCGGGAACGAGTTTACCAACCCGTTGCCTAGCAATAGGTGTACATGTCACAATATTCAAAACATATAATTTCTTTCTCTCTAACAGTATCTATTTTAATTACTTTGTGAGATTCTAATAAAGCATACAAATAAAATTAGCAATTTATGCTACAATCGATATTTTCAGTCTTCTTTTGTAGCATAGTGCCTCAACCAACTACGCTACCGCGTGTCCCAAGTTACTCTGGACTATAGGCTTTTACGTCGTGAATAAAAGCTTAAGGAGAAGAAAGAGAGACAATACAAAAAGTCACGCATGAGCAAGGTCTGTCAGTGCAAGCCAACAAAATCCGTTTGGGTTTATCGACGCCGTAACGACATAGAAATTCGTTTCTCCCCATACCCATTCGGATGAAACATTATTAACCGTTCAAAGCACTGGTAACTGTGCTGCCAATTTCAGCACTTTGAGAATTGTAATTTACCCACAGTTCATTTATAGGCTTCGTAAGATTCTAAAGACATAAACAGCGATTGCATTAATCATCGGGTCTTCATAATGGGGACGCTGCGTGTTTTCGGAGAGACACGAACTGAATCCTAAAACATTATTCATGTGATATTTGTGCTTCAATCTTACGCACAGTCCTCTGTTATATTATTTAGATGCTGTATCATCTTCAAGCCGATCGCAGTGGCCGTGCTTTCTAATGCATGAACTGTCTTCGTCCGCTCAAACACTGGGATCGTGGGTTCAAATTCCACTTGAGGCACAGATATCTGTGTGCATTTATTCTGTATTCGTGTCGACCTGTATACATGTAGGGGCCTTGCGACGGGCTGATCCCCCGTCCAAAGAGTCCTACCGATTGAGTAAAAGATCAAGAAACTGAAAACGCGGCTAAGTCCCAAAAAAGGGTTGTAGAGCCACAGATAGATGGTACCAACTTCAGAGGGGATGTCTGCGCAGTAAGGATTCCATACAATTTGCTGCCTACTTCCGCTCATTTCTTGCTTGAGTTAATCTTCGATCCTGAAAATGGAGGCGATATGTTCCTCCGAAACGCCTGTCTCTCTCCGAAATCTTCTTTTATTTCCACGGGCCAAACAGAAAACATCATTTCCAGTAATTCCTCTAATTTTGTTTGAGTATCCTTTGGCGCGGAAACTTGGTTGCCGAGCACTTGCCTAATAATGTACGTCTCCTTTGGCTCAGCTATTCCGGCCTTCAGTCGTCATTTCGCTATACGTATCCTCACTGCATCATTATTTGTGTTACTGCACTAACATAATGATTATTGCGTAAATCTTTTGTCTTTGGTGTGTATGTGTTAGTTTTGTTTGTCCCTTTGCTCGTGCTTACTCTATAATTTGTATTTGGACTGTTGAGTAAGCACGTAAATAGATAAATAATGGAGTTGAATTAGTATTATTATTATTTGATTATCTGTAATTGGCCTTTCAGCTGTCGTCAAGAGCTTTAATCAGTTAACTGTGATTACTATTAACTTCGTCGTCGCCACCACCATTATCATCAGTGCTGTTGTTATCATAATGATTCCTGATCAACATTGTTACTATTACGATATCCTCTAAAGCATGTATAGTACTTGTGTTGTTAACCATAAAATCACATAGTTCACACATACCGAGCAGGGAGAAAATTCGAGGAGGAAGAGACCCCGTTTCGAAACACACAAGTGTTTTGGAACGACCAAAAATGTGATCATTGGTCCCGATTAGGCCCGAAACCAAGAGTGACAGCTAGCGGAGGCCAGCAGCAACTAACTGCTCTCCTCTGCAATGAGAAGGATGCCGTTCAGCGCTCAAGACTCGTATTCCGGTGAGGGGGGTGCTCGGTTGGAATCTTGACCGTCGCTGACCGAGTTTTCCATGATGTGCCTTAATACTTTTAGTAAAATACCAAGATAGTACTTCGATAAGGCCATAGTCGCTCCCTGACAGATCTCTTCCTGTTCACCAATTATCCTTCCGCTCACGACGCTATGCAGCAGGGGTGGCAGTTCTTACTGAATATCTGAGCCGCATGTGACGATTTTCAGAAGATCTGAAGCCTCAAACAAGCGCTGATTTAGGTGTATTCATTGGACGCAGCAGATTTCTTGTATTCAATTCATTCTAAGGGACTGACTAACCTTCCTTCCTGGAGTCGAAGTGACGATTCAGAGATCGGTCCGCATACGGTCCTAGAGCCTCTTGGCCATACCTGCTGCCCGGTGCGTTCCTGATCCATAAAGAAATATTTTCACAATCGTCAATCAGGACTGAGTGGAGAGGAGCGTGCAGCAAGGCTCGTGTGGCCCGTGTCCAGTTCTCGGCCTGGACACCTAAGTGAGATTATTCGAGGCTTCTCTCAGACCATCCAGGCAACGCCTGGTTAGCGCCGCAAATTAGGCCACGACCGCTTCCCATCTTTCGCAATTTGTTATCCACTGTACTAATATCCGTGGCTGTATTGTTTCAGGAACTGAAAGCTTTCGTCATATAAAGCAATAATAATTTAATTCAAACTTACTGATTTACGTGCTAATTTAACAGTCCAAAAGGCAATTACAAAGTAAGAACGTGTAAAGAAAAGAAACGAAAGGCACAAATAAAATGAAAATATAAGACAATTTATAACAACAATAATAAATATAATATACTCGTAATATAACATAATATAAGGTAAATCTATCCCTGTAATGGACCGTGGAGGCCCACAAAGTTTGAGACGTCAAAGATCCCACATTTTCTAGACAATCAGCTCATAGATGGCTGTGAGGTTGTCAGCCGTATGCGCTGGACGCCCTCTACCCCCCCAGGAAGATTCCTGGTGCTCATTTCTGTTAGAGGCTCAGTCGACCCCAGGGCCATAGTGCGGCTGGAAGGATTAAGTCAACTGAAAAATCCACCTCATCGGGACTCTAACCCGCTTGTAGCATAGTGTCTCAACCAACTACGTTACCGCGTGCCCCATCTATATAAATAAAAATGTAAATGTGGCTCATACTGCCATACATCGTTTCAGATTTGCGTGGTGTGTTCAATGATGGTGCTGTGTGCCGGTGTAAGAACCCCGCAAAGATCTGAGGTGGTGCAGGAACCACCTGAAGGTTACTACGCGTTCGTCGAATCTCCAAATGCAGAGCCACCCAGAGTCAGGCGTCCGCCGTATCATCAGTCGGACAAGGAGTGTCCAGGTTTGTGTGTGGACCAGGCATATAAGCCACACTTACACAGTGTAAAATCTTACAATCTTTCAAATATCTGTTAAGTGAACTGATTTATTGACTCCATTGATCTTTTCATTACAAGAATATATAGGTGGAAGACTGAGAACTGTACGCGCCTAAATTTGAACTGCTCTAGAATGTTATTCATTGTGTTTTCCCAATTTTCAAACATTCGCCCATGAAGAAAAGTTACCCAATTTTGTCATGTATAAGCAACAAAACAACATCTCTCAGAAAAGTGTTATTAATTAAAAACAAAAGAAAAAATATGTAAACTGTAGCATCACCCATCTGTGTGGAGTAATGGAACACAAAATATTTTGGCTGAAAGAGACAACAGATTTCAAAATTACCCATAAATATAATAATTTGAATGAACGCATACCAATACATATGTGTAGCTACAGTTTAAACTTTCAAATTAATGGGAGGGAATATGTGTTACAGAAACCAAAAAAAAATCTAGAAAATATATAAAGCAATAAATTACTAGTGCTTTTGTTTAGGTATGCCTCCAATTTAATGCCAAAGATGTTCATCAAAGACGTCGAACTTGATGCACTTAAAGAATTGCACTCGAAATTTACTGCAATATCTGCAGATTACAAATACCTATTGTGATGCCATTGACTTAATTCGACCTGTACACAAGCATGCAAAACTTAAGAAGAAATTAGCAGTCAAAGAACACACTACGTCTACACATTATTTGCTTTTATGATACTTAATAGCTTTTGACCTGCTGAAGATTTTATTTCAGGTCTTCTTTACAATATGAATCATAAAAACGAAAATGGGCATAAAAAGCTCACAGTTCGTTAGAAGTCCAGCTGACAATTAACACTTATTTTTGGAAGCTTCTACTACATTACTGTGTGATGTAGTGGCCATCTTGTAGTGCACTCAATTTCACCTGTTACTTCACATGTTTCGGCAACATAGTGCCATCATGAGGTGCCCTAATTATGTTAATCTATTGCATTGCTTGCCCTCATATGTCTTCACAACACCATTTAAAAAGTATTTAAAAAGTGTGTATTTGTCAACTATAATAAATTTACACTCACTAAAACTTGTTAAGATTATTTATCTTATGTGTCTTAATTAAAACTTGCGTGTGGTTCATTCACTATGGGGTCATTTTTCTTATTTTCTGTGTAAACCGTGTCTTGTGATGTGTGTTCCCTTCTTAGCTGCGAGTGTTGTGGATGAAAATCAGTGCAACAGGATGCTAAAATACAACTGTGTGATGTAGACTTCTTTGTGTCTTCTTGGAACTTCAAAATTAATGTGCATACAATTACCCACTGCTTGCCATAACTCTTTCTTCCCTAATTTGGATCTAATATCTATCCATTCATGTATCAGTCTGCATGGTTTGCCCCTAAGGAAACAAACAGTATTCAATTTCATTTGGTATGGGATATATGTAACTCCTCTATTAATTTTCACTTTATTCAGAGTAGACCAACTGTAATCTATGAACCATGTGGAATTCAAGTTAAACTTTAACATATTTCTCAAGAACTTAGTTTTCAAAACAAAAGCTTGATGCAAAATATATCTCATCAATGTCTGTCAATTTTGTTTGAAATGGTGCATACAGTGTAAAATGACTGACCACTGTAGTCGGTATAATTCTGATAATTAGCTGTGTCAGCAACATATCTGTACCCGCAATAAATGAATATGCCTATCAAGACAAACATAAGAACAGCATGAAAAACTTTTAGTAATCCTGTGTGTTCCAAACTGGTTTTTACCATTCCTTTTTTGTCAACTCTCACTTCTTCCAACAGAAAGTGAGATTATAATATGATAAACACAACTGTCCTTTGATTCTTTTATTAAAATCACCCAAGCGCGAGTTTTATTTTCATCCTTTTTGCCATGTTGTTACAGATTAAGCCTTTTTTTGTAATTTGCTTATTGATGGATGGAGTCCAACTGGGTCCACTCGACACCGTGGCCACTGATTTACCTATTGTAGCATGCCCCGGGTGATTATGATGATGGAGAATTTGGTTGAATTAAGATTGGCAGGGGAAACCGAAGTACTCGGATAAAACCCGCCCCAGCACCACTTCGTCCACCACAAATCCCACTTGACCAGACCCGGGATCGAACCCGGGCCGCCACGGTGGGAAGCCAGCAACTAACCGCTTGAGCTATGGCACGGCCTATTAAACATTTAGTAAGGTCTAATTGCTTTTATACCTTACATGATGCCATTTTTATCATATATTCTCTTCAGATGAAGTAACAGGATAACAAAGTTAATCAACGAAGAGCTTCATAATTTCTTTACTCCACTTTATAATTCTTAGGTGAGTCAATAAGTAAGTTACAAATTGATGTGGGGTACTACATGTTGGAATGAGGCACTTGAGGCTATCGCCACTAGATGGCACCATTAGTCCAGTGGCAATTGATGACATTCGACAGGAGACGATCGATGTTTACAAAAGCGAAACAGTAGTTGCAAGATGGCGGTGCCTCTGAGTGAGTGTATAACCCTCGAGCAGCACTCCGTTGTGCGATTTTTGTGGGCAAAATGTATGGAATCAAAGAATAATCATAAAAAAATGCTTCCCATCTACGGTGAGAAGTGCCTGTCACGTCAAGCTGTTTACAATTGGATTCAGAAGTTCTCTGAAGGACGGGCACATATCGAAGACGAACACTGCGTTGGTTGGCCAAAGGAGATTGCAACGGGTTGAAGACTTAATCCGAGCAGACAGATGGGTAACTATAGACACTATAGCCACTGCTATTGGTTGTTCACATGGCATGGCCTACCTCATAATGCATAACAGGTTAGGTTTTCACAAAGTCTGTGCAAGATGGGTGCCGCACATGCTGACCCCACAACACAAAATGCAATGAATGGGTCTGGCATTACAGCATCTCAATGCTACCACGATGAAGGACACGATATGATAGCCCGAACTGTCACAGGTGACAAAACGTGCATGAATGCAGTGGAAACATCTTGCATTGCATGCCAAAAAAAGTTTCAGGTGACACCATCCTTCAGGAAAGTGATGCTCACAGTCTTGTGGGATCACGAAGGCATACTACTCACTGCATTCCAGCCTCAAGGAAAAACTGTAAATGCTGCCTCATACTAACATCCCCAGGAAACTACGCAAGGTCATTCAACGGAAGCGACCACGACTCCTCACCAAGGGCATGTTGCTCTTGCATGACAACACGCGTCCCCATACTGCCAACAAGACAAATGAGATGCTGCGAAATTTCAAGTGGAAAGTCCTCAAGCATCCTTCATACAGCCCCAGCCTTGCTCCAAGCGACTTCCATTTGTTCAGCCCTCTTAAACATCATCTTTAGGCTGAACATTTTCCCGACGATGAAGCCGTAGAAAGGGAAGTCACTGCCTGGTTCTGACAGCAGCCCAAAGAAGTTTATGCTGCTGGTTTTCAGGGGCTTGTGAAACAATGGGACAAGTGCCTCAATGTACAGGGAGATTATGTTGAGAGATAAAAACATTTTTCAAATCAGTAATCTTATTTCTTTAAGTTCTATATCCATTTGTAACTTACTTATAGACTTACCCTTGTATTAAAAAATTATTATATTATACTTAAGCATCCTGTTGCACTATACACTTCTATATGTAATAATACAAATGCCTTCGTGAATGCAACAAATTTATTTGGTTGTAGTTCTTTGTCTTGTCTTCCTCTACACTACATGTTTCAGCCTAACTGGCCATCATTACATGTATTTTTCACTACGTAGCTGTCACACTGCACACAATCCAAAATCTAAACCAGCCTGTCAGTTTTGTTTAAAATCTCGCCGACATACGCTCGTCAATTTGATCTTAGAATTCCAATTTAAAATTCAAAATTTCAAATCACAGGGATACCTGCTCTGTGTTTACATGTGCTGCAGCGGCTATTTCTTGTTTTCAGCACCGTTCATGTATTATCTGTAATACACAAATATTCATATTACTATTTTATGTTCTTACGTTATTCGTATATGTTAACTGATTATGGCCAGTTACGGCCAAAACTTGTAGTGTAGAGGAATAAAAGACAAAGAACTAGAACCAAATAAATTGTTGCATTCACAACGGCATTTGTATTATTACATTAAAAATTATATTAAAGCATCTTGAAGATATAGCATGTGGGGGTATGAACTGGATTCAAATAGCTGAAATTAGGGTATACTGATGAGCTCTTGTAAACATGTTCCATAAGGTGGGGAATTTCTTGACTAGCTAGAGGACTGCTAGCTTGTCAAGGATTCTGCTTAATGCAGTTCATTACTTGACCAGTCTGGCTTGTCAGATCGTTGAACAGCTGAGAGACAATCAGGAGCCTGAAGGATTTTAAGCCATGAGTTAATCATTTAGAAAAGTGATCATAGTGTAATAATTATTAATTTAGAATTCCCAGTAGCTTTCCCGTAAATGGACACATTTGCACAAATATACTGTAAATTCTTCTCAGAACTTCTTTAGCATTGTGTGGGAAAGTTTCATTTACATGCTTAATTCAGCATTTAAAAATGTGTCACGAAAATAATACCGTATTTCCTATAAAAACTTACCAGTTGACTTCTAATCAGTAGGCATTAGGTACAGAGTGCTTCCAGAGATATTCTTAACAGAATTTTCTGTTTGTTGGTCAGGTACACTTGGTCACAATCGGCAGAATTCTCTCTACAACTTATGCGGGGACCTCAACAAAGGCTTCATCCCACAGAATCCAATGCGACAGAAAGTGCTGGGAGCAGTCTACCCTTTGTAAGCAATTTTTAGAGTGTCTTGAAGATAGGTTACAGGCTGTAAAGCAAAGAAAGAAGCTCAACCTTAAAAAATCTCTCTTCATGAAACTGAAAACTTTCTGAAGTTCAATATGATCTAAAAGTTTGTGACAATGGTATATTACTACAGAAATATTTTTGTATTATCCATCATCATAATGTAACGTGTCTGGTGTAGATACTTAAATGGTAACGCAATATCAGCAAGCCATTGCATAGACAATGTCGAAACAACGAACGCGTTTCCCCAGAGATGAACAACAGAAGGCCCGTCGAGTAACAACGGATGAGACGAAACTTGTTACCAGTGTATAAAGAGCGCTCCCGAAGCAACGGATCGCCGAACACGTGACACCGAACCTTGGCAAGAGGTGTCCTCTACGGAGTCCGCAGAACACCTATATAAGCCGAGGGCTACAGACAGCAATACACAGTTGGAACCTAGTCGCCATACAAGACAGTTGGAAGATAGCCGCCACAGAATACAGTTGAAGTGATAACGATTGTATGGTGTGTAAGAGTGAATGTTCAATAAAGATTCACTAAATCCGAGACCTACATAAAGTTATTTGTCACGTGACACACTCAACCCATGACAATATTTTTATTATGACAGATACTGGGACTAGTTCAATTGATTGGGTTTAATAGAGTAGGCTTTTTGCTTGAGGATGGGGTCAGAGCCCGGTCTCCAAAATTTCTTCTGAAATAAAAGTTACAATGCTGGATAATATGCAGAAAATTCATCCTTCCGTTCTGAAGTATCCTGCTTTGCTTAATGACTAATTCCCACGTGCTGAGAGAAGTTGGGTAGTGGCAAGTGACAATACAGTGCCAACACAACATGAAATAAAGAACAGCCATGGTAGTCATTAAAGTATACCTGCAGCAAACTTGTCAGTTTCATGAATATCCAATGTATTCTAAAGTTAATTTACTTTCTGTTTCCCTAACCTCCTGAAGTTTGATGTAGCAATAGAAATGACATGTACTATAAACTGATTTTGTTTTTGTGTCAGTGAGCTTGTGCGCAACAAGACCCTCGAGTTCTTCAGCCAAACACTGCCTATCCTGAAAGCAGACGAGACTCTGCCTAGAGTTGCCAAGTACCACCAGGAGCCAGCCCAGTGGCCTACCAGTTCCCTTGCCCATAACTCGTACGTATCTAACTCCATGGGATATAGGTATTACTTCATAAGCTGACAGTAAGTCAAATGGCCAAGAGATTCCTTGCTGTCATGTAACATAAAAGTTCATTATCTTGTTCACAAAAACAAGCAATTAGACCCTATCCTGTGCCACTTCAATCCACTCTAAACCGTGTTGCCTTATTTCTCGAAACAACTTACTTATTCTTTCCCATCTACATGAACACATGAGCTTAGACAGACTAATGTATAAACAAAATTTTGTAATTGTACTAGACACATGTTACTACTCTCTAATGGACTCATCTTGTTATCTTGTTTAGAACATAATCTGTATGTCATCTGATGTTAAATTTTTTGTGTTTATACTGTGATGGTCTGATGATGGCACATAAGTGCTGCAACATGTGACTAAGTAAAATTATCTAGTATTGATTCAAATGGGAAAAAAAAACATGTATTTTTTTTTTTGGGGCCAAAATAGCGCAATGTTATACTTAAGTAAAAGGTGGTTAGTATGAGGTAGATATTTAACATTATCAAAATTCTGTCATGGTGATATTTCATGACAAATACTTTTAATTTCTTGTTTGTTCCATACTTAGTACATTCTCCATCAAACTTAATCTTGACTCAGACTAACTACTGTGTATTAGGTAAGGAATAAAAACTGTTGCTTTCAGGGCTTAAAAAACACTGCCCTCCCACTTGCCTAAGGCAAGTTGACTTTCCACACAGCCCAGCATACAGCAGTAAATTCTATAATAAATTTTGTTCGAGTTTTTATAATTTTTATTGATGTTAATATATTGAAAGTAATTATCCACCTCTTCTGTCATGTCAAGAAGAAAACAGCCAGATAGATGAAAGTATACATGACTTCAATACCTCATATAGGTAAAGGTAAAGCTGTCTCTGTTCTTAAGTAATTAAGCACTTCACCATAAATACCTATTGGGGAGTGGACGTATAGATCACCTTTTCTTGACCTTGGCACTGGTTGGAGGTGAGTGGTCACCTTCATGCCCCAACCACTTTAGTCTTGGGGAAAATGCTGGGTGAACCCTATAGCCAGTCTGATACTTTACATAGAGATAAATAAATGTGACAGGTTTCCACAGTGATGTTATACTGACTGTTCTCTACATGGAGAAGATATTTCATAGACATTCTAACAATAATGCATGCGAGTGCCTTTACTTTGCTCATTGTTGCAAGGTTAAACATTGTCATTAATTCAGTTTAGTTCCTTCTTTACAGAGTTTGACAACAGCTAAAAGCCAGTCACAAGCAAACACTGAAGAAAGAAAGCTAATTAATACAGACTGATATAAACTGAAATGGACAAAGAATATAACAGTGAAATAAATAACATTTGGGATTTGAACAGAAAACCTTAAATATTACAAGTATTATTAATGATTTAACAATATCAGTTAAGTAAAATAACTGTGTTAGTGATGATGATGATAATAATAATAATAATTTATTACCGTTCTTGATGACAGCTAAAAGCAAAGTACAGGCAAGCGGTGAAGAAAGAAAAATAAATTAATACAGAGGATGTGAGCAAATATAGAAAAAGGAGTTAAAATACACAAAGAACATAACAACAGCAGCCTTATCATGAAAATCCTTCCTGAAAGATTTTGGCTGCTCAGTGCCCGTTCAATTTCTTAAACACGATTTGCCATAATTTTTTAAGCTCTGGTTATCCTGTGCTGTTTTTTACTTCTCACTGTTTACCGCACAGTTACATTTTAACATTACTGACTATACTTATTGGTGATCTGTTTTGTTTAGGATAGCGCCAGATCACAGACACCGCTTAAAGAGGGCTGCTGAGACATCTCACCCTGATGAGGACAATGAACAACCGAGGCAGGCAAGAGACAAGACGATAATCAGTACCATCAAACGGGAAGCCAGGAAATTCTGCGAGAATGGAGGAGGAGTGTGAGTCTAGATTACAATGTACTGAACCTTTTATATATTCAAATTCAGTTTGTGAAAAGGAAAGGTCGTGTATATCCATCCAAACAGTTCACACTTAAAATGATTTTGATAGCGTTTGATATTCGGGAGAAGGGCGGGGGGTACATTTAAAAATTGCTGTGAGAATTTTAATTTGTCTATATAATAATGCATTGTGATTCCTGCTTCTGGCCTATGTGAACTGCACACTGAACTAAATATTTATTATAAAGTTTCACTGAAAAAGTCATAACATAGCCTACAATATGACCTGCTAAATCTGAAGCTGTCTGTATGAATGACAGGGCACACAAGAATTTTCCTGGTGTTAACAAAAGAATTGACTCCATGGAATACAGAGAGCCCATCTTGAAAAACTGATGCTTTCACAGTTTGTCAAGAAATTGCCCAACTTTTAAGGAACACTAAGATTCATTGTCATGTGTACAAGATTTTAGCACAGAGCCATTCTCCTGAGTCTGATGGATCTAATCTATTACTTGGCAAATATTATTGCCAATATACACATAGTCAGAACCACATCTTGTATCAGGTGAGTATTCTAATGAGAGCATGGACATGACATATTATTTGTACTGTGTGCATTCATGCTGATGTTCTGCACCATGTGGTGTTGTCAATATTGTCACGTGTTGGGTATGTCACGCAACAAATAAATTCACGTGGGTCTCGGATTCAGCGAATCTTTATTGGACACTCACACTTATACACCATACAAGTATTATCGCTTGTGGTATCACGTGGCTTCTGCGACGTCTCAACTAGGTTCCAACTGTCTTGTATGAAGGCTAGATCTTGATAGTCGTCCTGCAGCTCTGTCACTCTTGACTTACGAGTATGTAGGTGTTCTGTGGACCACATATGAGACACCATTCGCCAAGGTTCAATCTCACTTGTTCGGCAATCCGTTGCTTCGGGAACGATCTCTATACATTACAGCAGTAACGTCTTTCATCTCATCCACTGGTACTCAATGGCCTTCTGTTGTTCATATCTGGGGAAACGCGTTCGTTGTTTCGGCATTGTCTATGCAGCGGCCCACTGTTATTGCGTTGCCATGGAAGTATCTACTCCAAACATGTTACAATATGCTGGAACAATGCTCAAATTTCTCTGTGTCCATACAGAAATATTATGGCCTATCAACTTAGGCATTTTGTATTCAAACATGTAAAACAGAGCCACAGTTCTTATATCTAGAGATGAACAGCTCACTGTGAAGTTAGCAGTGTATATATCTCATTTTCCATTGAAATATATGTTACCAACTTTTCATCCATACCCCGCAGTTTGGTAATACAGTTTAGGTAAACAACCACTGCTAACTCTGAAAATCATATAAAACACATAAATATACTCTGCATAGCATTTCAATATTAAACTATGTGGCCCAAATAATAATCTCTGTGCTTAAAATAATTTTCATTATACAAATATATCATCCTTTATTTCAGGCAACTTATAATTGAAGTAATACAGGGACTGATATGTGTTTGGCAACAGATTCTGTATGCTATACAGAGCGTTCAATGGAGAACCTCTGGCCTCTGGAGTTGTTGAACGTAGAGATGATGTTGGCGGAGAAACACCTGAGTATCGAAGAGGGGAAGGTACTTCTATGACTGCAGTGGGTGGGCATCATGATCCTTCCCTGCCACCAACACCTTGTCCTGCCAAAGTGGATTATGCAACTCCTGTTTTTGCCAAGAATTACCAGGGTGTGTGGCGCTATGTGGTGCAGATCCCATATGAAGGTTATTTCACTCAGACTGTAGAAGTGACTAGATGTCTGTGAGTACAAATTTCTTATTTCATTACTGTTAAGGTTATGGTTCGCAATGAAGAGGATGGTAACAAGCAGCATGATCACATAGTGCTTACAGTTTTTTTGCTAGTATTCACCACTAAGATGGGCACTGACTCATATTTCAACTTCAGTCAAATAACATTATTTTAACTTGGAAACCTAGATTAATGAAAGTGAGAAACGGGTTAAATGTAGAAAATGAGATAATGCAAATGTGAGAATTATGAAATCCTGCAAGACTATTACAAGAAGAATTATAACATGCAGAGTGACTGCTCATTGTTTACTATTTCTTTGCTAGTACTGGCTGGTATTTGAGAACCAGTCACATTTACATTTTTGCCTTAGTATCTGGCTACTGTCTCACAACTAGTTAATATTTATAATTTACCAGCATATATTTGAGGACTGGTTCACTACTAGGGTGACCAACTTTCGGTCATGAATTTAAGCGACAATTTTGCGCATTTTTAGCAGCGCAGCGTCAGTCCAGCAAACATTCATGGAATGGATAATATTAAACAAAACAATTAATTTACATTGTATATAATATACAGGTCACAATATAGAATAAGTTTTACAAATTTGCATGTTTCTTAGTCCTAACCTACATGCATTTGTCCACTAATGCTGCAGAACTAAGCATTTTTTATCTTGTGCAAATTTAAAAAACTCTTTACAACTATAGTCATAATTAATTGCTACCATTAGCTCTGACTTAATTAGTTCTAAGCTGCTTTGATTTCTCTGGTCAGTCCATTTATTGCTCATCAGTGAAAAAATTCTTTCAGTATGGGCATTTGTGCCTGGGATGCTTAAAACAAAGCCTAAGATCTTAATAAGGTTTGGCACATCAATTTGTTTGTTTTTTAAATCACTGAAAATATTGAACCAACTTTGTTCTATATGTCCTGTTTTTACCACATTCAGAACACTTTTTGCACTAGAAAACTCTTCATACAGGCTGTCCTCATTTACAAAATCAAGATTAAATTCTTTTACAATGGTTTGAAAATGTCTGAAAGAAAGTTCAGTGTTTAAATTTAATGGCAAAAGACAATGGACAGGATTTGCATTTGATAACTCAAAATTCTTAGAAATGTACTTGTGCAAGCAACAGTAGAAATTAACAAAATCATCTCTAGCACATTTCTGCAGGGGTGGATTCAAACAGTTTAAAAATTTTTCTGTGGCAGTACCAAAAAACCTGTCCTCTGTCCTCTACTGAATTTTATTGCCTACACATTGCATTACACTGTAGCATTCCATGATGCTAAGATTAGCAGTTTCAAGAATTTTGGCAGATTGAACAAGTACTGCACCAATGTTGGAAAAAAAATTAAGATATGCCTCAATAACACACTCCTTTTCTGGATCTTTATCACTGAAATGTTTTTTAATATTGTTGGACAGTCATTCACACTTTTGAAATAACTCTTAATAGGTAACCAGCTTTGTATGAATCTGTCCACAGCTGATGTTAGGGAAAGCCAACGAGTGGGGACATGACGAACAATCTCCAACTCGGCATCAACAAGATCAAAGAATGACTTCAACTCTTCCCTTCTTTTTGCTGATACCGAAAAGTGTCCATATATTTTTAAGATGATCATTTCAATATCCACATCTAATCCATCAGATGCATGTTTTGTGGCATTATGCAATATATGATTTGAGCAGTTTGCTTTAAGCACATTTTTGTTATCTTCTTGTAGTAGTTTGAACACAGAATTATGCTTCCCATAATTCACATTTGCATTATCTGCACAATATGAAGTTAGATTTTTTATATCTAACTTGTGTGTATCAAGTGAAGACTTGATCAAATTATGGGTAGCATTAGCTGTTTCATCAGCTTGTTCAATGAAGTCCAGGAGCCTATTTTTAACACCACTAAGAGGGTCAAAATACCTCACAACCAGCGGGAATATCTTTCTGTTTTTGTGGTTGGAGGCATCAGTTGCAATAGAGAAAAAGTTGCTTGATTTTGCTGGATCCTTCAACACATCGATGAAGTCTTGCACACTTCTTGGCGCTAGAACATTTTTCACAATAGCCTCTGCCTTTGTTCGGCCACAGGACATCTTCTTAGCCAAGTTAGAGTCATGGAAAATATCCTTCGATAACTTATTTGCGCAATCCATACTTCTGTAGCCGATGTTGTGTTTTACAATATGGAAAACCAATGCTAGCTCACCTGCAACGTTTTTGAAGTCTTTGCTGCTGTTCCCGAAAAAGAGGTGTAAATTTGAAGAGGTCTTCACGTCCCTTTCCTTTCGTTTATGCCCTTCTGTGCAAGAATGTTGTCTGCAGTCGGTATTACCCCCGTGAGCGATTCTGAACTCACGTTTACAAAGTATACAATAAGCTCTGTAAGCGTTGGAGGGCACAGACTTTAACCACAAATATTGTTCTTCCCATTTTCTCAAGTAAACACACAAGCATTTAGTTTTCTTCTTAGGTGGAGTTTTTGCATTGTTGCTTTCACTTTCACTGTCACTACTCATTATGAAAATGGATTCAATTTGGTAATTATTTAAAAGCATGAGGATGAACACGGCGAGAAACAACAACAGAAAATATTACAATCCGGAATCGGATATTCCGCTATCGATTAGTATATGCTAAACTCTCCATCGATTATTATAGGTTATTTTTCGATATTTATCGATGAGTACCTGTGAGTCTAAACTGTCGATAATAATGACAGTTTATATCGGAATGTATTTGGCGGGAATAATATATAATTTAAATTTTGTGATCTTGATTGTTAATGAAATACACGGGAGAAATACAAGGTCAATACGGGAGCGGAGGATCCAAAAAAATTAGCTCTAATACGGGAGATCCCGGGAAATACGGGAGAGTTGGTCACCCTATTCACTACTGACAATTTTTTTCTATTTCATTATTCTATTAGGCCCAGCCACTATTTTTAATGTATATGCTAAACCTGGCCACTCTTTACATAACTGTGCTATAGCAAGCAACAATTTGAGATCCGGGCCACAATGCAAATTTGTGTGCTAGTACTTTGTTGTTATTTGGGACTGAACTACTCTCAGTACTACATGCAGGATGGCTCTGGGGTCCAATTTATCAATTATCCAATGGGAATCGAGGGTATATTTTAGTTTCATTCTTCAGCTTGGGGTATATTCTTGTAACTATGATGATCTTGCTGTTCTTGGGCCAGTCCACAAACCAGGGTGTGTCATTGTCATTTAGTGATGTACACATATAAGTCATCATTAGAAAACTGTTGGATTCTAGTTTGTACACACTTCCAGTATTTGTATGTCGATGGGAAATTCAAATTTAATACTGTTCCCACCAGATGGCAGTGAGTATGTGTGGGTGATTTAAATGCACTATGTGTGTACAATATTATGAAGTTACATTCAGACAGTTCTATTGAGAATAGTTTTAATATTTTAGTTAATAAATAACACTATTTTAATGTTTAACTCCAGTTGGCAGTGCTGATAGTGTCTTTCTTAGTAAAGGTATACCAATCTGTACCAGCCTATAAATTCTGCTACACAGTTCTTTTTTCTGATTATATCAACATTGAGGATGATCAGTTTTTTAGCTTACATTACATACATAAATGTGGGCTTATGAGACAATCATGCTATGTCTGTGTGTCCATGTGTCTATCTGTATATCCCCCCCTACCATCTTTCAAATGCCAGAACCAAACTCAAAAAATTTGATATGTATAACATGATACATGAGCCCATCTCAACAGTATAATTCATAAATCTCTCCTGTAGTCTCTGTACCTGTATGTGTATTCCTCTATTGTTGCTAGGCAACAGCTCAGTATAAACATTATCGCAGCAACAAATACACTAGAAATAATAGAAGAATGTGGAGAAACCAACATCTAACTGCCTGAGCTGTGGCACTGTCCATTAAGTAAATGCAGTATCTATACATTTTTAAATAATACTTTCAGATCTTAATTTTTTATACTTTAAGTCATGCAATAGTACTTTCTATGTTTGAGAAATTTCATATCATATTTCCCCTTCATGTAAAATAGAATGGAAGAAAAATCCACAAAAATTGAGTTCAGCATTACTCAGCATGGATTCCTATACCAGACTTCACGATAATCTCTGTGGTTTCAGAGAAAGAGAAACAGACACACATGTATTATATGTACTTTGTGCAAAGAACTCACAATTGTAAGAAATAATTTCTGTTTAAGGCAATCACGCTGTCATTACCTTGATGGTGGCTGCATGTCTTCACCAAGATGGACAAGCCTACTCGTTGCAGAAATTTATTACCCAGATACTTTCCTGCCAGCTGCACCAGGAGGAAGATGGCCACCACACAGAAATCCTGTGACGGGCGAAAATCCACCTCCAGTACATGATTTCCAGAATTATCAACAGTACTTGCGAAAAAGAGCAGGTGTCCAAGCACCAGCATCTACAGACAGTCCAACTATAACAACACAGACACCAAGCAAAAACTCTTCCCATTGTGATGGAATTGATGACATAGGCTGTTTTCAGGTAGAAAATCATTCTAATATACCTCAAGTATCACACAGTTATTCAGCTGGTCATTAAAACTTCTGTTATTATTAAATCCAAACAATAATCACAAGGTTCCAAAATACAATCATTGAATTATGCTCTCATGCCATTCATTTATTTACATATTCTCATGCTATTCCTTCAAAATCCATTCTAACATTAATTCCCTGCCTTTTCTGAGCTCTCTAAAGCAGTTTGTCCTGTTGAGTTTGCATTCATAATTTTCTATGTACTCTGTTCCCCAGTCATGCCTCCTGTTCCAGTCATCTCATTATTTTGGATTTAATCACTCAAAGGCCGAAACTGTGAAGCTTCTCATTATATATACTTTGTCCTGTTCTTACTTCTTCTCTGTTGTGTTCACCAATCTGGTCGCAAATACTGCTAATATCCATCCTTTCCCATGTGTGAAACCAAGTTTGACACTCATATAAAAAACAGATGGAATTGTAATTTTGTATACTGCTATTCAGGTCCTTAGAAAGCAGATTATAGAGTTAAGATTCTGAACTCAGTGTTATGTTCTGAGTTTATTCTTAAACACTGCTTAATGCAAAATATCAATAAGTTATAACAACACCTTCGTATTAAACAAGTAGCCACAAATTGACTTCATATTCATCAGTTCGACCCAAATAACTTTGCTCCTTCAAAATCTCTATGAGTGAGTTACATCTATTTACATCTTTTGGTTCAATTATGGATATCAGCATTGCCGAAGCATTGACAGAATTTGATGAAACTTAATATGAATATTGTGTTACCTGACCCTTCCTAACAGTGATCACTCTAAAGTCCACTGCAATAACAATTTCACATTGTAATCTTACAAACTTGTGTGCGAGGAGTATAAACAGCAATCAAATTACAGTTTTAAAAATTATTATGATGATGTCTTTGGAAGAACTTCCATGATTTCAACAGGACACCTAGCACTGGAAGGTTGGTAAAATCTAGATGACTAAAAGAGGGGAGGAATATAGAATTTTGACAGGGAAACCTGAATGGAAGACAGACACTTAGAAGACAGAGGAGATGGATTGAAAGAACAGTATTAAGGATGCATCTTAGAGAAGTAGGTGGTGAGAATGGAAGTTGGATGAAACTGGCTCAGAAATTTATCCTTTGTCATTTGCTATTGCAGCACTGGTTACTTAAGATATCTTTCAAACTTAAACAACATTTATTAATTTAATACTGCGGCATATTTGCGCTATGCAGGGCCCCCCCCCCTCCAGCGGTGACATAACAGCATCGGAGCCACTGCTGCTGCTACAGTAACAGGCCAGTAAACACTCTCCCCCCCTATGGTGACATAACAGGCGATACCGCTGTTAACACGAGGCAACAGGGAACGGTATAAAAAGCCAGCAGAACAGTATGTGAGCAGAGTGCGTGATCAGGAGTGACACAGTGTGGATCGTGAAGTTGCCGAGTGCAGCGGAAGTCTAGCAGTCGCTGAGAGCAGTGGAAGTAATTGTGATACTGCCGATGGCAGTAACTGTGTAATTGTGAATTGTGTAAGTGTAAGAGCGAATGTGGAATAAATTCGCTATATCCAATACGGCGTGAAGTTATTTGTCGCGTTACATACCCAACAAGTGACAATACTTCAGAACAATGAAGAGTAACATGAGGACCATGTGATATATGAGGGGTATTTGGTATTTAACATAGATGTACAGCAGAACAAGAAATATCAGACCTCCCCTCTATTTGTCCAAAAAATCACCAAGTGCTCAAAGTATTTGCCTCAGCAGCATACAACCTGATCATTTTCAGCTGAGAAGAAATTAGGGCAAACATCATCATATCAGAAGTCCCTTCTGTCACTGTTAGTTGTCCAGCAACTTAAGGAGAATGCCCAGTAAATTCAAACCCCCATCAACAGAATCCACACAGACTGCTTAGAATGTCTTCTGTGAATCACTGAAGAAGTACTTCAAAGGAAAACACTTATGATATGATGATGAGATGGGAACCAAAGTGCACTAGGAGTTTCAAACACTGGTTCCTTTTTTGTCACCATGGCAATCATAAATGAGGTACATCGATAGGACAGTTGTCTGAATTAGTCTGATTATTATGCTGAGAAATAAAGGATCTGTCCTTTATTATTTGTATTTCTGGCATCAATGTAAAAGAAATATGAGTGTAATACACTCGCAGATGATACTGAAGAGGTTACACAGACTGAATTGAGGAATACAGAAGCACTGTAACTTGAATGGATAAAATATCAAAACATGTTGTACATAATCACCCATTGGCAGACACATGATATTGAATGTTACAAAGTGTAGTACTTCAGAACCATAAATTGTGTCCCATCAGTGACATGTGACTTCATCTGTTTTATTCCAGGTCCGTTTGTATTATGACTGGTTCCTCATCCCAGGAAGTTGCAAGTGCTGGAGACCAGATTACTTCTCTCGCTACATCAGGCGGAAGGTTGTCACTTCTGATCTCTAACCCTACATGTGATCCTGTCATTAGCTCATAACTGTACATTACTTTACTTTGCATAATTTATCATCAGTACAATACTTTACTTTGTATAATTTATCATCAGTCAACCAGGAATAATAAGAGAGGCAAAGGGTGATTAGTTTACTTTAACATAACAGTTGACAGTGATAAATTTAATCCATATTCAAATTGAATTACTTTTTATTTTCACATATTCCCATTTTTGTATGGTCCCTATTCTTGTACTCAGTAACTGGCAATAATTCCATTTGCCTTTCCTTTAATTTGTTACTTCAGTCACTTTGAAATTCCTTATAATCATAGTTATTTTAGTTTCCCTCTTCCACATTTCTAAGTTCATTTTCCAGTGAATTTACTATTTGGTTGTCTTCGTGCATCTGTACCATCAAAATACTTTATTTGTATCCTCTACAAGATATCTTATTTATGTCCATATTCCTCAGACATAATTATGTCAGTAAGGTATTTATTTATATGTTGTTGCATCACAGTATCCAGATGTTTGAACCCTGCACTCTACAAATGCAGAGGCCTTTGTGTTGCACTTCAGTCAAGAAAAGATTGAAGATGAATGGTGGGAGTTCCCGACTGCTTCTCCACCCTACCTATATTGCACACCTCCCCTCCAGCAATACTGATTATAAACTGAGAATAAAGAGAGGGATAGAGAGTCCGTAGATGGAACAAGGGCCAAAATGCAAGAGATGGCTTGAGGGAGACATGCAGCAGGGTGCTACTTGCTAGCCGGAAGGTTGGCGTAGGATCTCAGTTCATTTTTGCCTTGACCTGATTTTAGTAAGTCTTTAGTGCTTCTGAATTACAACTCAAGCTCAAGAATAAAAAGTTAAGGGAAATTAGTTTAATTTTTGTATCATGTACTTTTTTCTTAATCAGAAAACTGTTACTCCCTAAGAGCCAGGTTCTTGCAAACAAGGACTCAGGTTGAAGAATCAGATGTTCCTTCCTTCAAGTTGGTTCAGAACACATACAAATCAGATATGTATTTCAGGTTGAAGACAGTGTTTGGATTGGTAATTGGATTTACTGAACACTTACAGACTGTAACTACAAGTAATTCCAGTGCTATCACTAATTCACACTCTCTGCAATTGATTACAGCATGCACTAAGTCTTCTAAGTTTGCTGTGTTTTCACCAGTTGTCTGGTAATGGTTTTCAAAGCTGTAGCTCCCTCAGCTTCCATGTTCCACACGTTCATGTCCTCACTGACTGTCGCCTCACAATCAACTTGGCATTGCTATGCAACAGCTTACAGAAGTTGGGACTGCCCACCTCCCATGCCTCTGCCAGGGGTGACTTGTCTCACAACAGCCTTAGACTCAGACCGGTCTGTCTGGCTACAGACACTCTCTAGACTTCTCTATAGACTCTTGAGTTGGATGAACTGGCTTGTGTTTTGATTCTCCAGATATAGTCTCTGCATGGACCCAACAGAAAACACCACTCATCTGTTTATGTGGGTTACATGGTATCATGTGTTCCCTTATATATACACTGTCCACCTGGCACCAGGCCGGGTGGCAACACCACTCTCCACAGCTCTCCTATTGTCATGTGACATCATTGCAGACACAAACATGACCCTCTGTTGCACGTAAGAGAGGCCATGGTCATGTGACCTGGTAGCCGTGGAAATGCGTTTACGAACTGTTGCCTCTAAATGGCTGTCTCTGCTGATTAATCTATTCCAGCTTTCAGCAGACATGCCAGAATATATATATATATATATATTGTATATGGTAAAGGTAAATTTAGCCTTGTGTCCAAGCCATACCATTAAGCCTTACGGGCGTACTGAGGTAAAGACTGGTACATTCTAAACCCAACTAGATGAAAGAGAGTAGTTTCCAACTAAAGAAACTTCATACAACCAGTCTGAAATATGGTAACTTAAAATCAATGGACTCATGTAAAGTGAATAACTCTTATATTTTTACATGGTGTAGATATTATTAATCTATTTACTGCCTGCCATTAATTTGTTCTCAGATGTGTAATTTATTCTGGTCACATTAAACTTGCCTTACCTTTATTCCCAATTATTTTACTTAAGCACATAACATGTCAGTGCAGTAAAATAATTCAACACTTATAATTTTGTGATTGGTGAAGACTATCTGAATACAGAAATAATTTTGATTGATTCCATACTACTTTTGTGTTGAAGAGAAATAAAATATGAACACCATTACTTAACACTTTGTGGACCGCGCACCCTTTAAAAGGTTTTTCGCTTTTAAACATGGCGGACCGTTCGCATGTTAACAGGTTCTTAAAACACAACAAGTTGCAACACACTAGACATCTCTCTGGCTCCACCTAGCTAACACGTAGCTGCCTGCAGCTGTGTTATAAGGCTCTGGAATGTCTGCTGACCAATCAGTTACTAGACCTCGCTGTAACTCTAGGCCCTGCAAAGGAAAATAAATGCCTTTATTTCTTTAGGCTTTATGTAGCAAGCTGTCAGTCAGTAGTTCAATATGGATCAAAGACCAAAGCGGTTGACACCCAAGCGATTTCTTGGAGAACAAGAAATATCTGACTTGTTCTCCGATGAGCTATCTGATGTCCCTTGTGAGTCTACTAGTGATAGCAACTCAAAATCTGATAGTGAGTGTGGCAGGGGCAAACAAAAAATTGTGACCACAGACAGTGAAAGTGAAAGTGACCGTAGCTCCAACGAATGTGCAGGTAGCAACACTGCGGGGACAGCCACATGGGGAAAAGTAGACAAGATGTCTGCTTTGGGACAGTTTACTGGAAATCCAGGGGTGAAGCAAATTCCATCGGAACCAATGCAAGTGTCTGAAGTAGTGGAACTGTTTTTTGGAGATAGTTTCTTTGACATGCTATGAGGAAACTAACAGATACTATCTCCAACACCGTGAACATTATGACAGAAGTTATAAGGCGATGAAGTGGGTGGATGTCACTTCAGCAGAAATGAGAAAATTTTTTGCAATAATCTTTCTAATGGGCCTAATGTCTACATGTGCAAGTTCTGTGTACTGCCACTTCACAAAAGGGAATGTTTCCAGAAATATCACACTCTCAAGCACTTCTAGGAGCATTCTCCAAAAATTTTCGTTCATAAAATTAATTAGGAGATTTTATATTAATTTTTAAAGTGAACAGTGCACAAGTTAGGTAGTAGGTATAAAAATGCCAGTCCCCAGGGTGATTTAAATATTTAAATTGCCGGTCCGCAAAGTGTTAAAATAATAGCATGCCATAAAATTCCCTTATAGACATATCTGAAAGACTTTTTTTTCTTTGCTTGTTATACCATCTGTTCAAGGAGATAATCTGCACCTGGCTTAGGCATATATCTCTCTTGTTGAATATTCATGTTTGGTCCAATGTAGATTTTAGTGCAAAATCCGAATAACCATGTAGAAAATTATGCTCTTAATGCACTGAGGAAAACTGAGTTCTTCAACTATAACAAACTAAACCATGAATAAATGTACTGTAATAGGAAAATCAGTATCAAAGAAAAGGCATTGTGAACTAAAATATTTAGTTATGTACGTGCATTAGACTGTTTTAAATAACTGAAGACTGTAAACATTTTATAATTTCATGTTGTTATCATTTAACAGAATGTAACCCTGCCTGTTCTGTTACACGCAGAAAACCAGTGTTACAGGATCACAATATACAGTACACTCTGCTTTAGGTATGCAATATAACATACATATATCTTGGACAGCTCACAGGTCATTCATTTAATGTGTCTGTGGACTCTGGCAATCTTACTAGCCTGGGCTTTAGAATTTTGTGGAAGGTGGTAGGTAGCACTGGAAAATTTCCTAATTTATTTCTCAGCTGCACAGTTTATATGATATCAAATAGGTAGATTAAAAATGATGAATGTAGAGCAAACATTGAAGGAAATGGTACTGGCCTGTTTCAACCCTGTGTGTGGACATTTAAATGACTACTTAGAAGCAAATGAAGTGGCCATTTAAACTGCACTGTAGCTTTCACCACACACTGCTTTCTTGGAAATCAAAAGACAGAAACACAGAGAAACTACATATGAATAGTAGACAGCTGCCACAAGCTAGCTAAATAATACACATGCCACTAAGAATGAAATGTAAATATTATATTAGCAATTGCTGGAAACTGTTACAGCAAGCATGTTAATGCTGAATATGGAACTCCATTACCTGTCACAAATCTGACCTGATATTCCAATGCGTTCAGTTATGGTGCTATTCTAAACTGAATGAAGGAACACAGGAAGTTAACAGAGAATAACAGTCACGATACTCAGTCTGTGGGCAAGGGTTTATGTACATGGACTTGTTAATACCATGCAGTATACTGGCAGATAATGTTTTTTAGTTGTAACTGTGTTTGGAAAAATTGGCTTATTGAGAAGTTTAGGGTGAACTGACAACTCCCAGTCACTGTTAGCACCGATAAAATTCTGAATTTTTAACAAAATCCATATCACTATTTTCATACGTCTCCTGTAAATTCTGGTTAAAAGCTATAGATTTTCAATTTTTAATTTAGAAAAAATATTTTATGGCTGAACTTTATGGTGGAACTAAAGAGATGGCACAAGTGGTAATAATTCTGGCTTGTATTCAGGAATTTCCCAGGTCAAATCTCAGCCAAGGCACCAAATTTCCTGATAGGTACATATTTTGAATTTTTCCTCAGTTCTTCCAGGTGAGTGCTGTAGTATTACTTTAAATTAAGCCATGATCATTTTCTTTCATATCTTTAAAAACCATTAATGAATGTCATCCAGCCATTTGATGATATATAGTCTAAGTTATTGACAGTTTGTTACTAAAAGAACTACAAATACAACTGCATTTATAAATAACCAACTTTAAAAAAAAACAGCATTTGCTTTGGTGACTAAAGAAAACTGTCCACTTCACTTAATAATCCAGCGAGGATAATCTTCATATGAGTGACTGAATTGCAACCTAGCCTGTTTTCAACAAACCTTCAATGATCACCGAAATGAACTAACTCCTTGAACCAGAATCCTGATTATCACTGAACTGATCAATAAATTCACAGCATTTTATGGAATTCAAACACTGATTGCCATTGTATGAGTATATGCTGTTTCTGGGTGATGGAACCATATGAGATGTATGCTTCATTTCTGACATTTCTGATGTCCTTGCTCTCTCCATCTTCAAGGTGAAGTGTCTATTCATTGGCCCCTGCTGATATTTGTAGTACAGGCCCTTAGGAAATGTTCTTGTTTGGGAAGCTATAGACAGACCACTTTTTTTTTTATTGCTAGTGGGGTGGGACTAAGTTCTTTTATTTGATGATTCTGTGGTCATAAGTAAAAGTGATTAATACTGTTATATTTTAGCATCCTGTTGCACTGATTTAAGTCCATGATTTATTTCAACCGTCTTCCAGTGCATACACTCATCTATCTCACTCCTCTCTCTCGCACTACATGTTTCAGCACAAAAGTGCCATCTTCAGGTGCTTATTCGATTTACGTTAAACCAGTTCACTGCATGCCTTGCTGTCTTCATATTAAAATAANGTGTTGTGTCTTGCTCCTGTGACTGAGTGTGTTATACTGCTGGGCCTGCTGGGTATGTCTGCTCCGACAGAAGAGGATAGGTGTGACTCGCATAGTGAGATACGACATAGGGATGAAAAATCCTGAACAATTTTAATATTTTTAACATTTAATATTTATCACTATATATGATAAATATATATTTTAGTTATTTTAATATGAAGACGGCAAGGAATGCAGTGAACTAGTTTAACGTAAATCGAATAAGCACCTGAAGATGGCACTTTTGTGCCCAAACATGTAGTGCGAGAGAGAGGAGTGAGATAGATGAGTGTATGCACCGGAAGACGGTTGAAATAAAAAAGTGATTAAGCTTATTCTTTTCACTCTGTAGGTTTAGTATGTGTCACTGTTACAAACTCAAAGCTAATGAATCCAAAGTTCCATAAAAATAAAAATTGGGTATGGCTAGTAATAATTCTGCATACAAGATCAGAGGTACATAAAAAAATTTAAAATAATACAAGTACAATCCTGATAATGATGTAAGAAGTCTAACTTAGTTATTTACCCCTTGGCTCCATGGCCCTCTAGGAACCTTGGCCTCCTTCACAGCAGATCCCCATTTCTCTCAATTATTTACCCTTTGCTTACCACTCTTCACATTCATTTCACATCAATCACTCTCTCCATCTTACAGCTATCACAGTTTTGGCCTTCTCACTTTTTCTAACTTCCAATTTACTTTAAAAAATCTTCTTAGTCACACTTATTTCAACCATTCTGATTACATGCCACACCCATTCCAAACTTGACCTTTATTCATGCACTATCATAACAAGGGGTTTACATAATTCCTTCAATTCTTGGTTACTTTGGTTCTACACCTTACCCAGAAGTTTCTTCTGTTCACATGCTGAACATAACATCCTTTTCAGTTATGAACCATGTTTCACATCCATACATCATGACTGGTTTTAGCATAACCAGCTAAATCACTGAACTAATATTGTATTCAGTTGCATTATGACATTGTGTATTCTGGTACATGGATATTAATGTTTCAGAGAGGCATACTACCTTCATCTTCAGGACATTACCTGGATGATGAAAGTAATATGTTCCAGAGAAACAAGGGTAATCTACCAGAGTAGATGGAAAAATAGAATAGTATGAATCTTCATGATGGTTCAGATCTCAAATCTGGTATAGCTAAACAAAGCCTCTTGATAAAAGGGCATGGAGATTCAACACAGATCACATAGAGGCCCATTACTTGACACAATCCTGAGCAAGTTCAGTTAAGTTTGTATACTCGTAATTCACTTTCTTTAAGATCCATTTTAATACTATCAACCCGAATGCATTTGGTCTTCCAAGTTAAGCCATACAGGACGTTTCTCCACTAAATCCTCAATGCTTCCACCTGAGGTACATATCAAACACATTATAACATATGTACACACAACATACACATTTCGTACTAAAACATGTATGGTAATAAAAAATTGTTTATTTTTGTTTACATAAACAGTAATGGAAAATCCAACAAACAGTGAGACAATCATGCAATGCAGGACACTGTGCCTCATATTTGAATTTATTCCTCTGTCCTGTGATCAGAAACTATAAGAATACCTGTCAACATAAACCTGTTACTTACATACTGTAGTTTTCATTAATATGTTTAAAATTCATTTTGTGTACTTCTGTCATGGGATTTAGATTTAAATTTACTGAAATAATATATCCAAAAGATGACAGAGTTTTCCTTCCTCTGCTATCTTGCTTAACACTCCATTTTTACAGTTCAGTCATAAGTAATTAATTTAACCTATAAGCCTCTTTCAATGGGGCAGGATGAAAGTATTCTGCAAAGCTGACTACACAGAACAAAGCGGAAAAAGAACCTGGACACAGGGCCACATAATGGGTGGGATTTAAACCCAAAGCCTTGTATTAGAGTGACCCAAGATTGTGGGCACAGTAATTTTGTCACTTGATTCAGTTAGTTGGTTTTCTGAGAAACTATTTATATCTCAAATTTGCTTACAGTGAAACCTTCACAAGCCTGTCCCACTTACTTCAGCGGTTCTACTGATATAGAGCTAGTATGTAAACGGGATATGACATGGCCGGACTGAATATTGTGACAGACTCTGTTCATAAATATTATATGTCAATAAAATTTGCATAAAAGAATGGAGATATCAGTCACTTCAACAGAAACTCTTAAAACACTAAATGATATGTGTTCATAATTTCCACAATCAAAAAATGCTGAAAATTTGGACTTCCACAGATTATGTTTCAACATATGCAATATTCTGACAATTAACTTGCTTCGATGGACACTGATTCCTTTTCTGGATCATCTTGAGTTCCAGAAGGAACATCAGAAGCTGAGTCTTTAGAGGAAGCAGGATCAGACTCTGGTTTCTTGTTCTGAGTCCATGGTAGGCCTCCATACAAATCAAATATTCCAGGATATGTGAACGGAGCTGTAAATAAGAATGTGGCAGGTGACACAGACGAATAGGAGTAGGGCCAAAGGTTATGATAATAAGTAAGAGAATTGTAATATGCTAATGGAAGAGAGAAGGGTGTTATTACAGGTAAGTCACTGGATGTGGCATTTTGTCCATTTTCTGGTTTCTTCTCACTTTCATTTTCAGAATTAGCTTCTGTCTCAGTCTTGTTAGACTTCACTTCAGTGTCATGAACAGCGATATAAGGACTGGTCACAACTACTGCTGGAACTGCAGGAGCCAACGCAACTGGTTGAAGCACCGGAGCAGAAACCGAAATTGCTCGGCTAGGAACCAGCTTCTCGTTGGTAGAAATGAGAGCATTGTAGACCTTTGGTACTCGGAGTAGGCCTGCCGTCACGACACCTGCCAGCAACGTCACTATGAAGTATGTCAGGACAGTTGGAGGCTGCACATAAAAGTGACCGTGTTAGTTTAATGACTATCTTGTTAGTTTACGGCAAGGAATAAATTTATAATTAAATAAGATGTGGAAATTTATTCTAAATGACAAATCTTGAAAGGGATGCAGTGGCAAGCTAATGGTATTTCACGATTTTTATCTTACTATGCTGATTCAACTGTTGATGCTATTTAGCATTGAATGGAATAATGCAGTGATTGTGAATGACATATTTTGGGGTGAAGTACCAGTAAGAAGTTGCGACTAGTAGTTCAGTCAGGAATTTAATTAAATATGCTAAACCAATGATGCGGGGTTCTGAGACTTGGGATTCTAACTACACGACATTTTACGCTCTTGGGTAAAAAATGAGCATTTGCCTGGAGAGGACAGAGAATCCTGAGTTAGCATATGCGGTGTGTCAAACGAGTTTCGAACCAGGAACCTTCCGTATGCGAGTCAGCCTCTTTACCAATATGACGCTCCATATGCGAGCAGTGCTATTAGAGTTGTTACTTTCCACAAAGTTTATTACGTAATGTTACAAGAGTTGTTTAATTTTATTTAGATAACGAAGCAAGGCCACCGGGGTATAAACCGAGATTTTATGGCCAGACTTAATTATAAATTCTTGTTATTCCGACAATGAAGAGGGAGTGGCAGTGGACGGAACGAATTAATGGCAACAACAGTAACGGTTAAAAAAGATAAAAACAAAGCTGTCCCTATTCTTAATTAAACAGAACGTCACGAATTCATATGGGAGAACGGGAGTATAGGTTCATCCATTCTTAAACTTGGTAAGGCAAAAGGTAAAGGTATCCTTGTAACAGGCAGTGGAGACCCATAGGGTTGTGAGGTACTGAGGTTCTCATATTTTCCAGACAATCAGCTCACGGATAGCGGTGAGGTTGTCAGCCTTACGCACCGGTCGCCCTTTACCTCCAGGTATATTCCCGGTACTCATTTCTGTTAGAGGCTGAGTCGACCCCTGGGCCATAGTGCGGCTGGAAGGGTTAGGTCAATTGAAAAAATCCATCTCATAGGGATTCGATCCCGCGATCTTCCGGTTTGTAGCATAGTGCCTCAACCAACTGCGCTACAGCGTGCCCCATTCTTAAACTTGGTACTATATATATGTACTATAAATATGTGATGTGTTTAGCTTCAGAGGCAGAAAATTCCAGACGCACCAAACCTCCTCTCCCGTTTCCTACATTTGAGACCTCGACGTCTGGTTCCTTTAACAAAATTTAAATATCTGTTTCTGAATGGTTTTATTTCCTTTTGCGAGTAATCATGTAAAATGTCAAAACGCCTGCGTTTTTTTTTTTTTTAATTTCGCATTTGAACCTCTGCGTGGAGACCGTATAATGTGGAGTTTTCCTTTTTTCTTCTTCTTCAGGCAAATAAAGTTACGTTCACGGAGATATTATGAGAAGATTCAATTCACGGACAGCTTGCTGTCAATCAGTCCAGGATATTCTGCTTCAGTATCCTACGTAGGCAATGATAATAGTTTTATATAACGCAACAGTTTCACTCGTTTATTTTTGTACATACATGAAACCTCGTCCCTCTCCATAAGGGAAGAGCAGAGATTGGTGTGCTAATGGGAATATTGAACCTAGAGTTAGAAAACAGCCGAAGGATGAAGATAATTGCGTGATGAGATTCATGATGTGTACTCTTTGCTATATATCATTAGGGTGAGCAAATGAAGAAAATGAATGGAACACTTACGGAAGCATTTAAAATATACATGAAATTTTATCGGAAAACTTAAAATGAAGAGTCCATTGTAATCTGAAACACTAAAGCGAAAATGGCAATGTAATAATAATAAAAGTAATCTTGGATAAATATTGTGTCAGGTTAGGAATTGGAACCTTTGTCTCCGGACAGGGATCAGTGGCGGGTTCTGATCATGGTAATGAATCCTCTAGTTCCGTAAAAGGCAGGGAAATTCTGGGCTTGCTAGGGGACTGTTTTGCTTGTTGAAATACTGCCTTGAAACCTAATACAATTGATGCCGTTCCATTTATTGATTTCAGATCATCCTGTTAGACTGGAGGTTCTCATGGCGGTAAGTACCAAGATAGGGACTTCTGGGATGTAATGTAAAGTAATTTCGTAGATACAAAAGCTTCGGAAGAATATTCTACCCTGAAGATGGAGGTAGTAATTCCCCGAAATATGTGTAACCATGAGCAAAATTACAGGATGTCGCACCCTATAATTCCGTAGTCTTGAAGTTTATAAGGCAAGTAACGACAAAAGAAGACTGCAGAATGGCAACAGCGCGTGCTTCTGAACAGCATGAAATATTTCGACCTAAATTGGATATAGGTTACCTTCGCCTAGCTGCTCCCAACCTATATATCTCCACGAAAAATCAGAGTACGGTTATGCACACTGTTCTTGCATTGCCTTTCCTTATACACCTCCTTTATCCCTTTCCCGGCATATTCTGAACCTCACCACACCCGTAGCTAAACATTAACTCAGTTTTTACAACATGTTTCCCTTCTTAGAGGATGTTCGATAATAATATTTAAATCATGCAAATCGAATAGAAAACAAAAGATGCCACATGTCTAAATGTATAAACTTTATCTGCGAAATTGTATTTGAATTAAATTGATATTGGAACACAAGAATCTCTGTCATTACAAATTCATTACTTCAATCTGCTTAAGATAGTTAAAGCATCCTCACAACATTCATGAATGATAGATTATAAACACGTTGATTTTATAGAAACAAACCATATAAATGAACTAAATTCTTGTAAATTCCTCGTCAAATAATATTCGAACACAAACCCGCCAAATTTCCGAGAGAAACCTTTCGAATATTGCTCGCCTCTCGAAACGGTCTTTGAGCCACAATTTGGTTACTGCTGGTCCAGGTCGTGAGGAGTTCTGTACTTGAGAGCGTAAGCCTGTCTGACAGGCATGCAAGCTGTAGCTGAACAACAGTACGTTACCTTCATCTCTGGTCACGTCCTCTCTTCTCTCCTAGCCACTCACGGTGGAAACAAAGACCTAATGACGTTCTCACAATCTGGGCGGTGCTTTATATACATTGCAAGGTCTGCCTCTCCGTGCCTCACTTCACAGGGCATTTATACTCACTGTTGTTCAGACCACAGTTGCTGCCACCTCAGTACTTGCTCCCCTTCACTGATATTGCGACGTCATGTCAGTAGTAAACCTAACAACAGCAACGCAATTGTAGCCCCTCCTCATAAAATGGAACCTCCACCTAACCAAGCCTTGATTCCAACACGAAAACTTTGATGCAAATAATTAATCTTGTTCAATCTTCGGTTCTGCTCTGATTCCAGTCTTAAAGAGCGCAGTGAGTTTGAATTAATATTGATGAAAGTCTTAAGTAATATTGCACAAACTAGAGTTATGTTCAAATTTCATTCGTCCTGCGTTGAATCCGTTGGACCCGTTTGAAGAAAATATTTAAACTCCTTAAGGCAGTGCACAGTAATGTTTCACCTTGTTCAAATTACTGATTATACGCTGATTCGACCAGTTCAGCTCTTGCTGAATTTGAAGTTCTCGCAGCGGTGGCCATGAAGACTTCAATCTTCTGGGATATAACACAGTGTGGTTCAGTGAAAGTCAAGTTTAACTCTGTGCTATTGCAGTTCTCTGTGGTCTAGTGGTCAGAGTTCCTGCCTACAGAACCTGAGGTTCCCGGGATCGATCCCGGAGTTACAAGATTTTCTGAGAAGTAGTGGATCTGGAACGGTGTCCACTCAGCCTCGTGAGGATAATTGAGGAGCTATTTCAAGGAAACAGCGGCTCCGGTCTAGAAAACCGAAAATAACGGCCATGTGGATTCGTTGCGCTGACCACATGTCACCTTCTATTCGCTAAAGTTGACACTAATTTCGCAGACAAGCGGCGGTCACTCAGCCGGTATAGTTCGCTTGCGGACTCAAGCCACGGAGTTTGTTTTGTAGCTTTCTGTAGATGTTCATCCTTTTTTTTTTCTTGTCATTATCATTACTATTATTGTATTTAGGCCAGATAAGTCACAGAAATAAAATACCTTAGAAAATTTTTGTATCAACTCGTATCGATGCAACAAAACGCAGGAGTTAGACTTATGGCATCATAGCAAAACCGATGATGCTGGCGAGGTAGTTTAATTATATCACTAAATACAATCAAAGTAATTAAAGAAATTACGTGTAAGATAAGAAAATCGTTATATATAATAAAGCCACTTACTAAGTAATTCGTTTTAACTACTTAAACTGTATTAATTCGGTCTTTGAAAATTAACATTGAGAAAAAAATGTAAATTTTATCTTGTATGCGCGACGAGAAGAACAGTACTGAATAAAAAGGCAAGGAAATAAACACATATAAGTATATAAGTATTATAAAAGTATTGCTATACCGATATTAACATTCACCTACTAAATGTGGACGCTAACCAAAAGAAAATATGACAGAATATGTATTAAAATATCAGATTACAAAGACAATAACTATAAATTGACTAAATACTCGTATATCATATTTAAAACAGAATAACAGGCTTAATTGGACCCGTCAAATCAAGAGAATTGAACCAGAACAAAGTATTCCAAAGTAATTAATGCCTTTTACGCCTAAAGGAACAGGAATCACTGGACACCTCAAATTCCATTTGAAGGCTCAGCTTGTTCAGTAGAGGAATGGAATGGATCAAGATGTCTGAACTTTGCTGCTGCTCCAGCTGCTGACAATGATATTTTTTAAACATCTGCTCTACTCTGATTTCACTCAGCTCCTGCTCTTTTACGCATCAGTTGCCTTACGCGGTACGGCCACCTGTGTCGGCTCTAAGGGAAATGCATGATGTAACTCCGTTAAAATATCTGAACCGCGACCCAGCAAATGTAAGGAACTGCAAGCAGAACTTGCCTCAGTTGGGTGCTAGCAGCAGTGGACATCAGAACGGGTAGCGATACGGAGACATGTCTTCTGTGATATATCGCAGTGTATTCCTGCGCAAGTAATGATGTTTCAGAGGAACATATCGCCTCCACCTTCAGAGTAAAAGGGTAAACCTAGCAATAAACCAGTATTAAGCAGGCAGCAAACAAGTGCTGAAAATACAAATTTTCATGGTCGCCACTGTGAGAACCTCAAATCGATTATAAAAGATTGTTTTTTGTCTTCATATTACATATCTAATATATTACATGTCATATTGTACACACACACACACACACACATATATATGACGGGTTTTTGCAGTTACAAATTTGCTTCACTCCGTTATTGCCACATTTTAGTGATTATAATCACTAATCATAATTATGATCACATGGCGAATAATGACGCTATCAATTACGTGGCAAAAGCAAACTTCAGACACGGTAACTGTGTCTATATTTGTAAAATAGAAAAAAAAATGGTGTCAGCATTACACTGCCAGCGGTAGACATTTTCATCTTCTGAGGCATGGCAGAATCATGATATAGTCCACTTTGGGCTCTTTCTTCTATCAAAGGCTTTATCTCTACTCCAGTTGTTTCTGTTTCACATAACCTTGAACAGGAGCAAATTTGTCAAGACCAGATTTCAGTTCAGTTCTGGTTAGCATTGACACAACCAGCTGTGAAAAATATCAACATATTAGTTATGAACTTCACGCTTTTTAAAGGTTAATCCCTTTGTCGATCTCCTAATAGCGATATCAATAGGTTATCAATTTGCAATTTAATCTGTTAGTACGGAAAGAAAGCATGTACACAATGGCTGAAACGAAATGGCTTCATCTTGAGGGCTGAAGTGTGTGTGCATTACGTTGCCAAAATCCAGAATGTTCATCATCGTAAACATTTACATAAATACGTGTTACAGATATTTTGAAAACGCCTTCTATGCTTCAGATGCTTTTACATCTTGTCTTCAGCCGATTGTCTGGATAGTGTGGGACCCTTAACGTCTCACAACCCTATGGGCCTTCACGGTCTGTTACAGGGATAGCTCTACTTACTTACTTCAGATGGATAGGCTATGGAGAGGTTCCCATTCTCCTGAGTCCCTTTATGTCTATTCTCATATTCTGGGCGATGAGTATTAGCGCACCAAGGGACCGAAACGAGTAGGAGGTCCTTCATATCCTTTCCACCTGCAGAAATAAAACCCGTTTCCGAAGTGATGTGGTTTCTACATAACATCCCTAGGGCGATGAACAAAGTCCAAGAGAATAATAGCCTATAAGTCTCGTTGCGCAGCAACATAAACTAACCTCTTTATTCAACCTAAACATTTTCTTGGTTTCAGATATATACAAAATTAGGGTGATCACACTTGGTTTACAAGAAACTATACTTGTATTATGTTCTCTGTATCGGCGATGCGTTTTTGTGTTTTACATGAGATTGGTTAATGAGCGAAGATACTTTATGTCTTCTCTGTCATAACAATTTACGTATCTAACGGGAAAGAGAGTTAAATTCCTGTTTACGCAATCATTTTCCTCATTAATTCAAATCAAGGTCAAGGACTTACGTCAGGGGTATGGTCAGCAGACTGTTAAGCTTTCACTTCAACACTTGCCAACAGAGGGCCAGGGGCTAAGTATACAGATTTCCTAAGAAAATTCTGTTGCAACACGATTGCGCTTGCGCATTATGAGAAAAATTACGGGTAAAGTATGTGTTCGCCGGTCACGGTAGCTCAGCGGTCTAAGGCATGGACTGTCTTCGCTCGCTTAGAAACCGGGATCGTGGGTTCGAATCCCACTCAGGGCATGGATGTTTACTTTGTGTTTGTGGGTTTTTCTGTGTTTG
>NW_019738964.1:1732758-1755708 GCF_002891405.2 Cryptotermes secundus
TATGTCAATTACGCTAATGAATTAATCATGCAAATATAACCTCTGCTCGGTTGTTGTAAGTGAACGTAAGTTATTAACTTGGGGGGGGGGAGGAGCTTTGACCCATACGGAAAGGTGACTGGTAACGCATCAGCAGAACAACCTTCTCTTTGTCAGGCCCTGTCACAGTCTGTTTTAGTGGGTTTCACTCTGTATGCAACCAACAGTTTTAGTGTTTTGCACCCGTCAGTTTCTAAATCGAAACACTTTACAAACCAATTATTTGTTTACGTATTTCATTGGACAATTTCATTCAATTTGAAAACTCGTATTTACTTACAAATCAGTACTGAAGCTTAGTCAGTACAGGGGCTAGGTTAGGAAATGGACGGCAGAAATATCGTGTTTCGATTCCCGCCGGGGGCAAAAAGATTTTACTGTTCTCCACAGTATCTAGACCTGCTCTGGGGCCCACCCAGCCTCCTACTCCAATAGTTATAAGGGGTTACTTCCAGGAGGGGGGGGGTAGAGGGGACGGGTAGTGAAGCGGCCCATACAAAGCCATCTGCTGTCAAATTAAGAATGCACACAGCCTCTACACGTTCACATGTTAAAAATTAGGCAACATGTTCCAGAAGACAATATAAATGTTATTTTCAAAAATTTTAGTGAAAAATGTGGTCAGCTATACATCAACTGATTCATATGAAACCAAACAATCGGACAGGTTGGTCTAGCAGTAACGTTTTAAAGTACCATTAAGGAGATGCTTCTTTCGAAACTCGGCAGGATACCGGTTGTCCTGCCGGTCCTGCCTGCGATTTTCCGTGGCCAGCAAATGCCGAGATATTACCTCAATTACACCACGACCTCTTTCATCCAAATCCTTTTCAATTCCTCTGCCATCCTATCATACGACATTATACAGTCTACATACCGAAAAATGTAGTGAAATAACCCACTGAAAATCCTATACAGGGTGATTCACGAAATTTTACCCCGGCTTGTAGTACATGTTCCTGGGATTATTTCCTGCAAAATTTCCTTATAAATTTTGGTCGATTTTCAGTAGTTACGGAGTAACAATAGATTTTCGAAACGCATCATTGTGAATGCAGCGCTATGCTTCAGAGTGGGCTACCATACGTTCTAGTCAGCTATGTCAGCAGATAAGGTAGACCGGTTTGAATGTTGCGCGTAGGTAGATAGGCAGAGCGGTTCATACGCGTGCGACGCAATGTGTTGACGTTCAGGGAGACATTTTTGAAAATCTTTGTAAATCCAGTCGTCTTCTAAAGCACTGCAGTTTAAAGGAAACAGATTGATAGAAGGGTGTGATATGCAACCATTGGTATGTTTACAGAATGGGATGCTGAAAATAATGTAATTTTATAACACAAAATCGATGAAAAATGTTGCACAATGCAAAATTAAGAAATTGAAAAGAAATAGTTGGTTTTAGAATGCTTCTTTCCTAAAACATTAACGATTTAAAAAGTGTTTGTATTGTATTTCTAATTTGTTTTGACTGAAATTCAAAGAAAAAAAGATTTTTCGCCAGTTTTCAAATTACTGTATCTCTTTAATTATGAGTTGGATACCACTAGTATATTAACATTTTTTGTTCCAAATTACCTCAGGAATGCCCTCCCTAAGTGAGGGTAAAACTTCGTGAATCACCCTGTATACTATCTTGATTAATACACAAACTTAAGACCTTTCAAGTCTTAGGTTACAGACCTTTGGTCAGGAGTATCCTAGTTCTGGAACAAGCGGCGGGTAGTATATTCATGTTGGTAAATAAATTCAGTGAAATCAGACAGACTCCATAGGAATGGAAGAAATCCTTCTGAGCAAAAGTAGTGGCAAATTCTCTGGGAGAAGCATCACTACAAGCAGCACAAAAGGACTGAAGATCACCAGCAATGTCGTGTAAAACAGAAGATGCCATACTGAGGTAGAAACAGCCGTGAAGATCACAAGTGTCATGACAGTAGTCTAGCGAATCCGCCACTACCACTGCTAGACACGCTTAATCCTGAAAACAAACAACAAGCTTATATTAACGAAATTTTATTACCAAATTGCTAGATTTATATGCGTTATTTCAATAAATTACATGCAATAAACAATCTGACAAGCAGGTTGGCAAAGCAACAGGCCGTGTGGCTCTTTTCAGGAGATAACCGAATCGAATTCCGGACAGAGACCAAATAATTTAATTTAGGTCTTTATTAAGGCGCGTCAACTTTACTCGTGCTCGTGCTAGCCAGGCTTGTGCTCGTCGGGAAACTCGTCTGGCTTTTACTTGTGCTCGTAAATCTTCGTCCACACTACTTCACTTGCTCGCCAGCTTTCGTCGCGTGAGTATCCGTGTATTTACTCGTAGTGTGTATAGGCTGTAGTCGTATTTTAATTTATTGGCTATAGTTTTTAAATTTAAAATTTAAAATCTGCTTGTCTCGTGACTTGTCATATCGTTCACATTACTCGCAAGCATAGCGAGTCACACGAGCACGAGTAATGTGGAAGCGCCTTTAGAATCCTTTTGTCTCCGCATGCAAATACCAGCATAGAATATAGAACATGTCATGGTCTAGTCCCTGTATCATCCTCCAGGTTCAGTAATCACCCCATTATCTCATCCGGCACTCAATAACATACACCTTCCTTGCTTCTTACAACTGCGCGACTTTTGGGGAGTTATTTCCCACATAAATTCTGCCCCAATTTAACATACACTTGACCATAGTTATAATTCGGTTTCAAGGGACAGATTCAGTACGCGCGTTAAGTATGAAACCGACATTTGGCCATTTTGCAATAACTGATATTATATATGATTTGAGGTTTTCACGGCGGTGACTATGAACAAAGCAGTCTTCTGGGATGTGGCACCGTGTAGATGTGGTGTTAACCGACGTTTTGGAGGAACGTATCGCCTCCATCTTCAGGGTAGAAGGAAAAATAAGAAATCCACAAGCGAAGAGACCGGGAGAACCGGTAAAAGCAGTCTTCTACCCTGAAGATGGATGCGATACGTACCTCCGAAACGTCGGTTAACACCACATCTACACGGTGCCACATCCCAGAAGACTGCTTTCTTCAACTGATATTATGTACGTGTATTTATGGAGTGATTAAACCACATGACATTTAAGGTACACTTCAGACTTACGTCAGACAGACTAGCGAATTACTTAAATTTATGCCTCCTTACGATGATGGTTACGTAACATACTCGTAAGTTCGTCGGAACAAATGACTGAGTTTTTTCTTTCAGAACGGGTTTCTTTATACTGTAGGATCTTATAATTTTATAAAAATATTTCATAGAAATCTGTGCGACGTAAAACATATTTAATCTTATTGGGGGGACATTACTAGAATAAGAGAACCGAAATTAACGGTCGTGGGGATCCGCTGCGCTGACCACGCGACACCCTCTATCTGCTATAGTTGGCACTAACTTCGCTGACAAGCGGCGGTCGCTCGGTCGGTATAGTTCGCTTGTGGACTAAAACCAGGGAGTTTGTTTTTGTTTGAGGGGACATGATGATCACCGCGGTATAACGAGACATTTTGAGGATCCATTATTGAGGGAATTGTCTTATATCCAAAATGTATTTACCCTGTCATATTAATTGGAAATTTACTTTAAACTTTGAAATTCTACGAGAATTTCGTGGAACAAAATATCTTACTTTTACAGGGAAATGCTCCTGTAAGAGCATGGAATTCGGCGGAAGAATAAAGATCTCCTCCTGTCCAGTCTGCTTCGTGGCTGAGTCGCCCAAAAAACTCGCTGGGGTATTGAGATTTGCTTCAAAATATTTAAAAATTATTGCAGTTTCTTGAAAGAAATTACATGGGCCCACTATTCGTATATTTGAACTATACATATACACGTAGTGATTACTAACGTACGGGGTATCTAAACAAAAGTTGTGCTGATGGAAATAAATGCAAATGAAGTTACTGTCTTCTGAGGAATTGTGCCTGGTGGTCTGATTGATCGTTATCTACGCCTCGGAGGAACGCAGTGCTTCGATATTAAGGATATTCTACCCTGAATTTGAAGGACAGCCGTAACGATCTTACTTATGGAGCTGAGCCCTTCTTGAGGAGCCGCCAATTCTGCAGATACTCCAGAATTTCCCAGAATTTTATGGAACCCGAAGGTTCATTACCGTGTTCACAAGAATCCTCGACGAGTCCCTATCCTGAGCCAGATCAATACAATCCATACCATCCCTTCCTATCTCTCTAAGATCCATTTTAATATTGTTCACCCACCTAAACCTTGGTCTTCCCAATGGTCTCTATATGCATTCCTCGTCTCCGCTATTTGTGCTACATGCCGTGCCCACCTCATCCTCCTCGACTTGATCATTCTAATTATATTTGGAGAAGAGTACAAGTTATGAAGCTCCTCATTATGCAGTTTTCTCCAACCTCCTGTCACTTCATCTCTCTTTCCGTTCTCGGCCTTTTGGCTAAGATCAAAGTGTAGTACCGTAACGATCTACCAGACTGTAAGGAATCAATCGCTGAAGAGTATATTCTTCCGGGGATGGTTATTTTATGAATATTCCGTAGTCCACCGCCGATATCACCGAGCAAGGGACCTGAAGGTTGATGAACCGTGCTCTGTGTGCTTGAAAGAGTAACAGTCCTATACTATCGCTGATGTGGGTGCTGACCTGATAACTTGTCATGTCCCTCACTGGCGACCTACATGTGACCCGGATAAAAACCCGCATCTTCTGAGTTAAATTAGTATTTTTTTGGCTGTACTCACAAAGACAAATGATGTCTGGAGGGTGGGCTGCAGCTTTGAGAGTCTGGCCCCCCATACACTAGTATCCACTACACATTCCTGCATTATTCCCAATGCATCCCCCAAAACACCAAAAGCGTTCTCACGTCCGTTATCAGTAATTCAAGTTGAAACAATCTGTAGTACTTATTTTATTTTACGCCCCCCCCCCCGCCGAAGTATCTCGTCCCTTATTTACTTACGTAACTTACTGATGGAGCTGAGCCCTTCTGGAAGAACCGCCAATTCTGCAGCTACTCAAGAATTTACCAGCATTTTATGGAACCCAAGGTTCATTATCGTTTTCACAAGAGCTCTCCACTGATCCCTATCCTGAGCCAGATCAATCCAATCCATACCATCCCATCCTATCTCTCTAAGATCCATTTTAATATTATCCACCCACATACGCCTTCGTATTCCCAGTGGTCTCATTCCCTCTGGCTTTTCCACCAATATTCTACATGCATTCCTCTTCTCCCCCATTCATGCTACATGCCCTGCCCACGTCATCCTCCCTACATATATTACTTGTGTAATTTCTGTTTTCAGAATAATGGCTCTGAAATATTCATAGAACATGGGATATCTCTTCTTTGAACATAAGTACCTATTCATGTTTACTGATTATTGTCTTATTACCGACGGTTTTCGGCTTCCTAAATTATCTAGCGTCGACTGATATGATGAATGTCTGCTTTTAGTTGTAGATTATGCAGAATGAAGCGATCATAGTCTATTTTAAATGTACTATCGTGGAAATTCGCGTAAGTTTTTGAGCCGAGATTCGAACCCAGAAACTCACGTATACAATGCAACAGTAGGCCAACTTTCATTTGGTAGTTATACAGCTGATCAACAATGGTTCATCGCTTTGATCACAAAAGTGTATTATCGAATCCTATCCTAAAACAGCTTAATCCGTTACATATTTCCGAGATCCATTTCTGTGCACTCTACTTAAATTTGTTTTCACCTACGAATTCGGCCTCGCGTGCCAAAATCGAAATTACGATCCAGTAGGCTTGCTCGTAGCGACATGCACCGGCTCAGCTCTGGGTACACAATCCAAAGATTGTCGAACAGTTCCCTACACTGGAACTCTCTTACAACGAAATATTTCCATAATGATAAAAAATTAATACTGTCATTTGTGTGTGATTATAGACGGAGTTTCGATCGGTAATTGGATTTATTGAACTTTTACAGAATGTAGCTACAAATAACTACGACAGTCTCACTGAGTCTCACACTCGGAAGATCACTGTAACTATAGCACACATAACGTCTTGTGAGTTTGCTATGTCTTCAGCAGACGTTGCGAGGTAACGGATCTCAGCAATGTCCTCTGCTTCCGTTCTCACGTCCTCGCTGAATGGCGGCTGGTTCGCAAGTACGTCCGACTCTTCTAACTACCGCCTCAAGTGTCAAGACGCTGCTCTAGAGTCAGAGACAGTTCGTCTTGGCGTCAAGTCCCTTGAGACTCACGATCAGAGATTTTGTCATCTTAATCCTTGCGGTCATAATCCTTATGTAATCCACATTACTCGTCCTCGTGCTCGTGTGACTCGCTATGCTCGCGAGTAATGTGGACGATATGACAAGTCACGAGACAAGCAAATTTTAAATTTTTAATTTAAAAACTATAGCCAATAAATTAAAATACGACTACAGCCTATACACACTACGAGTAAATATACTGATCCTCACGCGCCGAAGCCTGGCAAGCAACTTAAGTAGTGTGGACGAAGATTTACGAGCACAAGTAAAAGCCAGACGAGTCTCCCGACGAGCACAAGCCTGGCGAGCACGAGTAATGTGGAGGTGCCTTAATGAATATGCTTGGCCTTTCTTCAAATGTACGAATCGCATATATAGCATGTTATTGAAAATTCTTCCTTTTACCCTCTGTCAGTATAAGCTTTGCAAAGCAGATCATACCTATCCTACGCATCTTATGCTACAACGGCAGCTTAGTTACTTGAACGGTCGTAATTTTCACCATCGCGAAGTTTATGCTTATCTTATTGTCTGTCTTCTTTCGCCTTGTCCTATACTGCGAACATGTTCATTCTCATGATTTTGCATGACTTCTGCTTGTTGCTTGCACAATTTCGTTTTATAATCTTATACATATGGAAGGTTGAAAGCTGTATGTAAATAGCGGAACGATCGTTACCTCGGAACCTTGTTTTGTAGACGCTGTAATATTAAGAGGTAGGAGTCTGCCCTTAATTCCCAAGTGGGGCAAGCACAAGTCATTACTGATCTGATCAACGCTTTATGGAGAGTTAGTTTAATACTGGCGCTTAAACGTTCACTTTCGAATAGGGAGCAGAATTTAATAAATGTTCTGAAGGCTTTGGTTTCAGTCATTTCTTTGTGCAGTCCCCATGTAATCCTCTTATCCAAGATTTTTTTTCTTTCCTTGGCACTACAGCCCCAGTGGGCCTAGGCCTACCTCCATGAACTCCGTTCACTTCGGTTTTTCTCGATCTTACACATTCGGCAGGACTCCTTGAGCGAGTGATCAGCTCGTCGCAAGGCCGCTACCTGTAGACAAACACAGAAAAACGCACACAAACATCGATGCCCTGAGTGGGATTCGAACCCACGATCCCGGCTTCCGAGCGAGCGAAGACAGTACATGCCTTAGACGGCTCGGCTACCGTGACCGGCCTTACCAGGATTACACTCAGATATTTTACATGATTTACAAGGGGGATATTCCGTACATTCAATGTAACATGATCTTCAGGTGCCTAAGTCTATGAGAAGAGTAGACGGCATGAGTCTTATCTTCATTAGCAATCATGTTCCAGCATTCACACCACGTCTCAATAGCACTGAGACCTCGCTGCATATTTCTGAGAACATAACCCTTTTTGCAGTCTGTCGCACATATACGGGATTCATCAGCAAAGAGACCTAGATAGACACCAGGCAGACCAGGCAACGGCAGCAGACCTTCGTTATATAGCCTCGACACGGACCGCACAGGGAAAACCGTCCCAACAGATCTTCCATTGTTGCGTACCTGCTCTTGCAGCTATTACCTACAATGTTATTATCTAACAACGGCTGTTGTATGGCTGCTTATTTTGCTGTGGTTGTTTCGCAGCGGGTCTACATGTCATAATATATTTACAGTTCCTGTTTCTTAATCCGGAAAAAATTGCTTAGAATCTGCAGTAATACATATTCATCAGAACTAAAAGGACAGTTAATAGACCGAGCAAGATGGCTCAAGTGGAATGGCTTCTCACTTGTATTCGGAAAGTGTTTGTTTCGAATCTCGGTCAAGGAACCAATTATTGTGACAGGATTTTGATGTTTTTCTAAGTCCCTCCAGGTAAGTACTGGAAGAGTAAATAAAATTGAGTCACGACTGTTTTCTTCTGCATGACACCAATTCATTATTGACTGCTCACTACAATTCGACCTATATACCTGTAGTCCAGCTTACTGGCAGCATGGTTAAATTAACTATCGATACATAAGAATAATATTACAGTCTTCTTTGAGAAGTCCATAATCGTTCGCCTAGTCGAGGAATATCTCCCTTTCTAGAAATGGGAGGGTTTATTACTATATTTAAAAATCCCGTCTTTGGAACCTAAACTAAGCCAGCAGAATCCAGACTTTGTGCAATATTTCTTAAATTCCATCTACACCTAGGTTTCCAAACGGTCTCTTCCTTTCAGGTTTTTTAATAACGTTTTAAGTACATTTAATATCACTCCCTGGCCCTAATAATATTTGGTGAAGCGTGCAAATTATTTATATCTTCATCATGTAATTCCTTCCACTCTGCTTTCACTTTCTCTTAGATGCAAGTATTTTATTCGACTTTTTTTTTCTCACACAGCCACAGTCTCTCGTATTTCAAATCACTGACGCAAAAAAAAATAAAATTAAATTAAAATCTAATAGATCGAAATTATTTCTTCAGGTTTTCAGGTTACCTGAACATTCCACACGAGTCCAACCAACGTGATTAAAATATTTTACTACTTTAGGTAATGATAATTAAAAGTTATAGCAAGAATACGTAGGTTCATTGCTAAGAGGTCAATTGTGTGACATCATTGTTCTGAATGTTCATGCCCCTACAGAAGAAGAAATTGATGATTTGACGATTTTATGTTAGACGTGCTATTGCGAAGTAGATAAGTATAAATCGCCAGGTAGTGACCAAATACCGTCAGAACTGATTCAAGCAGGAGATGAAACATTACGGTCTGAGATCCATAAACTCATTAAATCTGTTTGGAATAAGAAAAAATTGCCTGATCAGTGGAAGGAGTCTATTATTGTACCAGTTCACAAGAAGGGCGATAAAACTGAGTGCAGTAATTAGCGTGGGCTATCACTGCTATCAACTCCAAACAAAACTGTATCCACTTTCCTTCCCTCAATGTGAAGGGAACATGTGTTCCCAGAGCAGCTGGAAAGATGGGGAATACAGAAAAAAAGAGCAGAAAGAGAACACGTGTGTACACAAAGCCAGCTGGGAAGGTAAGGAAGAAAGAGAAAAGGAGGAAAGGAACGCCGTGTTCACAGAGCAGCTAGGAAGGTGAGGAATATAGAAATATGGAGCAAGAAGAAACATTCATGCTCAAAGAATAGTTACGTGGCGGTGAATATACAGGTCTGTAACTTAACTGAGGTATATTTCAAAATAATATTCTCAGAATGTACCACATTAAGGGAATAAGTTCCATCTGATTTCAGGGAAGTCTAAACTCAAACACAGTTTTCCTCTGTTCTGTTTTTACTAATGATTTCCTGCGGAAACAGTCTAAGCATTTTATTTCACGCAGAATGACCCATTACGGTAAAATTTATTCAAGACACTACTAGAAAAAAATATGTTTGTAAGTAAACCTGAAATTACTGCCATAGCGAATGCTTATTCTTATGCAAGGGAGCTAAAAATGCATCTATACAACTTTCTCTTTATTTTGAGCACTGAAAATATTTACGCTTTCATGTAAAGTACCCTTCTAAAATGTCAATGATGAAATGGCTCAAGAAGTGTTCGTAAATTCCCCAAAAACAAATTTAATCTGAATAGATTTATTAGTTCTTGGGTTGTACGAATATGTTATAATATACGGACGGACAGACATATGAAAAGATATTAATAACCTCTTCACGGGCACAAAAATTCTGAAAAGTAGAACACTGCTTACAGTTTCAGGTAATATGTCGACAGATGGTAAAAGCAGAATGCCTTTTACTTAAATTCAGGTCAGTTTGTTTACAATGCAAAGCAATCGACTTGCGCAAAGTATTGCGAAGGAAACAGGACTTACCGTCCTTCGAACTAGGCATTTCCAGCTCTGGTCGTGTTAATGTCAAGAAAAGAGATACTAATGCATTATACCAGCGTTTCTAAAATTTACCCGCGTGTTCTTCGTATTTCATTGCCTACCGTGTTGATATACAGCAAAATGCATTCTGTGTTTACGTTTCAAGTACCTCTTATATATTTATACTTCGTTGAAGAATACTGTGATATTATGTGTAGGTATATTTTGTTAAGTGGCTAGTGGATTCCTCATTATCATCGATATCAACCTCCTGTTGCTGCTCCTCCATCTGCTCCTCCTCCTCCTCCTCCTCCTCCTCCTCCTCCTCCTCCTCCTCCTCCTCCTCCTCCTCCTCCTCCTCCTCCTCCTCCTCCTCCTCCTCCTCCTCCTCCTCCTCCTCCTCCTCCTCCTCCTCCTCCTCCTCCTCCTCCTCCTCCTCCTCCTCCTCCTCCTCCTCCTCCTCCTCCTCCTCCTCCTCCTCCTCCTCCTCCTCCTCCTCCTCCTCCTCCTCCTCCTCCTCCTCCTCCTCCTCCTCCTCCTCCTCCTCCTCCTCATCATCATCATCATCATCACCACCACCACCATCATCATCATCATCATCATCAACTTCCTGGAGACGAATCCTTTTTGACAAGCTAACACTCCCTCAGCTGTTCAATAACACCAACCTTGCCACCGTTAATATACGAGTAATCCGAAGGTTCACTGCCATTTTCACAGGATTTCTATCCTAAGCCTGGTGAAACCATCCAATATTCTCATGCCCTATTTCATAAAATATTAATTTTAATATCATCACTTTATCTACGCAAGATCTTCCAAATGATCCCTTCAGACTGCCCGACTAAAATGTATTTCTCGCGTGTTGCATATCTCGACCACCTCATCAGCCTTGATTTTACCACCGTAATAATATTCGGTGAAGAGAATAAATTATGAAGCTCCTCGATATTATTAGTGGTGGTGGTGGTGGTGGTGGTGGTGATGATGATGATGATGATGATGATGATGATGAGGAGGAGGAGGAGGAGGAGCAGATGGAGGAGCAGCAACAGGAGGTTGATATCGATAATAATGAGGAATCCACTAGCCACTTAACAAAATATACCTACACATAATATCACAGTATTCTTCAACGAAGTATAAATATATAAGAGGTACTTGAAACGTAAACACAGAATGCATTTTGCTGTATATCAACACGGTAGGCAATGAAATACGAAGAACACGCGGGTAAATTTTAGAAACGCTGGTATAATGCATTNTTATTATTATTATCATCACTATTATTAATATTATTTACTAGATGAAGCCAAGAAATATGCAAGCAGAAAGCAGAACCCATAAAATTTCAGAATTGACCGCCTCTGTGGTCTAGTGGTCAGAGTTCCGGGCTACAGATCCAGAGGTACCGGGTTCGATTCCCGCTACCAGATTTTCTGAGAAGTAGTTGGTCTGGAACGGGGTCCATTCAGCCTCGTAAGGATAACTGAGGACATATTTCAAGGAAATAGCGCTTCCGGTCTAGAAAACCGAAATTAACGGCCGTGGGGATTCGTTGCACTGACCACGCGACACCCTCTATCCGCTAAGTTGGCACTAACTTCGCCGACAAGCGGCGGTCGCTCGGTCGGTATAGTTCGTTTGCGGACTAAACCCACGGAGTTTCTATAATTTTTATATATATTCTCTCCACTGAACCTAATTTGCAGCTACAGTGCTCTGTATTGAGAGACGTGCATGATTTACTGACACCATTCTGGCTTGTTTAACTACGATACTGAAAACTGTAGGATACACGTATATCGCACAAGTAATTGTGCAGTAAATAAATTAGCCCATAAACCGTCAGTTAATATCAAATCATCTTGTTAATCCTTTCAAGCATGGTGATTATTATGTATGTACCATCTGCATTAACAATGAAAGCTGTATTTTTTCGGCTGAGTATATTTATGTGTTTTCTATCATTCTCGAAACACGCAATTATTTCCATGAAAATGATTAACAAATTGGCCTTATAACGGAGATGCACTTTGTGTTCTGTGACGTTGGAATTATTAAAAATTATATTTAGATGAATTTCAAGCTTCAAGGGATTAAGAAAACCTCTTCACGCAACATCCTCTTTACGACTGTATTCTGGAAAATTCCTACTTGCACTGACGTTGGTTCAAGCCACAGTTTTATTTAGAAAAAGAAGGAATGAATAGATACTGTACCTAAAAGCATTACTGTAAAGCAAACGGCCTTGCAAAAACTAGGTATTTAGTAATTTATACCCTATTATCACAAAACTTTCTCTTTGTCGCTCATGTGGGAATGTAAAAGGATATTCCCCCTTTACCCAGCAAAGTTCAGAGTATACACATTGTACAGTACTAACTGACTATACGAATCTGTAAATTGTTTCTTCTCCTGCTCTCGCAGAAATACATTTCTGTTTCTTTGAATTGCAGCTATGAAACGGCACTTTATGCTTAGTAGAATAATGACATATCATTCCAATTAAATAAGGATATTATACAAATGTGTCTCTTTGTTAAGAGAAATATATTTCTTAATATAGCTAAAATTTCCAGAAATCTATACATTTAATGCTTTTTGCTGCTTTATTTTTAAAGATGTGTTCGGAAAGTGTGTTATACTTATTCATTCGCTTTTCTTACTTCAAATTACGTGTAACACAGAACACAAAACAACGGACAAATCCTCTGTTTCTCCACATAATTTGCAGACCAATTCCCACCTACCTACCTACCACCTTTAGGGTTCCGCTGAGGAGAAATCAGGGCTCAGTGCTTGAAATGACTAAAGCACCTAAGCTTCCTTCAGGTGCCATCAATGTTGTGCATTAATTGTATGCATTCACTATTGTCCCACGGTACAGAAACTGAAGAAGGGTAATGCATTCCAAATAGTGTCAAAACACCCCAGCAGACTGCTGGGAGTGTCTTGCCCAGGCCTTACCCATTGTAGGTTCCACACCTGTGAACAACTAAAATGACGTCTAAAGGCGCGTCCACATTACTCGTGCTCGTGCTCGTGCTCGTGCTCGTGCTCGTGCTCGTGTGACTCGCTATGTTCGCGAGTAATGTGGACGATATGACAAGTCACGAGACAAGCAAATTTTAAATTTTTAATTTAAAAACTAGCCAATAAATTAAAATACGACTACAGCCTATACACACTACGAATAAATATACGAATCCTCACGAGCCGAAGCCTAGCGAGCAACTGAAGTAGTGTGGACGAAGATTTACGAGCACAAGTAAAAGCCAGACGAGTCTCCCGACGAGCACAAGCCTGGTGAGTACGAGCACGAGCAATGTGGACGCGCCTTTAGGGAAACACTTCTGATATTATGATGATGATGATGATGAGATAAAATCCAAAATGTGCTGGTTGATGTACACACTGAGATCTTGAAGACTTCAATCTTCTGGGATATAACCCACTGTACTCCGATGAAAGAAAACAGACGTTTCGGAGAAACATATCGCCTCAATTTTTAAGGTCGAAGAGTAAGCTAAGCAAGAAACCAGGATGAAACAGGCAGCAAGCAAAGCTGGATTCTTGTTCGGCTTGCTCTTTGACCCTGAAGATGGAGGTGAAATTCCTCCGAAACTTCATTAGACACACCGGGCTACACGTTTTTATATCCCAGAAGATGAAACTCTTCATAATCATTGCTGAGATAGCCTCAGATCCAGCTGAGAGCTTATCGGATCTCCGCTGAAATTAAAAAAAGGACAATGTACCGTTAGGGGAAAATGTCTATATTGGTCTGGCAAATACATGGATAAATTGGCGATTTGTCCGTTATACATTCTTGTTTTGGAAATGTATACCAGATACGATTATGATATGCCCCTGGTAGAATGTCCTACTAGCAGGATTACCTGACGCACTGCAAATGGATCAGCTTAAATTACAACATAATTTCTGGATAAATTTATCATATCAAAAAGAAAATGTGGCAGAAAAATGAGAATGTTCAACTCTATTGTTACCGAAGTCCTCTATTTGGCTATGATCCTGAACCAGTTCCACCCACCCTAAAATCCTCTTTAATACTGTCCATCTCCATTGTCTTCCCCATGTTTCAAGCAACCGCTCTTTAAGGAGATTCACTACCAAAGTTCTGCATGAAATTCTCTTTGCCCCATTTCGAGCTACATGTCCACACCACAGTAATCTCCTCTATATCATTACTGTAGCAATACTAGGTGATATACATAAATTACCAAGTTCGTCATTATGCAGTACTACAACGAAGCCAAAGCACTTTCAACGGGCAATGTTAAAAACAAATTTCGACATAAATACTTGATGTCGATAGTTTGAAGAGTTCTGGAAATACGGTTACATTTATACTATGACACTAGACTACTTGACAGAAAATCGATATGCACGAGGTGGTCCCATTAGAGGTTATGTTTGGCAAAGGTTGCTTATAAAACAAACCCTGTCAAAAATACTTACGTTATCTCTTTGAACAACTGTAAGCAGATGGGCATAGTCTATTCCGTTACGAAATACCAGAGATACATCTATTTTGGTCATAATCTGACCAATTGTAACAGTCCATGAAAGGATGATTTGGTTCTCACATGCAAACTAAACGCTGGCAGACGACCTGAACGGTTCAGTCATTTTTACCTTACCTGTATACTGTCCATTTCTTCCCGTGCCTTTTGTAATCTTCTTGTGAATGAAAAGTTTTGTCTTCAGAGATATAACGCTGGGTAGGCCGTTGTAGACACATCTCAGAAGAAAGATCTCTTTATAATCAACGCTGAGAGCTCTACAAATCCTATATTCTTGTGTATTGATGGACCCTGCGTAAAGGCACGTTATTCTGAATGACCTCAAATATAAAAAAAAATAAAATAAACGGGCGAGGCCTTCGTAATAAACAATTCCCATCTCTATCTGCAGTTTCCACAGTTAATGCTTTCATTGGCCATTCTTGCATGTTAAAACACGGTTTCGCTGAATATGCACATTATCAACAACATGAATTTGTTTTCAGCACAGATTGAGAATGCGATACCGACTGAGGCATAGGCACCTATTATTGCCTCCTGGCGGTCCTATCCGTAACCACTAACAATGACTTTTACCTAACGACAAAATAAGGACAGAATGACAAAATTTATGTTTTTATTTTACTTACACGTAAGTCTAAATATATCTAATATATTTGTTACGAAGACAGAATACAGTTTCTAAACCATAACATAATAATGCATAATTTTTAATAAAATTAATTTATGACAGTTTTACGTATACAGCACACCATCGCCACAAAGAAATCGTTTAGATGCTTCGTTAGACCCTTCTGCTCAATTTTCGTATTCTTTTTCAGGGGAAAATAATGAAGAATCCAACTAAACAGGAACGTACCTTTCATATCTTCTATATACACGACACTCAACACCACATATTGTTTTCTTTCTGATATCAGTACTTTATCGCTTCACAGCACCACTGCACACAGCTAATGCCAGGACACAGTAAAATATCCAGTAACCACCTCTACAGACGACGGAACAGAATGTGAACAAGACTTGGCTGAGAAATTCCAACTACCGTAGAGTACCCCACGTCCCCCCAGCTGAGCTGTAATGAACTAGGTATGCCGTAACTAATGTTACGTCATTTCAACACAAGTAAGCGAGTTTCACTTTCCATTTCTCATGCAGTCTTCTCCTGTTTCTTTTGTGTTATTTTGGGCCGAGTCGCAATGTTCGTGTACAAGCTGAAATAAATTCGCTTGACACAGTGAACTACATAGAAGCTGATGCATTACTTACTCTGATGCTGTTCGGAACTGGTTGTCGCCAGCTGCAAACAAGATTTGAGTGTTCTTCTGCTGTTTCCTTTGTGTGTACTCCCTGAGAAACACCACCACTGCACACAGACTGTAGTGATATCAGCTGAGCTGTGAGCGTCAACATCACATGACCTCATCTTCCGTGATATTAGCTTTTCAAGGTTATCGTTGACTAACTTTTGTTCAGACTTCCCTGTATTATACTCCTATGTTTAGCCTAGTCATAGATCGAGAGAGAGAGATCCCACGGGCCCTTTTGTAACAGGAGGTTCAATGTGTCAATAAATTTAGCAAAATAAAGGTAAAGTCATCCCACTCAGGGCATGTATGTTTAGTTTGTGTGTGTGCGTTTTTCTGTGTTTGTGTACAGGTAGAGGCCTTGCGACGAACTGATCACCCACCCAAGGAGTCCTACCGAACGTGTAAGATCTAGAAAAACCGAAGTCAACGAAGAAGTTCATGGAGGTAGGCCTAGGCGCACTGGGGCTGTAGTGCCAAGAAAAAGAAAAAAGGTAAAGTCCCTGTGCTTAACTAATTAAGCACTACGCCATGAAGGCGTATGGGGGAATGGATGTATAGATCCACGTTTTCTTGACCTCGGAACTAGTTGGTGAATGGTCGGCTTCACGCTCCGGCTACTTTACCCCCGGGACGGAGTCCACTGTACCCATTGTATAGGAGATTGGGTGAGCCCCAGAGACGGTCTGGACGACTGGAGAAGTGAACATTCTTGACCCTACCGGGACTCGAACTCCGACCCTCTGGTCGTCCAGCCCATACACGGTAGCTATACCGACTACGCTATCCCGGCAAGAAGTTATGGGAAGAATTAATCTCCTACGTTCTTTAGATACGACACGGATCGCATAGAAAACGACGCTTCCAACAATTCATACATTGTTGCGTGTGTATTTGGTGCCGCGGTGACGTTTTCACCGAACCGTTTGTTTGCAACGATAGAGGGATTACACATATAGACAAAGAGCACGAGAGAATGGCTTTAAGAAGTAGGCTTTTGAAATGGGCTGAGATGCTATGATACTTGTATACACACCAAGTTTCCTAAAGACTGGCTGAAGCATTCAAAAATTGATAGGGGGATAAACAGGAACACAACATGGTGATCCCATAAGCCTACTTTTATTTTTTCAAAATAAGGAAAGTAAGATAAAATGATATATTTCAAGTTTCCACGATGGTTGTGAATAAAGTTTCACAGAGTTAATCATTCTTCCCTCCGTAAAAGAAATAAAGGTGACAGTAAATTACCCCTGTAGGCCGCGCCATAGCTCAAGCGGTTAGTCGCTGGCTTCCCAACGCGGCGGCCCGCGTCTGGTCAAGTGGTTTTGTGGTGGACAAAGTGGCGCTGGAGTGGGTTTGCTCCGAATGCTTCGGTTTCCCTTGCCAATCTTCATTCCACCAAATTCTCCATCATCCTAATCACCCGGGGCAGGTACAATAGGCCAATCAGTAGCCGCCGTGCCGAGTGGACCCAGCTGGACTCCACCCCCTACTAAGAGAATTAAAAAAAATTACCCTGGTTGATCTTCGAATATGAAGATTAATGTCGGTAAACGTCTACGACATTCTTTTGGTTTCTTCAACCCGCTCTGTTTATTAAAAATGGAAATACTTATGATACCATAAATACAAATATTCTAGCAGATCATATGGTGTCTCGTATGTCCCAGAAGGTGGCACTCTTCATATCACACATTTAATACAAGCCAATTTAGCTCTTAATAATCTGAATTTTGTACCCTTAGACTAATAAATTAATCATTCTTTAGTTTTTATTATACATGTTGAATGAAATCCCGTTAGAGCGAAATTCCGTTCGTCAGGGGTACCTGTAATATTTCATACAAACGAGGTTCCGGAAATTCGCTACAGCCTTATCTTCCTCGGTGATTCATTACCAATATACGGAAAATATTTTATTTATTTTTATTTTCTATATTAGCAGCTGGGGGGGGGGCACGCCGTAGCGTAATTGGTTGAGGCACTATGATACAAGTCGGAAGGCCGCGGGATCGAATCCCGAGAAGGTAATTAGATTTTTCAATTATCTTTCCAGCCACACTGTGGCGCTGGGGTCGACTCAGCCTCTAACAGAAATGAGTACCATGAATCTTCCTGGGGGTGAAGGGCGGCCGGCGTGTAAGGCTGACAACCTCACGGCCGTCTGTGAGCCGACTGTCTAGAAAATGTGGGAGCCTCGACCTCTCACAGCCCTATGGGTCTCCACGGCCTGTGACAGGGTCAGCTTTAACTTTTTATTAGCAGCTTGAATGGAGATTCAATTCTCATCCTCTAGGAATACTAAACTTGTACGTTATGCTAATCGCTAGGCCAAAATGGGATGGCTCAGTGTAGAATAAAAATAATACTTTTTGATCTCTCAAGATCTATTACTTCAGCCCGGAAATTATAGTTCTTTTAGGACAGGAAACACGGCCAATTAATAAAGGATGTAACCAAAATTACCTGTCTCTAATATTGCTGCGTAAAATGATCAGTGTGTTCGCTCTGGTTGCATACTGACATGGTGCTTGAAAGCTGGAATAGTGGAGCCAGAAATGACGTACATAACTAGGGAACGACTCTGCGAACACGCTTTCGCGGCATAAAATGCGCAGGCAACAATAGAAAAATAGTGCAACAGGACGCTAAAATATAACAATAGAAAAATTGTTGGAAGCTGTGTTTACCGTGGAGTCCGTGCGGAGGCTAAGTACCGGGGTCTCATCTGAATAGATTTCTCAACTCCTTTCAGTAAAAGCAACAGGATTCTGCATACCGGTAGGAAACACTGAAGTGTTGCTTGCAGTTGTTTATGATCTGTGCAAAGACCATGGAGTAACACAGACATCACAGACCTATTAGGTTTTAAAATTAGCCTATCCTAGCAGGTAACCTGAATGAAAAGCACCTTTCTTTTTTTGAACACTAAAGTTTTAAAGCGCTCAGGATTGAAGATTTCGGAATTATTTTTCAGTTCTAACTTCAGAATTTCAGCTCCAAATTCATGCGACGGACGATCACATCTTGAAATTGCAAGGCCTGCAGAACAGAGTACTCCGCGCTTGACAGGCGCACACCAGTCAGAGAACTGCACGTGGCTTTCAAAATTCCTTACCCGTATGACTAGGTAAGTAAATTATTTAGGACACAGGCCAAAGTAATCCTAAGCCATCTAAATCCAAATGTATATGGTATTGAACATGGAGAAACCATGCATAGGAAGTGTAAGAGGCTTAAACTTGGCGACGGTCAGGCTTACGTCCGTTCACCTGACTAACTGCAGTTTGAGAGTATTTGAATAAATGAAGACATAACCTGCTGCACGAGCCTGCATTGACAGGAAACCTCTGTATATCTTGCATAAATGTTACTCAGTACTGTGCAATGATAAAGGATGCGCAGAGTCCATAGTGACCTGGACACCGTGACAGCGCAGACATACTGAAACTACGGCGAAACAAACCTAGCACCTACATAGAAAGACCGATCCCTCCTTCGTCGAAGTGGAGGCCCAATTACTAAACACGTACACGTCTAGAAAGGACACAAATCTTGGTCATGGATCTCGAGGAGACTGAAGGCAGGGAAGACTGTGCTGACGAAAACCAGCAGTTATTTAACCAACCAACAGAGCTCCTTGAAACCTGTGTTTTTGATTTGTCAGTACTGGATGTCATGATTTGATTGTGAGAAAGCGAAGCGGAGTGCCTCGTGATTAAACTTCTCGTGAAGTGTCAAGCTCACACACAAGCTGCCTTTGTTCAGAATAGTGTCCACTATACTTATCTCCACACTACTGGACCAGACCTCGACTAAGAGGTGTTAAGTTTGGGAAAGAATCCGATTTTGGGACTGTTATTATATTAATTTTTAGATTTTCTGAAAAATGTAGGTGTTAAGGTTATGCTATTGATAGATCTTAAACAATAAGGCGTGAGGACGTGGAATGGATTTAAATGGCGAAATTTAACGAAAACGGTAATGAACTTCTGTGTCCATAAAGACGAGAAATTTCTTTACTATGTGTACGATAGTCAACTTCGCAAGAATTAATCTTCCATGGAATTATTGATATTAGTATTGTTATTTTTTATTATTATTATTATTATTATTATTATTATTATTATTATTATTATGTTTATTTGCATGTATTCGTGTTAACTTGCGGCAGCTTCGATTCCCAATGAGGTGGATTGTTCATTTGATCTAATTCTTCCAGCCACACTATGGCCCTGGGGTCGACTCAATCTCTAACAGAAATGAGTACCAGGAATCTTCCTGGGGGTTAAAGGGCGGCCGGTGGGTAAGGCTGACAACCTTAGTGACATCTGTGAGCCGGTTGTCTAGAAAATGCGGTAACCTCGAAGTCTCACAGCCCTTTGGTCCTCCATGGCCTGTTAGAGGGATAGCCTTACCTTTTTACTTTTTAAATATTGTTCTGATAATACACGTATTAATTGTATTTGCGATGAAAGTATATGTATATGTATATACACTTGTTCTCGTCGCACATTGGTTGGCGTGGCTAAACTAAATGTATTTTTATTATCCTCTAAGTAAAACAAGTTGATTCCTTCTGGCTTTTGTTCACATGTGTTCCTTTCATTCGTTTATTTGCTTGTGCTTGCTTCATGATTCGTCTTTTTTTCTGTTGAGTAAGCACGTAAATAAATAAAGGCTTGAACCGATTATTTGTATTATTATTAGCAGTATTATTATTATTAGTATTATCCCACTATAATACACTACTGTATCTGTTTAATTAGTACTTAAAAGTAAAGCATTGAATAGAATTACTCTCTCATGTTTTTAGTTTTCCTTTAGTAAGCAGGCCAGTCTTGGTTGGGAATCGCTGGTCTGCAAAGAAAATAATTCTGTTTACTTAATCTACTAGTCGAAACGGCGTGTTGCAAATTCTTCTCCTGTATTTCTTACATTACTACTTCCTGTATTCAATTCCCAGTTCTTTTATTTGTCCTAAATTTAAATATATGCAATGTCTAAGCCTTTTGAGGATTAACTCCATCTGTCAGATACAGAGTGACTATGTCCTTTGTGAATCATAATATTGTGACGTGCCGCCTCGAAGGCCGGACGATAAGACGTCCATCACTGATCAACGGCTAGCAATTCCTAGGCAGCAATTTCTAGGAAATCGTTGACCCGGAGATGAAAGTCTGACAGTGGGGTTTCCACCGTTATTCGTAACGAAATGTATGCCCGCGGAAACAAAAGATTCGTTGCATAACAGGGGCCGAAGTGAAACCCTTCGACAAGGTGTTCCCTATTCAGTCCGAGTTCAGGATATAAGAGTCCAACTTCAGCAAGAGCTAAGAACAGTTGAGCTCCGAGCAGAGTAGAAGACACTTCACCGAGATTAGCGATGCGTGAGTGTGTAACACGGAAGAAGAAACGTCTAACGGGCGGTATGAGTGTGAATAACTACATTCGTTGAGTGTAAAGAGTGATGGTCCAATAAATATTCGTCAATATCCGAGATCCATGTAAATTTTCTTGTCACGTTACCTAGGAAACATGCAACAATATACGCACATAGCCAATTACAAACCTCAAACTCTTACAACTTATGCACCATCATCTAACTCCCATGTTATGTTGTTTAATTCCAAATTATGATCTTGGGGCTATTACACGATGCTGTAGCCAGGTAGGTATCAGCGTTTAGGAGGAAAATACTGGCTGCATCTTCATATTTGATTTCACCAAAGTGCAATAGTCCAGAAAACCACAAACCGAATTTTCTCCTCCAGTAACATTCTGCAAGGGCAACAACTTCTACTGCGTAAGTGAAAGTGAAAAGAGTTTCAAGGCCATGCAGTTTTTCTGGCGACATACTTCAGTAGAAGTGGCACGACACAGAATATGCATAACTGAATGTTACACTCTTCTGTTACAAAGTGCACAAAATGGACCTACTATGATGGTACTACGCCTATTTAGCAGTTCGCATGAATTCTTTTCGAAATTACTTAACATACTAAATTTCTTTTGGTTTCTTTTAATGAAGTATAAGACTTAATTCGTTTTGTAACAAAATAACCGTTCCTCCGAAACGTCGGTTGACACCACATATACACGGTGCCAAATCCCAGAAGACTGCTTTCTTCATAGTCACCGCCGTGAAAGCCTCAGATCTTACAAGAACAAAGATGTTTGTACCGCTTGTCGGCGAAGTTCTCTGTGACCTAGTGGCCAGAGTTCCTGGATACAGATCCAGAGGTCCGAGTTCGATTCCCAGCGCTACCAGATTTTCTAAGAAGTAGTGGCTCTGAAACGGGGTCCACTGGGCCTCGTCAGAATAATTGAGGAGCTGTTTCAAGGAAACACAGGTTCCGGTCTAGAAAACCGAGTATAACGGCCGTGGGGTTACGTTGCGCTGACCATGTGACACCCTCTATCCGCTAAAGTTAGCACTTAAGGTCCTATGCCCCTTTAAAACTACGAATCTCATATCGGTCTTGAAGCTACGTGTAGTTACGCCCCAGCATACTTGTCGCTAATTATCTATGTACGAAACTCTGGGTTCGAACCCCTTTAAAATCTTAGATCCTCTTATCCGCGGTGTTCAACAAGCTACGCTTTGGACTCCAACACTTCAATGAGCCCCCTCCACGGATCGTTTACGCCTTACTTCCGGATCATGTACTTCGTGCATGTTGGAGGAGATCTGTTTGCTTCGAATATTTAGATCAGCACATTCTACATGGCCAGCTTCCAGTATCTGCCGGTTCATATTCAAATAGTACATAGTGCATACACGTCCCTGAATTTAATTAATATTTATTAGTGATAATATTCCTTATTATGACCTTGTACATATTCGCTACACTTTATATATATATATATATCATCATCATCATCATCATCATCATCAGTAATCTGTCAAGACGACAGGTCCACAGTCTCTTTCAAAACAATTCCTCCACTTAATGCGATCTAGAGCTTTCTCCTTC
>NW_019738964.1:1756523-1762545 GCF_002891405.2 Cryptotermes secundus
CCGAGCGGGCGAAGACAGTGCATGCCTTAGACCGCTCGGCTACCGTGACCGGCTAATACATAGGCAAGGCAACACGCGACTATATATATATAATTATCCTAATTGTTGACTCATGAAAACCCGACTTTCAGTTCTTAAATTTTCCAACAATCCAAAACCACAGACTGTCCCCTCGGTCTGCAGAGTATCCGATTACCATCCTTCGGAATGCAAGATAACTAATGACTAGCCAACTCCATAGAACAGAACCCTTCTTGAGAAGCTAACAGTCGCTCACCTAATAACGAAGTTTCTCCCTAATATGAAGCCAATGACCTCTGTCAAGTGTCACACGAATCTAGTCCACACGTTCATATCCTGCTTAAATTATTTAGCATAAGTATTGTGACATGACGCCTGAAAGATGCAATAGTGGTGACAGAGTCAATGGCCCATTGCTAGACAACGGCTCGGTAATCATGTTTCCACAGCAATGAATACGTCTGAAGAAGCAATACATTGCATAGAGAGACATCGATTCCTAGATAACGCATACAGAAACGTTTTCGTTACAGCGCATAGTTAAAGGCTATTTACACTGCAACGAATGGGTCAAAACACTGTCACGGCTAGGAACGCGAAAACTACGTACGGTTAGGCCAGAACCTACGTCAGTAAGGGGACTGACTAACAGAAGACAGAACACAGAAGAGGAGAGAACAAAGGAAACGCCAGGAGAAGAAGTTGGAAATCAGAAGTGAATTATTTAATTTATGTCGTGTCATCATTGCTCGTAGTTACGAAGTGTTGCGGTTACAGTAAGATTTTGTTACAACTAATTTTACTAATTCGTAGTTCCGCCTCGTGAATATACAACAAATCGATTCATCGAATCTGGAACCCATTAAGTACTTATCGCTTTACCAGGACACTTGACAGTATTAATGATATCCTGCCATCTCGGCCCTAGCTTCCGAAGAGCTCTTCTTCATTCAGGTTTTCCAACCAAAATACTGTATGCGTATATCTCATTTCTCCCATGCGTGCTACATTTCTTGTTTATCTCATTCTCCTTGATTTGATTATTCTAATAATATCTGGGTCGACCACAGTGGCCGTGCGGTCTAAGGCATGAACTGTATTCACTAGTTCGAACGCTGGAATCGTGGGTCCGAATCCCACTCAAAAATGGATGTCTGTGTGCGTTTATTCTGTTTGTGTTGTCCTGTGTGTAGGTAGCGGCTTTGCTACGGGCTGATCACTCATACAAGGGGTCCTGTGTAAAAAGAATTACTAAACTGAAGAAGAGGTCTGGGCCCAACAAAGGGCTGTAGAGCCTCTGATGAATAAATGGATAATGTCTGGTGCATAGTATAAATCATGAAGCTCCTTGTTAAGTTCTTCTTTGCTTCCTCCCCCTTAGATCCAAATATCGCATCTCCATCCCTTTCTAAAACGCCCTCAATATATTTGTATGTTATTCACTTCTGTGAAAGACCAAGTTTCACACTCATATAAATAGCAGGTAAAATTATATATTTGTGTGTTCTATAATTTCATCTTTATATTTCTAGATAAGAGGAAGGATGATAGAAGATTATGCCCTGAATAATTCACCGAAATTATTCTTAATTTCTTCATGAATCCAATTAATCGATTATAAGTAAAAGTAAAGCTATATCTGTAAGAAGCCGTGGCGGTACATATCCTTCTGAGAGGTCGAGGCTCCCATATTTTCTAGGCAAACGGCTCACAGATTGCGGTGAGGTCAGCCTTACGCGCCAGCCGCCATTTTGCACCTTTTGTTAGAGGCTCAGTCGACCCCAGGGCCATTGTGCGGACGGAAGGATTAGGTGAATTGAAAAATCCAATGACCTCATCGGGACATGATCACCGCGACCTTCCGGCTTGTAACATAGTGCCTCAACCAACTACGCTACCGCGTGCACGAAATTAGTCGATTGTAATGAAATAAATAACATGCATCATTTTCTTCACCATCATTAACCAGATGTCTTAGGTTATTCTGCCTGTTCCGGCTCCAGAAATAACATTGACCCTCCCAACGCATTATAGAGCTTTCTTGTGTTTCGACTACTTGTCGGTTTGTGGATTAAAATTTACCTGGTGCTCGGTCGAGATCTCCAGATAGAGTGATGTAGGATTATATTTTAAAATATGTAAAAGAAGTCGGGACAACAATCTTAAGCCTGATTGGTGGAAGTAATGAACTTCTCTGCAGCCAGCATCGATCCAACTTCAGTCATAAGAGTCCCTCAGAAAGCGGGGAGCGGCTGACCAGATCCTCTTATTATGTCAGCCCCCTGGAAATAACGTGATTGTTCCGAGGTATCGCCAGTTGCGAGCTCCCCAGGTTACCAGAGGTGCGTTTAACGGCATGATGAGAGATCCCCTTTTCATGGTAAGACTTACAAGATAAGTTCAGACGATGTATTTTTTTTCTCCTGAGATATGCCTCTTGATTTCAATAGTGATATTTGACTTTAAAACCATTTTTATGACAAAAGTGGTAAGGCAAGTTGACTTCAGGGCTGCCACCAAATAAAAGATCTCATCTTGTCCTTTCCAACACAAGTTATATGGAGGTCAATAGAAGTTGAGTGGCCTAAAGAGAACTTTTACAGTTAACTGAAAAATACTGACATTATCAGTAGCTACGGCGAGGTATAATCTGCCAGAATGAACCAACTCGAGAAACGGCGAATGGATTTTCAATAAACCTTGTATTGAGAGGGGTACAATTTATGATGTATTTCAGTTAAGCTTAAAATTAAGGAAAAATAACGGAAATTTAACAATAAAATCTCTTGGAGCTTCTGGGCATATCTTAACTGTAAGGTGTGTATCGGGCAGAAAAAACGTTTCGAACAAAACCATAGACAAAAACGAAACATGCATTTTATGCACAGGACACTCTTTTTCGACAAGTCTTATGGTATTCGAAGTAACTCAACAAAAGTTGAAGTGAAGAATACCGTCTTCTGGGATGTGGTGTAGATATTTTGTTAACCGACGTTTCGGAGGAACGTATCGCCTCCATTTTTAGGGTATGATATATCCGCGAGCGATGAATGAGCGTGAATGTCACACCCCTGAAGACGGCATTCTTCATAGTCACGGCCGTGAAAACTTAAACTCTTACAAAAATTGAAGTGGTTTATTATTTTTAATAAATTCAGAGTTAGAAAAATATCATCCTCTTAGTGAATTGTCTTCCATGTTCATGTATTCGAACCCACAGTGTTCATAATCCTTATAACGCTGATTTATTTGCGTGAAGAACCAATACGTGGCAGTGTCCTTATTGAAAAGCTAATAGTGGCTGAAATATTCCAGAAATTCTCTTGCTTTCATGAAACCCGCCCCTGATCTCTACTTTCATCGAACTAAATCTAGTTCACACCCTCATATTCTGTTTCTTCCAGACCAATTTTAATATTCATCTTTTATATTCCCTTGATATTGTAATTATCTCTTGCATTTAGGTTTCGTGACTAACATCTGTTCTACATGTCCCGTCTATTTCACGGTCCTTGATTTGGCCATTCATCAAAGATAAAAAATTACGATGACCCTCCTTCTGAAATCGTCTCCATCCTCCTGTTATTTCTCCTGTGTTAGGTTCAAAATATTTTTAAATATCTTCAATTTGATGATAACTGTCTTCTGGAGCCGTGTAGCCGTGTACTCTGCTAGATCTTTATCGACTTCTCGGATGAAAGAAGGCGAACAGCTGCCTGGATGCATGTCCTCACATCCCAGATTATGGTAATATTCATAGTGATCGTCATGGGAACTTCAAATTCTGTATCCTAAATCTGTGTTCTTCTCGTAGACTGACGGACCAAGTTTCACACCCCTGCAAAGTAATACATAGATATAGACACTTTTTGTATTTTAATCTATACGTTTATATTTCGAAAAAGGGAACATTAAAGTTTCTGAATTTTAATGGCAGCAAACATTCTCTTGCTTCACTCCGCTCTTAATTTTTGTGAGAAGTAACTTCGGTCAGCACGAATACATATGAATGGATTACCGTCTTCTGGGACACGAAGCTGTGTGTTTTGGCAGAAAGCCATCAACGTTTAAGAGGAACCTGTTATCTCCATCTTCAGAGCAGATGTCTGAGAATTTCCTCCGAAACGGTGGTGCACATTTACCATATTGCACGGAGTCACATCATATGAAACCGTGATCTGGACTTTCTTACTTACTTACTCATGGAGCTGAGCCTTTCTGGAGGAGCCGCTAATTCTGCAGGTACTCAAGAATTTCCCAGCATTTTATGGAACCCGGAGGTTCATCACCGTGTTCACAAGAGCCCTCCACTGGTCCCTATCCTGAGCCAGATCCATCCAATCCGTACCATCCCATCCTATCTCTCTAAGATCCATTTTAATATTGTCCACCCACCTACGCCTTGGTCTTGCCTGTGGTCTCTTTCCTTCTGGCTTTCCCACCAATATCCTATACGCATCCGTCTCCCCCATTCGTGCTACATGACCTGCCCACCCCATCCTCCTTGACTTGATGATTCTAATTATACNTTCGATCTGTTATCGTTGTTCCCAAATATCTGAACTGTGCCACATTTTCAAAACATCTGTTTCCTATCTTTATGTCATGATTTTGCCCTGCATTTTGGCGACGAGACTTTCTCTGCGGTTAAAACCAGTAATCTCGGATATGGGCACAAGACTAGGATTCATATGTTGTAAACTTATTTTAATTATTTTTCAAGAATGCCTTAAATGTATATTGTATTGAAACTGTCCATGAGTTATTGAATGATAGGCCACTAATTTTCAGAAACACTGCAGCCAACGTAAGACAAACTATATGGAAACGTAAGGCTTTATCCGGGAAGTCGAAACATTGGTAGCAAGGTCACTGCGTAAGGCTACAGTCGACAGATCAAAGTGGTGTTTTTGATAAAGGGCGTGGTTCAGATCCGCGTGGTTCCAATTCTGTCTCACATGTGTATGCTAGTGTCTATATAAGGTCAGGGCTCCGCTCTGCATCCCACAGTATTTCTCTAGATTGCAAGGGAAGAAGGGAAACTCCAATATGAAGGTAAGATTGTGGCCAGTGACACTCAACATAAGATTGGTTATCGTAAATGTAGCCCTGTATTTGCCGTCAAATTTCTTTTTGTCTACTTTACTAAACACTAAAAGTTGAGATATGCAGAACAATTTTTTGCCTGATGTTACGTATGAAAAAAAACTCCGTGATTTTAGTCCGCAAGCGAACTATACCGACCGAGCGACCGCCGCTTGTCGGCGACGTTAGTGCCAACTTAAGCGGATAGAGCGTGTCGCGTTGTCAGCGCAAAGGATCCCCACGGCCATTATACTCGGTTTTCTAGACCGGAGCCGCTGTTTCCTTGAAATAGCTCCTCAATTATCCTCACGAGGCTGAGTAGACCCCCGTTCCAGACTCACTACTTCTCAGAAAAAATCTGGTAGCGCCGTGAATTGAACCCGGGACCTCTATATCTGTAGCCACGAACTCTGACAACTAGACCACACAGGCGGCCTCTGTTACGTATGGCTGTGAAGAATTATCTTGTCTTGAGACCAGAACACTTAAGGTTGGAAGTGCAAAGTACTCAAACCAAAATCTGGAATCGCACATTCTAATTCCACCCAAGGATTTTTTGTGAGCCTTCATTACAGCAGCTTATCACCCTTCTGACTATCATAATCCCCCTTTCAAATCAGAGTATTAATCACAATCACAATTAACCAGTCACTGTGGCCGCGCCGTCTAAGGCATGAAATATCTTCGCCCACTCAAACACTGTGATGGTGGATTCGAAACCCACTCGAAGCATGGATGTCTGACTGCATTTATTCTATGTCTGTGTAGGTAGCAGTTTTATGACGGACTAATCCCCCGTCTAGGGAGTCCCATTGACTCTCTATAGGATGAAGAAACTGAAGTGAAACAGCGTTTCACAGATTCCTTATGCTCCGGAGGGAGTAATATGAATTAAATAATAATAATAATAATAATA
>NW_019738964.1:1762619-1764795 GCF_002891405.2 Cryptotermes secundus
TGGAACTAATTCCTGGTAAGCACTCCATAGATTCACTGCAAAAAACAGCTATCCTGAGAACATCACACATACTACGGAAAGTGCTACAGTGTGAAGCTTGAAGCCTGAGTGGTGAGGTGCATCACTGGTTCAAGAAAAGGAATACCAGGAAATAAACCTGTGACAAGAGATGATGATGATGATAATGATAATAATAATAATAATAACAATAATAATAATAATAGTGACAGGAATTTTTTTAACATTAGCCACCTTTTCACGAAGATAAGGAAAATGTTAACATATTGTCGCGTGTTTACTATGTAACGCGACAAGTAAGTTTACGCGGGTCTCGGATCTGGCTAAGACGTTTATTGGACAATCTCTTTTACACTCGCAATTACAATTATTTACAACTTCACTATCACAATTACTTGCACTGCTGATCTTGGTGAAGTGTCTTCTGTCCTTTGTCAGATGCGAGCTTGCTTCTGCCTTCGACAGAGCTACACTAAAAATGGACTTGTCAGAGTCAGAGTCAGAGGTATTTTACAACTTGCGGTTTACCGCCAATCAGTTCGTCTTGGCATCGGGCCCCTTGAGGCCCAGGACCAGAGATTTTTTTTCCCCCCAACTGAACTCTTGCGGTAATAGTCCTTATGTAACATCCTCTCTGACGAGAAGATGGGTCTGTCTCTTATGAATACATTCGACCTTTCGTCAAGTGCATATTTCGCACATATAACATGTTATTGAAAATTCTTCCTTTTGCACTACACACAAGTCCTCTGTCAGTACAGGCTTTACAGAGCAGATCATCTCGTGGAAGCTCGTCTTTTATAACGTGCACTCGGACTGACTAGTGAATATCGTGTTCAAGGGTTCCGTTTTATCCGCTAGTAGTATTTGTTTCCATGGATATCCTTCCATTTCTGGGGAAACGTATCTGTTTTGGCGATTCCTATGAAACAGTCTGCTGGAATTGGTTTTCCACTGAAGTATACATTCTTATTGCAGCCATTGCCTATCAGTGGACGTCTTGTCGCCCGACTTTTTGGCGGCACGAAACAATATATTTTGCGTGTTGGGGTTTACTCAGCCTCTAACAGAAATGAGTACCAGGAATTAATTAAATAAGTTTCCTGGGGAGTAAAGCGCGGCCGGCGCGTAAGGCTGACAACCTTACCGCCATCTTTGAGCCAATTGTCTAGATAGTGTGGGACACTCAACGTCTCACAACCCTATGGGCCTTCACGGCCTGTTACAGGGATAGCTTTACTTTACTTTACTTTACGTCGATTTCCCCTGCAAGTTCTTATTGCACCTACTGTTTCATACACATCGAACATCCGGGCCTCACACAATAGGCCCAATAGTGGCCGGCGTGCTAAGTGAACTAATATTCATCCCACCTTAATAAAGGTATCCCTGTAACAGGCCGTGGAGGCCCATAGGGTTGTGAGACGTTGAGGGTCCCACGTTTTCTAGACAATCAGCTCAAAGATGGCGGTAAGTTTGGCAGCCTTACGCGCTGGCCGACCTTTACTCCAAGAATATTCCTGGCACTCATTTCTGTTAGAGGCTGAGTCGACCCCAGGGCCATAGTGCGGCCGGAAGGATTAGGTCAATTGAAAAAGATCTCATCGGGATTCGAACCCCCGACTTTCCGGCTTGTAGCACAGTGCCTCAACCAACTACGCTACCGCGTACCCCTCTCACTCTACCTTATGAAATAAAAATTAACTGAACTTGAAACCTGTGCAGGTGTTGCTGTGCTTGGCTGCCGTCCTGTGTGCCGCGAACGCTGGCATCGTGGCTGGACCCACTGCTTTGGTCCGCGCTCCTAGCTTTGATAGCGCCATCATCAAGTCCGACCGCCTGGGAGGAAACTTCGCCTACAGCACAGCGGAGAGTCACGCTTACGCCGCTGTTAGCCCTGTGGTGCAGAACGTAGTGAGCCCTGTTGGCGTCACTTACTCTGCCAGCCACATTGCCGCCCCCTTGGCCGCTCCCTTGGCCGCTCCCTTGGCCGCCCCTGCTGTCGCATACGGCGCTCCTTATTTGTATGGTTAAATATCACGGATACCACAACTCAGCATCACAATTAATCGTTTTACATATGTAGCTATTTCCTTTTTTGCATGAATGGACAGCGATCGCCATTGTACATTGTTTCTTCTGTTGTAATGACACAAAC
>NW_019738964.1:1765604-1780761 GCF_002891405.2 Cryptotermes secundus
AGTGAAGTGAAGTGAAGTAAATGACATTACGCATCCATGACTGTTGGTTTCCTTTTGTTTGTGTTTTGGATGTTGTATTTTTTTCTTCTCTCTCTCTGTAATTGTTGCTGTATTTGTTGCAGCTGTTTGTATTTCTTGTAATTGTTGTAGTTGTTAATCGTATTTGATTTGTATTCATTGTGGTAGGATGTCCTTATTGTTGTGTTTTGTGTATTGTGTTTTGTTTAAACGTGTTGTCACTTAGTGTAATGTGTGTTACTTGTCTGTTGTGTCCTATTGTGTACTACTGCCACCGGGCTAAAACCCAATTGCAGTATAATAAATAATATATATATATAAAATATGTGGTAAGGAAATGCAGCATCTCAGCGGATTGAATTGTCTCACTATCTGTGAGACAATTCAATCCGCTTTAGCATCCCAAAATCTGTGTAACACGTCTTCTTTTCCTATCTTTTAAATAGACTTACATGATGCATTATCGTAACCCGTTATGGTAGTGAGTTTCCTGACCGAATTGTAGAGTGATATAGTTCACTAATGGTGAAATAAGGTTTCTAGAACGAATATGCTCTTTGTGAGCAATAACTTGCTGTAGAATAGAGGTTTATACTGAAGGGTTCCTGCCAGACCACTAGGAACACCAAGACGTAGGTGGGTGAACAATATTAAAATGGATCTTAGTGAGACAGTGGATGGTATGGACTGAATCAATCTGTCTCAGGATATGGACCAGTGGAGGGCTCTTGTGAACACGGTAATGAACCTTCGGGTTCCATAAAATGTTGGGAAGCTCTTGAATAGCTGCACAATTGGTAGTTTCTCAAGAAGGGCTTAGCTTCATGAGTGAGTGAGTGAGGGGTTCGTGCCAGAGTTCTAGGGGATGTTCCTTGGGACAGAATGGGCTAAAATACTTCAACATACCGACGCCCAAAATGAAACTCTCACTTAGATGTAGACAGAATTCTTTTTAAAAGAAATTAGTTGTTGCGTTACTTTGAAAGCATGAGTAGCAGCCCAGTGACGTGGTTTAGAACAGTGGTTCTCAACCTTTCTCAGGCCGCGGCCCGGTAAATTATTTTTTCTATAAGACGAGGGCCCGGTATATTTGATGACAAGGTCCGGTACAGGCCCGGCGCTCTCCGATTGAGAAACACTGGTTTAGAACGCGTTTGCGCACCGTGATGTGGAGGTCAGTGCTTGCAGCTAGCCGTACTGTGACAGTACTTAAGACACTGTTATGTTCGTTCAGTAATTCACTATCAGCATCAATGCAGGGAGCTGCCGTAAAAATGCCTTTCACTTTTTCACAACCTGAATATGGTGACATGAATTCCATTTAGGGATTTTGCAACGGTAGTGCATGCCCTGGTGTTGAAGATAACCAAAAACGTATTCTCAGTGGAATGACTCCAAGTTAAGAAGAATTTGTTAATGCTCATCGAACGCTGGGTGAAACTGTCTCACTTAGAAGTATTTTACACGAGCCGTCCCGAATGGAAGGGCGTGTTGGCAGATGGGAATGTACGACAAAACATTTTGCAGATGGTACAGCGCAATCCACGATTAAGCCAGTCGCAATAGTGTTCCGCATAGGTAGCGTGGCGATCAATAAATGAAGCTGATCCTGACACAAGGGTTCAACACATTTAAACTGCAGACCCTTTTTTTCTAGTTACTTTGGGTAGGGTGTGACTTTGTACGTCTGCCACTAACTGGCCTATTGTACTTGCCCTGGACATGAGAGAGCATGAGAGTGGAGCAGTCAGGGGAATGAGAATTGTCAGTTGGAAACCGAAGTACTGGGAGAAAACCTGCCCCAGTGACACTTAGTCCACCATAAATCCCACATGACCTGACCTGGGCTCGAACCCGGGCCGCCGCTGTGGGAAGCCGGTGACAAACAGCCTGAGCTATGACACGGCCACCTGGAGACCCTGCTGCATTAGCTCAGAGGAATACCCACAAATGATGAGTCACTTTTTTTTAGATGAAGCTCCCTTTGTACAGAACGGTGTAAATAATATGCAAAATGCCTATGTCCTACCTGGTCATTTGCACATCCACATGTGATGAAATTTATTTTTTCATGAGGTGTACACTTCGTACACCTGCCACTACTGGACCTATTGTACCAGCCCCGGAAAATAGATCAGAATGGGGCTGCCGGCGTAATAAAAATCGGCAATGGAAACAGAAGTACAAAGAAAAACTTCCCCAGTGCCTCACATTACTTGACCTGGGATTGGACACTGGCCACTGAGATAGGAAGCCGGCGACTAACTACTTGAGCTATGGCACACCTCGATAAAAACTATTTTTGTGTAAGAAATTAACTGCCAGGTCTGTTAGAAGCTATCACGTTAATTACAAGGTGTGTGATGTACTTTCAACAAGATGGCGCTCCCCGCATCACACACCTATACGAGAGTTTTGCAAATCATTGGACAGGTCGCAGCGGACATGATCATGGACACCAAGACTTCAACCCAGCCACCTACTCTTTTGAGGTCCACATGAAAAGCTTAGATTATGAAACAAAGGCTGACACAATACATAAACTCTTTCGTCGCATTTTGTAAGAGATAATTCAAATGCAGCCACCACGAGACCAATATTGCAACTATTCAGTCGTTTCTGATGGGTGCTGAAGAAGAGCATAAACTCAAAAATAAGAAATTTTGGAAAGTTTCTGCGATGTTTGTGTACTAAAAAGTTTGGTTGTTAATAAATATGTAACAATTCACTTTCATTTAAATTTTCTTCTGTCTGCACCTTCGTATTGTGGATATTCGGACAGCGCTAATATATGAGAAAATAAGATGTAAATTATTCTAGGTTTAATTGGAAATGGCATGTCCTAAAGGATACGACTTGATATAAAAATGCAGCAGTGTGCGTCACTTACTTCGTCCATCTGAACTAAATATGCAACTCAATGGATATACGCGTATGCATTACCTATCCAAACAACAGGAGCCGGGATAGCGCAGTCGGCATAGCGACTGGTTACGGGCTGGACGACCGAGGGGTCGAAGTTCGAGTCCTGGTAGGGTCAAGAATTTTCTCTTCTTCACGCCGTCCAGACCGGCACTGGGGCCCACCCAATCGCCCAGGGGTAAAGCGACCGGGGAGTGAAACTGACCACTCACCTCCAGCTAGTGCTGAGATCAAGAAAATGTGGATCTATACATCCATTCTCCAATACGCCTTCATAACGTAGTGCTTAATTAGTTAAGAACAGGAACAATTTTTTTCCTTGGCACTACAGCCCCAGTGGGCCTAGGCCTACCTCCATGAACTTCTCCGTTCACTTCGGTTTTTCTAGATCTTAGACATACGGTAGGACTCCTTGGGCGGGTGATCAGCTCGTCGCAAGGCATCTACCTGTACAAAAACACAGAAAAACGCACACAAACATCCATACCCTGAGTTGGATTCGAACCCACGATCCCGGCTTCCGAGCGAGCGAAGACAGTGCATGCCTTAGACCGCTCGGCTACCGTGACCGGCATAGGGACAGTTTACCTTACTTATATTACCTATTCAAATAATACTGGATGATGCCTCTAAACGAAGAAGTAGTACCTGTTAGCTTCATGATGCCTGTCTGTCCTCATGAAACAAATCAATAGTAGCTAAATGACCTTTCATACAGTTCTGATATTGGGAATTTTTAATAAAATATTCTGACACGTTCTACAGCTAATAAGACAGCAGTCGCACCAGCACTGTTAATCTATACGTCATTAATTATATACAATATTATTAATATAACAACACAGAAAATTGTGTATAATTCTGCATTTCAGTGCCCGATCCAAGTATCGGTCCGTGCTGAGATATAAATCCGCAACCTCAAGGACTGAAGGCAAAGTTCCCCCTGTTAGCAAGCACCACGCCTTGACAATGTACAGAGAGCGCAGAGACAAAGATCACGCACTTCAAACGTCGAAGGCATAGCTGAGTTGTCAGATTCCCGCAATTGACACTTCACCCCGGGGGAAGAGCCCTCGGTACCCACTGATCTGGAGGCTGGTGAACCTCGGAGATGTTCTGAATGCGGATAAATCCCCAGTAGTATGGATAAACATTTATTTAACGAGGAAATTAACGTTCGTTGTCATATCATAAGTGGCATAAAACATGTCTAAATATCGTCGCATATACGATTAGACGTGTTGCTAGACAACATCCGAGACAACAGCCATTGCTAGGCAGCGGCCCACGCGCAACAATGGACCTATGTTTTCTATGTGGTCCGCTCCGAGTCTATTTGCCTCGACCGACCAAATTCAGTTCAGTTAGTGGGGGCAATGAGGCTGAGCACAGTGGAGTAAAGTGAGATGGTGAGTGAGTAAGTTAAATAGAGGACAGCTGCAGTTCAGTCCTTGTGAGCTGTTGCTGTTAAATGCTGGTAGCTGAGGCACGGGGATAGTTCGGGAACCCAGAGTAACGTGAACGCCCACTGTTGAAGACACGGCGTGCCTGTTGTAGTGACCTACAGAGTGCGAATTAACGACAGCGTTATAGTTACCTGGAGTTACGATATGTGAGTGGTCAATAAATCCAATTAACATTTAAAACCCCGTCTATAGTCACTCATAAACGTGACAATATCTTACACATGGGGAGTATGGATTACTTGCTGGAAAATGTCAGGATTATGAAGTACAGATTTGAAAGTATGTTACGATGTTACATTAATCTAGCGTCTACTTTTATGGACATCGTCCCAATCAGATTATTTTTGGGAGATGAAATTGTATTTTTATAAATGACATCCTTATTTTTAAATGGGCTTGACACTTTGGTTTCTCAACCGATAGAAGCAACAGTGAATATCTGGATCATAACGCGAAGGAATGACAGGAGGGTGGAGGAAATTCTACAAGGAGGAGAATTATAATTTTTACTTGTCCAGTGAACATTATTAGAATTATCAAATCAATGAGGAAAGGAAAGCGGTGAAGGTAACAACTGCTGGAAACAAGTAAAGAAGAAGGCTTGCTTGCTCAGATCATTGGTTTAAATGTGAAAATTTTATTTATTTATAAATTACATTTTACCCAGGGACAATAACAATTAAATATTCTCACCATTCCCATAAATTGGTGTGTGGATGTGCGCAAAGTGTTTTGTACCTTTACAACAGAAGAAACATTGCACAGTAGCGATTGTCGTCCATTCATGCAAAAAGGAAATGCAATGTATAATAATTATGATGCTGAGATGTTGTATCCGTGATATTTAACCATACAAATAAGGAGCGCCGTATGCGACAGCAGGGGCGGCCAAGGGAGCAGCCAAGGGAGCGGCCAAGGGAGCGGCCAAGGGAGCGGCCAAGGGGGCGGCAATGTGGCTGGCAGAGTAAGTGACGCCAACAGGGCTCACTACGTTCTGCACCACAGGGCTAACAGCGGCGTAAGCGTGACTCTCCGCTGTGCTGTAGGCGAAGTTTCCTCCCAGGCGGTCGGACTTGATGATGGCGCTATCAAAGCTAGGAGCGCGGACCAAAGCAGTGGGTCCAGCCACGATGCCAGCGTTCGCGGCACACAGGACGGCAGCCAAGCACAGCAACACCTGCATGTTAAATGAAAATGAGTAAAGATAAAGTAGGTGAATCTGTTCCTGTACTAAATCATAATGCGATGGAGGTAAAACTCCACGAATTCTTAAGAGGTGCAGGTGAATGAGAGTGATGAGGTTAGTGCTTCGTCATTATACTCCGGTATACATTGAAAAATGGGCTGGGTGAGCTTCACTTCCGGTCTGAATGTGCTTGCAAAAGGAAAATCGCTGTTTTACTGGGAACCAAACACCGGTACATCCCATAACTCTACTGGCGGAGTTATTCCAGCTCATCGTGGGACATTTGTGGGAGAAAAACTGCACGGAACCATAAGAAAATTGTTTTAAGTTCTTTTGAAATGTTAGAATACATGGAAGTCTCATAAAATAAATAAATTATACTTATTTTTGGCAATGGGTCCAGTTTGGGTCCTCAGCCTCTTTGCTGTAGACGTTTTATAAATCCGTATTAATAAATGACAAAAGCCAAATTAACAACACTAACTGGCATAATTCTCATTATTGACTTCAACTGCACAATTCTGCTTAGAAAATGTTTTTCTGTTTATTCTTAAAAATATCTTTAAGCCAAATGAATAATTCAGTTGGGTTCAGCATAGAAAATACTAATCTGGCGCGCTAAACACTGAACCAGTTATATAAAGCTATTAATGACATAATTGCTATAATTATAAAAGGATTCTATAGGTCTGACCCTATATCCCACTATGAAACTTGGGTTTCTTGTGGATTTTTCGCTTCGGATTTCCTCAACCTTCGACACTATATAGCTTCACCCACCTGGCCATTTCATCCGCGGGTAAAGAACCCCTGGTACTCATTCGATTGGAAGCTATAAGTTCCAGAGCCGGTCGGAAAGCGGTTACGTAAAGAAACCCCCACCCCCGCTGGGAATCGAAACCAGGTTCCCCAGGGTCCTTCAATCCATAGTATAACCATTACACTGACTGAACTGTGTGGTTCGTCACGGTAACTGTAATCGAATAAAATTGCTCATAGGCTCAAGCAACGGGCCCTAAAGATGTATAGAGGGAGTGGAGGTAACTGGAGGTCGTCAGCTTCTGCTCTGACCGTCTTACAATGATGAAAGAGTCACAGGTATTCTAGGAGACACGAGTTGAACCCAGAGTCGGTTTGGAAGTTGTGGCGAGAAGAAACTTCGCCGCTCCAGCTAGGAATCGAACGTAGGCCATCCAGCCTGTAACCAGTCTGAGTTATCCGAAGTTGTGAAACTGTGAATATTAATTTCAGTCGTCTTATATAGAGAAGAGAAGAAAACTGAAGAAGATTTGAACAGAGACAGAATTCATTAACGATTGGTGAATGTCACGCAAATTCCGTATGATTATGTATGGGTAAGGAAAGCGCACATTAAAACACACATGCACAAAACGGAAAGAAAGTTATTCTCAGAAAAGAGAGGTTTGTATGAACAAATTTTTAGAGACATAAATCGGAACTGAAAACCTACCTTCATGATGAATTTGTGTATGTCTAGTTCAACTAGGGAAACACTGCAATATACTGAACATCGAACAAGCTTTTATACATTCTTGAGGTGCCGGGTATGGGGAACATTACGGAGTTGGACCACGCCCGGCAAACACACGTCCGCTTCAGATCTGGCCGTGGCCTTCCGAAGACCTCGACAGTGGTGTCTGAACCTCTCGGCCAATAAAACGTAGGATTGTCAAATGGTACTGGTCATTCAGGAGAAAAGAATCCGGTATAACAAAGTAGGCGGGACAAGCAGCTCGCCTGATTATTCGGAAGCTGCCATTTATTTTGGTTCGCTAGGAAATATTGGAATTTTCAGGCAACGGCTGCTAGAACTAATATCGAGTTTAGTCCAGTGTCAGACACACAGGTCTAACGGTTTCTTTATTAATGTATCATGTCCTTGTCTTTTTTCAACTACAGTAACTCTTTGGGGTCACAGTATGACGCTATGACTGACAGTCGGTCAGTCCGGCTTGGTGTCGAGCCCCCTCTTAGGATTCATGACCAGGATTTAGCCAATAAGCCTCGACAGTTATTCCTCATTCGTCTTGGAGGGTCTTGGAGCGTCCTGACTAGAGGATGAATTTGTACACTGCCAGAAGCCCAGGTAATTACGTTGTATGCATGGATTTGTAGTACGACCAATTTTGAAATATTCAATATATACAAATACTATGTTTTTCGATATTATTCATCGTCCTACCTTTATCTAAAAACACCGTCCTGTTTATTTTTCAAAACACAGCGTTTCGAAGACTGGCTTCTGTCTCCGTCTTCAGGTAAAACCTACTAACTTGGGTCCAATCAATAGAGCTAGTCCTTATCTCTGGTCCGGAAATACAAATCTAAAATAGTTCATCTTTTACGTATGCTGTATGCTGGACGTGAGGCAGCCAATCACAAGGCCTCTGCCTACGAAAGGCTCTTGACATAGGCCTCTGACCCATGCCTAGACACTTTGTCTTAGCCCGCTTGGTTCTGTAGCTCTTTGTTGGACTTCAGCAGCTTTTCATTTTCTTGATCTTTTTACACAGTAAGTAGGACTCCTTGGACGGGGGATCAGCTCGTCTCAAGGCCGCTACCTACAATCAAGACAACACAAACACAGAATAAACGCACATAGACATTCGTGCCTTGAGTGGGGTACTAACCCACGATCCCATCTTCCGAGCGAGCGAAGACGATGCATGCCTTAGACCGCGCGGCTACCGTGATCAGCGCACGGCGGATGTCAGTGGCGGTAAATTCTTTACAGTTATATAACTGACTTCTAATGAAATCAGGTTTCAGTCAGGACACATTTTAGAACTCACTGGAGCTCCGCTTGATATTGCCGTAGTCAGTCTACACAGCCGATAGCAAGGGTGTGTCCAAGGTTCCGACAGACTGCAATCAGCTTCCGTTATTACGTTGATGACCTTGTTCTGAGCCTTCCGGGGACTTACATCTTTACAAGGTCACAAGAGAGTTCCACCACGCCACCATACCCCACATTCAAACACTTATCTTTACCATACAGACCTACAGGAACAAAAACGTATCCCTGCGTTTACGAACAAGTTTTAAAAAGAGTTTCATAGCTTATGCTCTGAATCTTGTTGTTTCGAAGTAACATACCCTATTAAAACACAATGTAAGTGTGAAACTTGGTCTTTACTCTAAGGCAAGGGTCTCCAAACTACGGCCCGCGATGTGATTTTATCCGGCCCGTGAAAGAATTGTGCAGAAATGCGCCAATTGAACTAATTTTCCAAAGAGTACTGGTAAAAGAAAATACTTGTTCATAGATTTAAAATTCATTAATTAAGACTGTTTAAAATATATTGATATTCCATATTATGTTAATATTAATATTATTCACAACCACTTTTATCAGATACCGAGTGGCTTTGGAAATTAGCATTTTTTGCTGATCTGGTGAACCATATGAACAATTTGGATTTAAAGTTGCAGGGTGAAAATAACTTGGTCTGTGATTTATTTGCACTTATCAAGGTATTCAGAGCAAAGTTGATACTTCTGGAAAGGCAAGTGAAAAATTGTAACTTTGTTTGTATGCTATACTGTGCAGAGCTGCATAAAAAGGGTGAAGATGAATTTCTTTCCTCGCTTGCAAATTTAGTCATTTCAGGTTTGAAAGAACAATTTCGGAGGCGATTTGCTGATTTGGATTCCAGTGCTCAGGAAATTAAATTGTTTCAAAATCCGTTTGACTGTGATGCTGCAGATGTCGAAAGTCAAATTCAAATGGAAATTATTGAACTTCAGGAAAATTATCATATTAAAGGCAAATACAAGGAAGGAAATTTGATCGAATTTTATAAATTTCTGAACTCTGAGCAATTTCCATATTTAAATAAATTTGCTTGTAAATTTATCTCCATTTTTAGACGACATATGTGTGAACAAACTTTTTCCCAGATGAAGTACATAAAGTCGAAATACAGGGCAAATTTATCCGACGAACATTTAAAGTCACTACTTGCGATTAGCGTTTAAAAATTTGAACCTCAATTTAATCAAATTTTAAGAATGCAAAAAGAGTTCCATCATTCACATTAATTGTTTTNNNATTATAATTTGTGATGAAAATATGAGCATTTGCTGTACTGTCTGTTATTAATATACGATGATTTATTCTCACGTACGTACTATTTAGTTTATGAAATTCTGTGCTTTCAATAAAACTCATATACCTAGAGTTATTAATTTTTCATTTTATCCAGCCCGTTGAAAGTGTTGAATTACCTAATGTGGCCCGCGTTTCAAAAACTTTGGAGACCATTCTGAATAGGAAATTTATCAGACAAATGTTTACCTATACGGACTTTACTATAAATTTAGTTTAAACACATTTTAATCAACCTAACTAGTTTCATGGGTATCCCAAACTCTATCAGAATATTGTACAATACTTCCCTCCTAACTGAATCGTGGGCTTTTTTGAAGTCTACAAATAGCTGATGTACTCTCTCACTGTACTTGCATTTTTCTCCAATATCTGACAAACGCAAAAGATGTGATCAGTAGTTGATCTGTTACGTCGAAACCCACACTGATGATCCACAATAATTTAATCAATGCTGGACTGAACCTTGAGATAAGAATATTGGATAAAATTTTGTATGAAGTTGATAGCAGTGATATCTCCTGATAATTACTACAGTCAGTTTTATCACCCTTCTTGTGAACTGGTACAATAATAGATTCCTTCCACTGATGAGGATATTTTTCCTTGTGCCAAATAGAAGTAATTAGCTTACGGATCTTAGAACGTAATATTTCGCCTCCTGCTTGAACAAGTTCTGCCAGAATTTGATCACTACCTGGCGATTTATATCTTTTCAATTTTGCAATAGCAATTTCAACCTCCAAAGGGCTTGAATCAGGTATTAGCAGCTCAGCCATTCGCATTTCTATCTGACTAACATCGCTGGTACATAATTATATAACAAAATTGTGTAGGCAACAATCAGAAGTCATAGAAAATCAGGCGATTGAACGTGTTCGTGGCACAGGACAAGGCGAAGCCTGACACAGAATATATAAGAGGCTTAAACTTGGTGGTCAAGCTGCTATTGTAGCATAAAATATGTTAGATAGGCATGTACTGAAGGAGGACCTGTATATAGTGAAAAAGGAAGAATTTTCAATAACATGCTATATGTTTGATATGTACACTTGACAAAACGACAAGCATATTCATATGAGGCAAACCCATCTTCTCATCAGAGAAGGTGTTACATAGGGACCATGCTCGCAAGGGTTCGGTTGAAAGATAAGTCTGTGGCCGTGAGTTTTAAGGAGCTTGATGCCAAGGCAAACTGACTGGAAGTAAACTGCCAGTCATAAAGTAACTTCAACTTCAACTTTCAGAGTTGGACAGTTGTGGGACATTCACCAACCAGTAAGGACATTAGCAGAGGACATTGTTAGAATCCATTACCAGGAAATGACTAGTGAAGATATAGACAAATTTATGTGTGCTGCAGTTCCAGTGATCTTCAGAGTGTGTAAACCAGTGAGTCTATTATGGTGACTTGTAGTTANTGATAATTGTGCTAACTGTTTGTAATAATTGCTTATTGAAAAGAGACTTTATTGATAACCAAATGTAATTACCGTCAGTCCATTAAATACTATGTTTCTACCACAGTCTTCTCCACTCCTTTATATTGTCACATGTATGAATGACTACAGATGGGGTTTGGTTTGGTGACTCGATTTATTGACCACTTATAAACACAACCTGTAACTACACCCTTTATAATATGCATCCTGTTGTGTATTATAATACACAACAGGATGCATATTATAAAGGGTGTAGTTACAGGTTGTGTTTATAAGTGGTCAATAAATCGAGTCACCAAACCAAACCCCATCTGTAGTCATTCATACATGTGACAATATAAAGGAGTGGAGAAGACTGTGGTAGAAACATAGTATTTAATGGACTGACGGTAATTACATTTGGTTATCAATAAAGTCTCTTTTCAATAAGCAATTATTACAAACAGTTAGCACAATTATCAATAACAAAAGATTGTACAAAAATATTTAGGCTGTACAATTTGGTCGAGTTCAGTTATTTAACAAAGGTGCATCTTATTCATTTTTATAATATGTATAACAATATCATATAATATTATAATTTTGTGTCATAGACAGAGAAATGTTGTATGCATGTGATGTCCCCTAAAGCTTGCCCGTCAGCTCTGGTACTGCCTTGAACAAGTCTTGTACTAGCCCATAGTCCGCAACTTGGAAGATGGGTGCTTCAGGGTCCTTGTTGATAGCCACAATTGTCTTCGAGTCTTTCATCCCTGCAAGATGTTGGATGGCTCCAGAAATACCTATTGCGATATATAATTCCTAAGAGTAGAAAAAGAAAACAAAATTTCACTACGGGCACTTTCGTCTACAATGACTGCAGTACCACAACTGAACACAACTCTGAAATCCAAAGACTCACCACTGCAACTTCGCATGTTTCCTCTTATCTAATAATTCTGATCATCCTTTGTCGAACCATGGCTTACGTTTCAATTCAGAATTAACTAGATTATCTTTGGCTGTAATTAACTCATTTTATTTCTTCAAACTGAACCTCTATACATGAATTCTGTGCATAGTTTGTTTACTCACTGCCAGTCTCTCCCAAACTTTTGCCACTGTAAGATAATGGTCACTATCACAATCTTCTGCCCTGAACAGATGGACATCAAGTACACTTGAATGCCATCTCCTATATATTAATATATGGGCAATTTGATTTAGAGTCTTTCCATCAGGTACTGTCCAACTAAATTTATGAATGTTACGATGTAGGAATATTGCACTTTTGACAATCAGATTTTTTGATGCAGAAAAGTTTACTACTCTAACTCCATTATCATTATTAATTCCATGCAAACTCTCATTCCCAATTGTTGGTTTGAAAATGTCTTCCCTTCCTACTCTGGCATTGAAATCTCCTAATAGAATTCTCATATGGTGTTTAGGAAATTTATCAAATACAGACTCTAGTTCCTCGTAGAAGCTGTCCTTCATATCATCAATTTTATCCTGTTGAGGTATGAACATTTAGTACAATGATAACACACCAGTGACCTCTTAGTATTGCGTACAACATCCTATCATTAATAAATTCTCCCTCCTAACTGCTGACATGATTCTCTTGTGTAAGAAGAAACCTGTGCCTAATTCATGATTCTCATTCCCCTTTCCATAGAAAAATGTATATTCATCTCCTGGTTCAGTGTCACTTCTGTCCCATCTGACCTCCTGTACTCCCACTAAACCCAACTTATACTCTGATATTTCTTTTGCTACTTTCATGAGCAAACCTGCACTACACAAACGTCTTACATTCAACGTGCACAAATCTCATGTCCATTTTCCTTAGATTCAGTGCCTGTTACAAGGTGACAAATATATCTAAATGTAAAGAGCCAAACTGAATAAAATAAAATCACTCAAGTAACCAGGTGTGTGGTATATTCAGTACACCAATAGCCACATATATTAAAATGATATATGGTGATGATCCAGCTGCACTATCGATAACACCTACAATGGACAATGGTCAAGAAAGCAATAAAGAAACAGATAAAAAAATGTGTAACACCACTGCCATATTTTGATTAATAAAACTGGCATGCTCTATACATGCACACGCTTGCTTGAGGGTTAAATACTAATTAGGAAAACCAAAAATTAGAAAGTAAAAAATTCAGTAGTAGCAGCAGTTGTGGTGGCAGTAGCAGCAGCAGCAGTGGTGGCAGTAGCAGCAGCAGCAGCAGCAGTAGCAGTGGTGGTGGCAGTAGCAGTAGCAGCATGAGCAGCAGCAGTGGAGGTGGCAGCAGCAGTAGTAGTACAGAGAATCCTAGCCAGATTTCTCTCAGACCTGAAAAGAACTGGTAACTAACATGACACCCAATATCTACGAAAGACACTGTGAACTTAATTCTTACCGGAGCTACGATCTTCCCTGTTTGGCCAACTTGTAAGTCATTAGGAACAAATCCTGCATCTACAGCTGCTCTGGATGCACCCACTGCTGCATTCAACTTGTCTGCCAGATCATACAGCAACTTGAAATTGTCACCAGACTTCATGCCACGCCCTGTAATACAGTACAAACATGCTATAAATATATCTGACAAATGTCATCTTTTCTACTCTGCATACTACTCATGTAATCGCCCTGATGTTTGTTCCTGAAAACAGAAATCTACTGGACCAAAGCTAATCGCATTTTTAAACACTGTAGATCATAAAAAGATACATATTTTGCAATATATTTTTGTACAGTGAGTCATTTTTTAGAAATTTTGATAAAGCTCAATATCGACTTCACACACAGTAGAGATTATAACTGACCAGTATGTACCAATTCACCTGACATCTTGTGTTAAGTTGCAGTTAACAATTTCACTAAAATTTGTCATGTAGTTCCAGAGATGACACATGTGAATAGCAGACACAATTTCCCCATCATGTCTATTTATGGACTTCACGTGCAAAAAAAGCAATAAACATGGACTGTCATGTAAAAAGGAACCTAAAGCCACTACAAACTGCTGCATACTAATTTACACTTATATTAAAAAATGTCCTGGTACTCATTTCTGTTAAAGGCTGAGTCGACCCCAGGGCCATAATGCGGCTGGAAGGACTAGGTCAATTGAAAAAAATCCAATTACCTCATCGGGACTTGAAACCACGACCTTCCAGCTTGTAGCATAGTGCCTCAACTAACTACGCTACCATGTTAATTAAATAATTTTCCTGGGGAGTAAACTGCAGCCAGCGCGTAAGGCTGACAACCTTACTGCCATCTATGAGCCAAGTGTCTAGATAATGTGGGAACCTCAGAATCTCACAACCCTATGGGCCTCCACGGCCTGTTACAGGGACAGCTTTACTTTTTACTATTACAAAATGTCACAACAAGAGTTAATAAAAAAAGCTGTGATGGTGAATATAGTTTTATCACATCATTCTGCAAACAGCCTTGTGTTGCTGCATGCATGCACCTGCATACATGTGATGGTGTATAATTCAGACTGCTCAATGAAATTTTATAAGAAACTGATTTTATGGAAAAGATGACTACAATTTCCACTTCGTATTTCATGTATACTTGGTCGTCGACTTACGACCGACTTTCATTCTGACTGACAGGTCATAGGTCGATCTGGCCATATGTTGGCCATATATTTATTAACAGTATTTAATATTATAAAGCACGGTGTTCCACAAGGATCAATTTTAGGTCCCTTACTTTTTCTTCTCTACATAAATGATCTATCTAAAACCATCAACAATAAATCTAAACAAATTCTATATGCAGATGACACTAGTATAATATTTAAGAACTCTAACTTTGACAACTTTAAAAATGACATAAATATTGTATTTGAAGCCTTAAACAGATGGTTCGAAGCCAATTTACTCTCATTAAATTTTGATAAAACCCATTACATATCATTCACAACTAAAAACAACCACCAAATTGATCTGGACATCAGTTATGCCAACAAATTAATCTGTAAAGTACTTG
>NW_019738964.1:1781121-1784746 GCF_002891405.2 Cryptotermes secundus
TATGTATGTAACATTTTGACTTGTTCTGTATCCAAAGGTACTAACCTGCTTAGGATTTATAGAATGTAAATAAATTCAATTCAATTCAATTAACCTTTGTAATCTTTTTTTTTTGTACTCTTCTCCAAGTATAATTACATGATCAAGTCAAGGAGGACGAGGTGTCAGGTCATGTAGCACAAATGGGGGAGACGAGGAATACGTATAGGATATTGGTGGGAAAGCCAGAAGGAAAGAGACTACAGGGAAGACCAAGGCATAGGTGGGTGGACAATATTATAAGGGATCTTAGAGAGATAGGATGGTGTGGATTGGGTAGATCTGTCTCAGGATAGGGACCAGTGGAGGGCTCTTGTGAACACGGTAATGAACCTTCGGGTTCCATAAAATGCTGGAAAATTCTCGAGTAGCTGCAGATTTGGTGGCTTTTCAAGAAGGGCTCAGCTCCATAAATAAGTAAGTACATACATGAAAATATTGTGACGTATTGGCGCTATGCAGGACACCCNTTTATCATCTACATAATCTATTTTTAAAAACTTTTACATTTTAATCTTTTATTTTTCATTTTTTTGTGGTCATAAGTTGCATAGGTCGTAAGTCAACGACCAAGTATATGTGGTACAAAATAAAAACAGGTGCTACTACTTTTAGAACTCTCCTTCATAGCAATATTATGACCATGACATTAATAGTTTATGATGCAATGAGTCTGCTACTTGAAGATGTGACATTTATTAATGATACATGTTTTTTATTATCCGAGCTTCTCCTGCCTTCCACCATTCAAAAAAAAAAAAACTGGGGATGTACTGAATGTCAGGAACATCCATAACAGCATGAAGATAACTGTTTTCTGGGATGTGAAACCATGTGGTATGGTAGATATTTATAAGTATTCCAGAGGAACTTGTTTGCCTTTATTTTCAGAAGAGAAGAGTGGAGATAGCAGGTTCTTCTGAAACAATGGCACACATTTACCAGATTGCATAAGGTCACACCCTGAAAGACAGACATCTTCATAGTAAACATCAAATCCCATATCCCTAGAAACATGGTGGAAGCCATCAACGTTCACAACCCAAAAGTAAACAATGTTACTTTTAAAAGCCTGAAGGTTGCGGGTTCAAATCCTGATGAGGTCATTGAATTTTTTTCAGTTGACCTAATCCTTCCAGCCGCACTAGGCCCTGGGGTTTACTCAGCCTCTAACAGAAATGAGTACCAGGAATTAATTAAATAACTTTTCTGGGGAGGAAAAGCGCGGCCAGCGCGTAAGGCTGGCAACCTTACCACCATCTTTGAGCTGACTGCCTAGATAATGTGGGACCCTCAACGTCTCACAACCCTATGGGCCTTCAGGGCCTGGTACAGGGATAGCTTTATTTTTACTTACTTTACTCCCAATATAGTACCCTGCCTTTCTTTGCAACAGAATGATGAAAACAACCCATGCACAAATTTACACCACTATGGAGGCTACTCACCTCCACTGATAACAACTTTGGCACTGGTGAGCTCTGGTCGGTCACTTTTACTTAGCTCTTGGCTCAAAAATTGAGATAACCCTGTTTTATAGTCTCCAGCTGGTGCTGTTTCAGTATTGGTATTGCCCCCTTCCAGTGCTGCTGGCTCAAAGCTTGTTCCACGGACAGTAACTACTTTCACAGGGTCTTTTGACTTTAATGTCAAAATTGCATTACCTGAAAACAAAATTAGCACACATAAGTGAATTCATGAAGATTTTTGTTACTACAACAGCACACTTCATATATGTGCTACATCAATTCTTACATAGGGATCTAGGAATGTAACTTATATATCTTTACCAATTAACAAAATCCACTCATTTGGAACATTCTTCACAATTTTTTTTAATTTCACTTAGTGGGGGTGGAGTCCAACTGGGTCCACTCAGTACGGCACCCACTGATTGGCCTATTGTAGCCTGCCCTGGGTGATTATGATGATGTAGAATTTGGTGGAATGAAGATTGGCAGGGGAAACCGAAGTACTCGGAGAAAACCCAACCCAGCGCCATGCTGTCCACCACAAATCCCACTTGACCAGACCCGGGATCGAACCCGGGCCACCGCAGTGGGAAGCCAGCGACTACCCACTTGAGCTCTGGCGCGGCCCACTCTTCACACAAATACTTCTATACTCACCACACCTACCTTGGGTGACCTGCCCGTGACAAGTGAGCACACATACTCCTATTTCTGAAGCCTTTTTTACAACAAATAACAGAATGAATAAAGCAGTCTTCTGGGATTTGGCACCGTATATATGTGGTGTTAACCGACGTTTCGGAGGAACGTATCGCCTCCATCTTCAGGGTAGAAGAAAAAATATAAGAAATCTGCAAGCGAAGAGACCGTGAGAACCGGTAACAGCAGACTGTCTGCTTTCCTCTGAAACGTCAGTTAACACCACATATACACGGTGCCAAATCCCAGAAGACTGCTTTCTTCATAGTCACTGCCGTGAAAGCCTCAAATCTTACAAATAACAGAATACTAGCATATTTTATGTTGAACAGGAGCCATGAACTCAAGCATTATTTTGTGAATTTATGGTATGAAAAATACAAACTTTCTTTGGTAATCCAATTATACAATAGAAAACCCTTTAATTGTGAATTCCATTGTCTTTCTCATTTCTGAATTGTAACAAATCTGTTCAGTAATAGGCCATGGAGGCCCACAGGGTTGTGAGACATCAATGCTTCCACATTTTTTTAGAGTCAGCTCATAGATGGTGGTGAGTATTTTCAATTGACCTAATACTTCCAGCTGCACTATGGCCCTGGGGTCAACTCAGCCTCTAACAGAAATGAATACCAGAAATCTTCCTCGGGGTAAAGGGCAGCCGGCACATAAGGCTGACAATCTCACTGCCATTTGTTAGGCAATTATCTTAAAATGTGGGAGCCTTGATGTCTCACAACCCAATGGGTCTCCATGGCCTGTTACAGGGATAGCTTTTACCAAATCTGTTCTATTTTGGTTTTGGTTCTAGCAGTAAAATCTGGAAACAAACGAATTCTACAAACTGTCTGGGAAACACTGCTGCATATAGATACACAAACCATATTTCTAAATAAGGGAATTATTTCCTTTCCATTTAATACATATTTTATCTATGATTTAAAGAGCAATAACAAATAATTATGTGGTGTAGTGATGATAATTAGAGTCGTAGCAGCCAAGATTTTTCAACTGAAAACAGGAAAGGAAAAATAACAAGGCATGGTTTCACTGAATATTATGGAAGTATAACAACCAGACACTGCACACTGTATGTCTGAGAACATTTCTTCATTTTCCATTAACTTCTATTGGTGGTGCATTGCACTACTGTAACAACGCGTGCACATAGTCCAGCTGGCCATACATTTCATTTTTTAACTTCAATACGCTCTGCCTCCCTCACCCCCAAATTAAAATCCGGCCATCAGCCCCATAGTAATAGAATTTAAGATCCTGAGGGGGACGAACTGAACAGCATAGGTTAAGTTAAGAAGATCCTTCCAGGACTATAACAACCTCAGACATAAAGTCTTTTACTTTACTTACAATGCCGGTTGTGTCAGCATTACAATAATAATAATTCAATTCAATTC
>NW_019738964.1:1787627-1793743 GCF_002891405.2 Cryptotermes secundus
CATCAGCATAATTATATGAAATATGAGGGAAAAAACGATAAAAACAGACGGACGCAAACTTCTGCTGGATGCGCTCAAGCTTATTGGCATCAGTCGAGGTGATGGAGTTCCAAACTACTGAGGCATATTCCAACTTGGACCTGACTAAAGTAAAATATAGTATATACAGACTCTCCAGGGAGGAAAACCTGTAGGTAATGGAGCGAATGAGGCCTAAAAGCTTTATGCATTCAGAAAACATGTAATTAACTGTGTGTGAAAATGTAACTTTGAATCAAAGAAAACACCCAGGTCCTTAATACTGCTGGTGCGTGTAATGATAGCATGACAAAGCTGATACTCGTAGCTCAGAAAATTTGTTTTTCTGGTGTAAGATACAACACATGTTTTAGCAATATTAAGTTTCATGGAGTTAACAGTGCACCAGTCACTTACGGAATTAATGTCAGATTGAAGTAAGAGGCAATCATGAGGAGAGTTAATAATGCGGAGAATTTTTAGATCATTGGCAAAAATTAGAAATTTACAGTAGTTAACGGAGTCACATAGGTCATTTATAAATACATTGAAAAGAAAAGGCCCCAGAACAGAGCCTTGCGGCACNCACTGGACATTACATGAAAAGGCAGGGAGAGAGTGCCAGAAACGCGAACCCGAGATTGTCTGTTGGCTAAGTAACTGCGAAACCAGCTAACATTGGCATCAGAGAATCCAAAGGAGCTTAATTTATGCAAGAACATATTATGAGGGACGAGGTCAAAAGCATTAGAAAGATCAAAATAGACGGCATCAGCTTGACGCTGACCACGGACAACAGGCATCAAGAAGTTGAGAAACGTCACCAAATTGGTAACTGTAGATTTAGTTCTGGTAAAGCCATGTTGGTTGGAATTAAATTTAACAAAATGAGAAGCATGATCATGAATAATGAATTCAAACAATTTAGAGAAATTACTGATAATAGAAATAGGCCTTTAGTTGCTCACAGTGGCATGATTGCTTCTTTTAAATACTGGTACAACAGCATATTCTTTCCATGCAGCAGGAAAATACTGCTGCATCAGGCTCAAGTTAAATATATGCCTAAGTATAGGAATAAAAATATCTGCACATCCTTTGATGATAAAACCAGGAATACCATCAAGCTCAACAGATTTTGATGGTTTTAGTCTCTTGATGGCTTTGTAGACATCGGCATCAGAAATGGGGGCAAGGGATAAAAATTCAGAAGATTGAGAGGGTGAATGACCTTAGAGCAGTGGTTATTGTAAACAGATTTTAAGTGCTTAGCGAATGCATCAGCAACAGCTTCAGGCTGCACTAGGTGTGTACCATCAACTTGTCAGAGAACAACAACAACAAACAAATGAAAATGTTTACCTGCATAAATTGTTCTAACAAATGTGTCTGGACTCTTTATGCCTGTGATATCTGAAATGGGAGACACATCCAACTTGGCTGCAACACGAGGAAGAAGTGATTTGGTAAAAGCAGTAGCTCCAGCCAAAATATGTGTAAAGTTAAACTGCTTGTGTGTAGCCAGCACCAATGGTGTCAAATTTTCCGGCAGGAAACCATGAAAAGCTTCATTTTCAGCCACTAATATACGTGCTAAGCCAGATGCCTTGGATACCTGTTCAGCAACCTGAAAAAAATTAAGATTCCTTATATCTGAGTAGGAAATTCTATGAACAAGGCAAATCTGCAATTGAAATTGTGTGGCAAGCGTACTTCGGCGCATAAAAAATTACATATAGCCTTGATTTTTATTTTGTCATGTGGGACTTGCAGGATAAAAAGCAATTTATCTTATGAGAAATGAACAACATTATGTAACAATCAGTAATTCCTAACCACCATCTTGAGTTGTAACATTCTCATACCTCTGTGCAACATTCTTCAGAAGTTAAATAACACAACTATTTATGGCCTAATAGGAAATGTAACTGGCAAAATATCTCACTGTCAAACATGATTAATGTGCTGTGATGCTAAGGAAGCAAATACCATATCTTGGCCGACGACACATCCTCCTGCAGTGCTGATCAAGTATAAATGGCGTTTCTATATCAGAATTTAGAATTTGTTTTAAAAGGGTAGTGGTGTTCAATTTACAATGTGAACTGTCACGGGATCTGTGACTCGCATTAGCTCTTCCCAATGGACCCATCAGATAAGTTCCCCCTTTCTGCTGATGACTGAACCTCAACCAACTTCAAAAATATACAAACAAAACAAACTCCATGGCTTGAGTCCGCAAGCGAACTATACCGACTGAGTGACTCCCATTTGTTGGCGAAGTTAGTGCCATACTAACATACTTTAACTTTAACTTTAACATAAGGAACACCCTCCCGAAGTTTGGTCCATTCCTCCTGGGACATCCTGTAAATATAAGTTAACATGATGATGGGTCAAACATTGGTAAAATAACAGCATCAACATAACAATGAAACAATGTTAAGCAAGGACTTACTGTACTGTAATACACTAGATCAAAGGTTCTCACGGCTTGCCGACTGCTTCTGCTGGTTTCTTGTTTGGATTACTCTTTGACACCGATGATGAAGGAAATAATTTCCTCCTTCCAGAACTATATACCATTATAATCCACATGACATACACTACTTTGCTATTTTTGTTTGATTTGATATTGTCACAATTGTGTTTGTGAAGAGAACTGTCTTCTGGGATGCATTGGCATGTAGTTCTGTAAAACTTCACTGACATATCAGAGGAAAATCAGCAGAAATCCACTGAACTACATGCATCACATGCCAGAAAACAGTTCTCTTCATTGCTGGCTTTTATTGTTGATTATTTTATTACATATTTCAGAATTATGATGGCATGCCTACATAAAAGATTTAAATTCTACAGCATGTACATACAGGGGTTGGACAAAATAATGGAAACACTACAGATTTTTTTTATTGCTAGTGGGGTGGGACTAAGTCCCTTGTACTGCGGCCACTTCTGGCCTATTGTACCAGTCCCAGATGATAGGTGAGGGTGATTGTGGAGCAACTGGTGGAATGAAGATCGGCAGGGGAAACCAAAGTACTCGGAGAAAACCTGCCCCAGGGCCACTTTGTCTACCACAAATCCCACTTGACTAGACCCGGGATCAAACCCTGACTACCGCAGTGGGAAGCCAGAGACTAACCACTTGAGCTATGGCACAGCTCTAAACACTAAAGATACTGTACACATGGCGCTGGACCACCTGTTGCCTTCAATTCAGATGTAGTCCTTCTTGGAATGGACTCATACAAGTTCTGAACAGTCTCTAGCAGAATTTTATACCATTCTTCTTGAATAACATCTTGAAGTTGCTATACAGATGTTGGAGATGCGAATCTGTTCCTCACTTTAGTCTCCAAAACTCACCAGAGTAGTTCAATGATGTTCAAATCTGGTGATTTTGCTGGCCAGGGAAGATGAAGTTCACCTTCATGCTCTTTAAACCATGACTGAAGAGTTCGAGATGTGTGAGAGGGTGTGTTGGCACCTTGGAAAACTGTGTCGTTCAGAAATAATGTCTGGATCATGGGATGCACCTGATTACCCAACCTCTCCATGTACACCCTTGCAGTAATTCAGACATGAACGGCAATAATGGGACAAACGGAATACTGAACCATGATATTGCTAACCAAACCATCACAGAACCTCCCCCATGTTTCACTGTTCAAACCAGACTGCCTTGGGTGTTCAGCAAATATAAACTCTTCTTGATATATGAAACAGCGTGGAGGATGACTCATCTGGCCATATTATGAGCATGTTTCCAGTTGTCTTATGCCGAGGTTTTATGGTCATGACACCATCATTCACGCATAAGAGCATTACTTTCAGTAATCAGAGATTTAGGAATTGCAGTCCTATCATGGATGCTGGATTTGAGAAGCTCATGTTGGACAGTTTTCGTGGCAACAGGGTCTTCAAGATGAATATTCAGTTCTGCTGTAACCTGTCACGGCAGTAGTTCTGTGATTTTTCCAAACCATCCTTCTCAATGTATGACAAACTCTTTCTGTTAATGTTTATTTTCACCCACTGTTTCTCTTTGCTGATGTCATCTTCCCATGATTCGTGTAAGCAGACATAACCTTAGAAACTGTCACTCTCAAAACACCTAATAATGTGGCGTGTTGTAACCGTTCATTCTGACTGGAGGAGTGTTGTGTGAAAATTAAATCTGTATTAAGTTAAGATTAACAATATTACAAACAAAGAGATCCGGCAGATAGCCAGCTCTTACACGCAGAAGGGACATAGTTCAAGTTTTGCTATGTGAACAGGAAGTAACATCTGGTACTTTCCTAGAATTCTGGCAGTTTCAGCAACGTCGGAAAGGCTTTGAGAAAATGAGAGCTGACAGCTTGGGACAGCGATAACTTAGAAGTGGGACGGCCGGAGCCTCACACCCTGACTGTAATGCATCAGGGGGCTGTCATCCTTAGCGTCAGGTCAGCATCTGCCAGAATCACATAGCAGAGCAACATGATTGGGAATTCAAAATTTAGGGAACCTCCTAGTTTGAAGAATTAACCAATGGCAGAAGTGGAGGAGTGGATTTCTCTTGGAGTCTGGGGTTCGTGGACCTCAGAATTCAGAGAGAGGGCATTCCACCTCGGTAAGTCTTGAGACTACTTTCGGCAAAGTCGGAAACTAAATTTACCACTACGGCCCTTCCGTAAAATAGTATAAGTACAGTTCAATTCAACAGTATTAATAAATTCAGTGTATTCAGAGAGCCGGAAGGTATTAAAGGACTACCAAGTGCAACCGTCGAAAGGTGGGTGATTGTAGTGAATTGTTCTTCCTGCCCTGTCCGAGCCAGACCCTTATAAGACCCTGGGATAGGAACCCAGCTCTACTGATTAAAGTAAAGAACCCAAAGAAGTGAGCGGTGGTGGAGTGGCGCACAACGAAAAGGGCACAAAGGAAGTGAGCGGTTACAGTTTCTGTCAGAGATGCTTCAGTTAAATGCACACTAATGATCTGTGTCCGCTTTCAAAATTGGATAAGTCTCAAATTTTCCCATTCTTTCACACAGACTGTCAGTCAACATGGTCACTAATGCTCTGACACCAGCAAACAAACAAATTCTATTTCTCAGTTTCTTATTGTTTCCATTATTTTTCCCACTCCCTGTACATACACGTGGTGCAATTAAAAGAACTGCTGATGTCAAAGCATTGTCAAGCAAAAACCTAAACATGATGCTGAAGCAAAATAACAGAATATAAAACAGACAAAAAGAATTAAGCTGTAACATTAATCTGAAACCACTGAAGAGCAGAAAATGGTGAATACTTACAGAACCACATTCGATGCCAACAACAAGAACAGATATATCTCCACCAAGTTTCTTCGCAGCTGTTATTGCATTTTGTGTTATTGGTAATAATTTCTCATTGTTGTGTTCAGCAATCACCAAAGTGCTTTGAAATCTCCTCAGGTGATTATAAAGCTGGAAAATGAAATGAAACAGAGGAGCACTATTAACAAACTACCAACACTACTTGCCGTAATGACGTACGATGAAACCAGTATGCTTCTGCTACTGAGTGAAGGAATAATATCTTAAGAACTTTTATAGAGTTATAGAGTTATAAGTTTTTTAAATAAATATAATTTGATTTCTAGTGCCCAAAATGGTTTCTGAGCTAATAAATCTACCTATACTGCTATCCAGTCTTTTCTTGAGGACATTTTGACAACATTAGATTCAAAACGATTTGCCATGGGCATATTTTTAGATCTTACAAAAGCCTTCGATGTAATAAACCATGACCGGTTACTTACTAAATTGGACTTGTATGGGCTTAGAGGAAAAATCCATGAGTGGATGACCTCGTATCTAACGAATAGATTCCAATATGTAGAAATTTATCACCAGGACCATGTATCCTGTTATTCTAAGTCCTTTATCTCGTCACTTAAGGAAATTAAACATGGTGTTCCACAGGGATCTGTTTTGGGTCCTCTGTTGTTTTTATTATTCATTAATGATTTGCCACATGCTATACCTCAGGCTAAGGTTGTACTATTTGCAGATGACACTAATATATTGTTCACTGATAACTCTCTTAGTTCTTTAAATATAA
>NW_019738964.1:1794541-1885515 GCF_002891405.2 Cryptotermes secundus
ATTTACCTTGTTCTGAAGCAGTTATTTACAGTTTGTCTCAACCCTAAAAATCAATTTGTTCTTGTTCACTACCGTAACACTTGTATACTGCACTATTTTGTTCTTACATTCACTGGCTTGGATCTGACAGTATGAAACTTGCTATTTGCATTTCACAGCAGATAGTCTATGTAAGACAAAGCACACAGAGTTTCTGGAAGTTGTGAAGTTGAAAGAAGAGGGGGAAGTCTGTAATGTTTGGTGGCAATGCACACACAAGTGTGAAGCTGTGACTAGCCTCCTTTCCCAGCCTCACCCACCCCTTCCACTCAGTCACTGCAAGACAAAAAGTAAAGTTTTCTCTGTGCTGAGCTTATTAAGCGCTATACCATGAAAATGTATGAGGGAGTAGTAGATGTACAGATCCATGTTTCTTTACCTTGGCACTAGTTGCAGGTGAGTGGTCAGATTCATGCCCTGGCCTCTTTACCCCCAGGAAAAGAGCCCCTGATACCCACTGGACAGGAAGATGGGTAGGCCCCATAGATGATCTGCATGACATGGAGAAGAGAAAATTCTTGACCCTACTGGGACTCAAACTCTGAACCCTAGGTTGTTCAGCCCATAGCCAGTCGCTATATTGACTGTGCTATCTCTGCTCAGCAATCATCTAGTGACTGCACTTTGGTTGAAGGCAAATGGGGCTGCAGAATGAGATAACAGAAACATATTGAGGATGCTATTGCACAGGCTAATGGTGAAAACTGGACACTGGATTATGAATTATGGTTTATGGTTGCTTCTACATTTCACTGGGGCATGCAATAGTGTAGTTAGTTGCGACATTATGCTACAAGCCAGGCCGCAGGTTTGACTCCCAATGAAATCACTGGATTTTTAATTCGCCTAATTGTTCCAGCCATACTGTGGTCCTGGGATTGACTCATCCTCTAACAGAACTGAATACCAGGAATCTTTCTGGGGGTAAAGGGTGGCCGGTGCATAACAGTGACAACCTCACTGCTATCTGTGAGCCGATTGATGAGAAAATGTGGCAGCCTCAATGTCTCACAACCCTATGGGCCTCCAAAGCCTACTACAGGGACAGATTTACCTTATTTTTTTAATATATTTCACCAAGTTACATGCCTGAGTACTGCCTGCTTCCTGAGTTCTGTCTGCAAACTCCACATATTCTGCATGAAGGCATCAGGAATGGAGATGTGTGTCAAAACGATTTGTGCAGGAGCAATGCTAGTAAGAAGCAGTGCCTACCAAGCAAAGTCAGTCCAAAAGATTTGGTACTTATGTGAAACCAAAAAGAAAACAAGCTACCAAACAAACTTTTATCAGAACCAGTAATGGTGATTGAGCGCCACAGTTTGGCTGTAAAGGTATGCAATCTAGAAAGACCTCAGATGAAAATTTCTCTGTTCTGTTCTCCACAACAAGGAAGATTATCACCTTAACTTTCCTTGTTAAATTTAAACTACAATCTTAGCTTTGAATTATGGAAAGATGTATTTGATGAGGGAGATGTGAATGTTATGTTCAATACTTTCCTAAATACATTTTTAAAACATTTTTATAATAGTTTTCCTGAATCATCTACTAGACATTGCATCAATAATAATAAAGCATGGATATCATCTAGTATAAAAATTAAATGTAGTATAAAAAGGCATTTGTATTTAAACAGTAAGGAGAGTAACAATGCCAATATTAAAAGTCATTATAAGGCGTATTGTAGAGCTTTGTCTAGAGACATTAGGGAGGCCAAACGCTTGTATTATGATAAACTGATTATAAATTCCAAGAATAGAACTAAAACTACTTGGAACATTGTTAAACTGCTAACTGGAAGAAAATCCTATAATGAAACTACACCTAGCCTGAGTGTTCTTAGTAAATCACATATTAACCCAAAAATGATTGCTGATTCTTTTAACAAATATTTTTTATCAGTAGCAGAGTCTATTACTATAAACACACCGAACAATAATAATATAATTGATATTTGTAATAAATCTAATAAATATTTAACAGATATATTCATAAATACCTTCCCTCTTATTAATTATAGTTATGCAACAACTAATGAAATTGGAAAAATCATAGACAAATTGAAAACCACCAACTCATATGGTTATGATGAGATCCCTATCAAAATACTAAAAAGTTGTAAACATTTTATTACTTCACCTTTAACTTATATAATTAATAGATCGTTAGTTACTGGTATATTCCCTGATAGACTCAAATTTTCTGAGATAAAACCTATATACAAGAATGGTGATAAAAATCTTATCAGTAACTATAGACCCATATCATTATTGACTTCTTTCTCTAAGATATTTGAAAGAGTGCTGTTTGCAAGACTTTGTCATCATCTGACTAACAATAACGTGTTGGCGAGTGAACAGTTTGGATTTCGACCTGATTCTTCCACTGAAAAGGCTATCAATAGACTGCTTGACCAGATTTTAACTGCCCTAAATGTTGGTCAAAATGTGGGCGTAATATTTTGCGACTTGAAAAAAGCGTTTGATTGTGTGAATCACAAGATCTTATTGTCTAAATTGGAATTTTATGGCATTACAGGACCGATGCATAAAATAATAGCATCATATCTTACTGGAAGATTTCAAAGAATAAGACTACAAGCTAAAGACTGTAATTTGAATATTCGTTCTAGTTGGGGTGTAATCTCACATGGTGTCCCACAGGGATCAATTTTGGGACCCCTTTTGTTTTTGATTTATATTAATGATTTACCCTTAGTATTAAATAGGATTTCTTCTCCTATTCTTTATGCAGATGATACTAGCGTAATTATATGTAATCCGGATCCTCTAAATTTTCTTCACAATGTGACTGAAGTTTTCAATAAATTAGATTCATGGTTCAATGCCAATTTATTATCTTTTAATTTTTCTAAAACCGAATTCATTAAGTTCAAAACAAAGAATATATACGAGCACGCTACTAAGATAGTATATGATGATATGGAAATTTCTAATTCATCCCATATAAAGTTTTTGGGAGTTAACATTGTAAACACATTATCTTGGAAAACTCATATTGACTTACTCATCCCAAAACTTAGCTCTGCATGTTATGCAATCAGAGCTATTAAACCATATGTAAATCAGGAAACCTTGTTGATGGTTTACTATGCTTATTTTCATTCACTTATTGACTATGGTGTCATTTTTTGGGGTAATTCTTCATATGCCATAAATATTTTTCGTTTACAAAAGAGGGTGGTTAGAATAATAACTGGTGCTAGTAATAGAAGCTCGTGTAGACAGATATTTACCACTTTAAAAATTCTTCCTCTATCATCCTTATACATTTATTCACTTTTATGCTTTGTGGTACTTAACATGGATCAATATCAATTTGTATCTGATGTACATAACAGAGACACTAGACAGGGTTTTAACCTTAATCTTTATCAACCTTCAACTCATTTATCATTATACCAGAGAGGCTCGTATTATATGGGCATTAAATTATTCAATAGTCTTCCATTAAACCTGAAACAATTATACAGAGATGTCAAACAATTTAAATTAAAGATAAAGGAATTTTTGTATAATCACTCATTTTATACCTTGGAAGAGTATTTTGTGTATTTTAATTGAAGGGTAATTTTGACACTGATCATACTCATGAGTTTTAGTTGTATTATTTATCTATATGTGTACATTGACTTAGTACTTTTGTACTGTTTATTTATTTAAGTTTATTATTTATATTTTATTTATTATACTTTGGAAGAGAATTCTGAGTATCTTTAAGATGTAGTATTAATCTGATATGGTCATATTCATATAATTTGTACAAAGGTGTTAACAGTTTTAAATTGAATCTGAAGAATTCTAGTCTTGTTACTCATTTTATGTATTGGAAGAGTATTTTGTGAATTTTAATAGGAAGAGTAAACTTAATGCTGGTCATTTTCTTGGGTTTTAGTTGTATTATTTTATTATATCTGTATGATTAGCATTGTGCTGTATTTTATTGTTGTTTCTTTTATATATTTGGAAGTGTATTTTGAGTATTTTTGATAGGAAGGGTTGAATTGATACTCATTATGTTTTTTATGATCTCAGTAGTATTATTTAACATATCTGTATATTGACTTGGTACCTTGTACTGCTTTTATTTATGTGTTTTGTTTGACTTTTCCACATCTTCTGAATGTATTTCTAGTATTGGATTTATGGAAATAAAGACTACTACATCTTTACTTGTTGGGTCTATCAACTCCAACTCTCCAATCTTCAACCAGTTGTGTAAAATATGTCTCATTCTTCAGATGACCTACAGCTTATGCATTTACAATATCCACAGACAGTGGCACGCTCCTTGGCAAAGTTGACCCTTATAAACAGTGGACCTTCTATGAATGATTCATCTACACCAACAGCTAACAACATTATTCCACTGAGGTAAAGTGGGTATGTCTGGAGAGAGTGAATGTGGTTTAAGAATCATATTATCCAAAGGCTTAACAATGAATCCTTTCTAGAATTTTCAATTAAAAGTTCCCAATACAATTTTGTATTAGTTTTGTATTGTATTAAAGTGCTAATGGTTGTCTGTGAGCGCTTAATTTAATTCTTGTTTAGTAACTGTTGTTTTGGAAGAAAGGAGGAGTGTGGGGTACCATGGCATAAGTATCATAACAATGTAACATTCCAATTTTGTACAAAAAAAAAAGGCACAAACACAAGGTAAGAGTGGTTCTTGAAATACAGCTGAACATAAAAACGATTGATTTGTTGTTAACTAGAAGCACAGTAGAAAGCGGCGCATGGATGGCGTGGACAGTATATCCACCACTATCAAAAGAGACTGCCCATGCCAGAGTTTCAGTAGACCTGGCAATCTTCTAGGTACACTTTGCTGGGGCATTCTCGATCTTAAGGGCAGTAAACTTCATCTCAACAACGTTTAATACATAGCCCGGAAACATAAAGACCAAAACGAATTCCATTATTTATACGAACAGTAGCAATTACAAAGTTACTCCTATTACTACCACACAACAAACGTCTGCACATTACTTAAAAACTTACTGCCAACCACCTTATACTCGTAGCATAGGCTCACCTGGTGTGATTTTGACGCATGTCTCACTAACGATGAAAACATATTGTACAAAAAAAAAAAGAAATAAAAAACTACTCGTTGCTGTAATTTTGTATGGAGAATAAGATTAAATACATTCCACAGCTTTCCAAATCAGCGTCAATGACAATTCAATTACAATGAATGATTAGTAAACTGGATATTCAGAAACCTTGATCCTACACACAAACAAACATATCAAAGTCCACTTACACCACACTTACACAAACACGCTCAGACACCCTCAGAAACTACCTTCCAGCTCCCAGCTAACAGACTTCCATTAGACCACCCTTTCCAGATCAATGCTTACGAGAAAAACATTAATGCTGCTGTTATTCACTACTGAAGAATTTGAACATACAAGTAACCATAACCTAGAAGTGTACGTACAGATTGATGTTCGGAATTAACTTCTCTTCTGAGCTTCCATTTTTACATAATGTCAAAGGTGCCTATTGCATATCTGACACGTAAAGAAACTTTTAGTGCTTGTCATCGATTACATAGGTAACACATACATTATGTTGGTAACATGTTTACAAGAAATGAAGTCGTATACGCTGAAGTACCAGAATGAGGTTTATTTTGTAACTTACTTTGCCTATCCTGACAAGTTTTGTTAGTCCCTGGAAGTCAGGGCTGAACAAATTTGGATGAGGTTCGCAATAAAGCGAAAGTAGGCACGCTGACAATTTTGAGTCCACAATATGCGGTGCACAAAGCACAATGCACGTTCGTTAGTGTACGCTACGAAAAAATATAATTCATTTATTTTTAGTATGAATTATTGGTATAGTAATTCCCTGGCCATATTAGTGTGTTATTTTGGAAATATAAATAATCCTTTTTTTCATGTAAAACTGTTTATCGCCCCGTTGTCTACATAGGTTTAGGGACGCACAGGGTTTTCATTAAATATAAGCGATGAATGCTAAATAGACTCGCCTGCTTGTAAGCCCATTAGTAGGCATTTCGTCCAGATTCACAGATATAGGGACACAACCATGCAGAGGAGGTTACATGGAGGCTCTACAACAGTGGGGCTAACAAACAGTGCTTCCAGCAACTATCAGAAAATTTGCTCCCCTCTCAGAAGTCCAACCCATTTCATTGAAATGCCACAAGTTATTTTAGAACCAAGCATATGAAAATTAAATACTGACAGGGCTAGAAATTTCGGATTTAGCCTAATCGAAGTAGTATCAAACACCATCAAACCAGAATAGTACGTCATGAATAGAATTATATCCACTAGTAGAACCATGAAATCAATTCATAACATGGGAAGAATTCACTATTTATTGCTTGCAAATTGCAATTGACTCATCACTTGTGATATGTGGGCCATACATTGTGCACCCAGAAAATGATGTAGATGCCAGTGAGGTTTCAGGTTTGCATAGCAGTGAATGTGAGGATTGCTCTCTTCTACTCTGAAGCTAGAGGCAGCAGATTTCTCCAAATTGGTACCCTCATGCAATGCTACAGGGTGTCACATTTGCACAGACAGCAGTTTGCATTGGTACAGCACCATAAAATTTCCATGTACACTCCCTTCCATATGTCTTGATTCATCATCTTCCGTACCCATGGCCTGTAGTCCACGTGCGAACTATACCGACTGAGCGACTGCCGCTTGTCGGCGAAGTTAGTGACAACTTTAGCAGCTAGAGCTTGAGTCGTCATTCATGAAATACTTTTGCATTTCTCATTCAGCAGTACATAATCTCTGTGGCTAACATGGCAGTATTAAATAACTTTCAAAATAAACATCTGATTAGGGTACCAAAATTTCTTGTTTGGGGTGGGTTGGGGGGAGGAAAATTAGCTACATCAGGAATGGTTTAAATAGGTAGCAGGGTGGGCCATATACTCCAACCTAGGATTACCAGGAGAGATGGTTACAGAACTAGTTCTTTGTATTCTAGTGTTATTAGCTGAGCTGTAATGAGAACTGTGAAATATATGTTGCTGAACACTCTTCTCATTACAGTCCAGCTGCTAAATCCATCAGTGAATTTTTAGTGCATACAGGACATTTGAAGACAAATTTAAGTAACATGGATTAGAACTGCTTTAGTTTAATAGCAAACTGTATGTATAGTATTGGCTGCTAGAAATTTGACTGTGTTATAAAAGGTGTGTTCTGTCCTAACTTACATCTTCATACAGAATTACTGGGTTTTTTGGACTTTTTCCATCATCCGGCATTCTAGGTAATAGAGGACATGACGTTTCGGAAACTGAATCTGTTTCCATCTTCAGGTGAGGAAGGAAGACACCTACTCAGTTGGGCCCCTTAGAAAGAGTGATTGAGATTTACTCTTTCTAAGGGGCCCAAATGAGTAGGTGTCTTGCTTTCTCACCTGAAGATGGAAACAGATTCAGTTTCTGAAACATCATATACTCTATTACCTAGAATTCTGGATGATGGAAAAAGTCCAAAAACGCAGTAATTCTGTGTGTCATCCACCATCGTCAGAACCCTTTAGAATCTACTTACATCTTCATGTTATATACTTCACACAGCATGGTATATTGCGCGTGTACATGTATGTAAGAATATACTGTTGTTTTTATTTGGCAATCATTGTTCTTTATACAGTCCACAATTAAGTGAAGAAGAGAACGTGCAAGTATATGGAAAATGCAATAATATTAATGGGCATGGACATAATTATGTAGGTGAGTTCATTACCATAATTTTACATACAGTATTTTTAATAAAATCAATATTAAACAGAATAATTAAATTGTTTAACAAATGATTTTTAATTATATTAAATTAGGATCTCTTCTGTCAAGGTGAACTCCATGTGAAGGCAAAATTATTGGGGTATGTCAGTGTGTATTTTAACATAAGAGATAAACAGATTTTCTGCATTACTTACTTACTTCCTTACTCATGGAGCTGAGCCTTTCTGGAGGAGCCGCCAATTCTGTAGCTACTCAACAATTTCCCAGCATTTTATGGAACCCAAAGGTTCATTACCGTGTTCACAAGAGCCCTCAACTTGTCCCTATCCTGAGCCAGATCTACCCAATCCATACCATCTCATCCTATCTCTCTAAGATCCATTCTAATATTGTCCACCCACCTACGCCTTGGTCTTCCCTGTGGTCTCTTTCCTTCTGGCTTTCCCACCAATATCCTATAGGCATTCCTCGTCTCCCCCATTCGTGCTACATGACCTGCCCACCTGATCCTCCTTGACTTGATCATTCTAATTATACTTGGAGAAGAATACAAGTTATGAAGCTTCTCAGTATGCAGTTTTCTCCAACCTCCTGTCACTTCATCTCTCTTCGGTCCAAATATTCTCAACACCCTGTTCTCAAACACCCTCAATCTCTGTTCCTACCTTAATGTCAGAGACCAAGTTTCACACCCATACAGAACCACAGGCAAAATTATAGTTTTGTATGTTCTAATTTTTATGTTTTTGGACAGCAGACGAGAAGACAAAAGGTTCTGGACTGAATGGTAGCAAGCATTACCCGAGTTCAATTGCCTCTTAATTTCCTCCTGAATCAGGTTTCAATCTGTTATCATTGTTCCCAAATATCTGAACTGTGCCACATTTTCAAAACATGTGTTTCCTATCTTTATGTAATGATTTTGCCCTGCATTTTGGGGATGAGACAGTAAATATACTTAGTTTTCTCTGTGTTTACTTCTAGACCAACCTCTTTACTTGCATTAGTCAGATAATAATGAAAAAATTAGCTATTCTTCAAGAAAACCCACGATCACTTAGGAGGGATCTGTTTTACAGTATTCCCATGAGATGAGTTAGGCTGATTTAAATGTATTCAGATGGATCCTATAATAAACTCCATGTAGGTCAAAGCTTGTCTGATACATTTCTGGGTCAGAATGACGTGAAACAACTAGATGTTTTATCGCCATTGCTTTTCAACCCTACTTTAGAATACAAAGTTCAAGAAAACTAGGTAGGACTAAAATTGAATTAGACTCATCAGCTTCTGGTCTGTGACAGTGATATTACTTTATTTGGGGAAAATATAAATACCATAAACAAAAAAATAAATGTAATTAGATGCACATGTAGTAGATGGTCTAGAATTAACAAAGACATAACTAAGTACATGTTCATGGCTTGTTACCCAAATACAGTACAAAACCATAATATAAAGCTAATTTTTTTTAAATGTGAAAGAATTCAAATTTTGGAAAAGATACCAACAAAACAGAATCGAATTCGTGAAGAAATTAAGAGCAAAATAAATTAAGCTTACAAATTATAAATCACTCCGTCCAATGTGACCTGTAAGTTTTTTACTACGCAAAAACTTAACACCCTTACATGTTTCGGTCTCTGTGGACCATCTTCAGAGGGCAAACATCACTACAAATAGGAAACCACTATCACATAATTTGTTTACACGCAAAGTATGTACACTTATATGTTACAACACACAGTACACAGAATAGAACGTTTCACAAACACAGCAGTTTCCTGGGAATGTAAGTTTTAAAAATGTATAAGATTCCTTGATGCTAATTTATTAAAAGTTTTTTAGATTGTCAATGATTAAAATTCGTAAACCGTGCAGGCTCGTGTTCGTCCTCCCATCGTCTCTCTTATATGGGGCAGATATTGTGCCACCTGGCCATCTTGGAGTGGAGGTTCTTTATATCATCCAGGGTTTGCTCGTGGCTGCTGTGCTGTGAAAACATGTGTTAAAAATTTAATATCTTCAATTACAGAATTAATTATTAATTCCCAGTCATAAAGTATAAATTTAAGTATAAAAAACAGAAATGTAGTATTAATAGTTAATAACAGATCAATTGAAGTACATCTTCTGAACACAGGCCACATAATAAAACACAGTAGGCATTAAATAATATCGTTATACTCAATAAAAGCATACAAGAGCAGCCAGATAATTCTCAATAGCTTCATATTTAATTAGTAATACACACAATATTTACAAATTATGAACTCGCAGGGATAATTATTATTCATATCAGGATCTTTAACAATTTTAAAATAAATAGATGGGAAGATAATATTAAAATAGGTCTTTAAAGAAATGGGGGGCACGCGGTAGCATAGTTGGCTGAGGCACTATGCTACAAGCCGAAAGGTCACAGGTTCAAGTCCTGATGAGGTCATTGGAATTTTTCAATTGACCTAATCCTTCCAGCCGCACTGTGGCCCTGGGGTCGACTCAGCCTCAACAGAAATGAGTATGAGGAATTAATTAAATAATTTTCCTGGGGAGTAATGCGCGGCTGGCGCATAAAGCTGACAACCTTACTGCCATCTCTGAGCCGACTGTCTAAATAATGTGTGACCCTCAACGTCTCACAGCCCTATGGGCCTTCACTGCCTGTTACAGGGATAGCTTTACTTTTTACTTTAAAGAAATGGGAAGGTGTGGATAGGCCTTACCAGGATAGGCACCAGTGCCAGGTCCTTGTGAACATAGTAATGAACCTTGAGGTTCCCTAAAATGGTGGAAATTTCTTGAATAGCTGCACAACTCTTAGCTTCTCAAAAAGAACGCTACCTAATGAAGGTAGTTAGTTAGTTCCTGCAACTTTAATCATCAGAAATGTTTCCTTCATTAATGAATATTACAAGAATTGTCCTCATTGTTCTCTGGATATCTTTTAACTACTTCATAACACGCATAAAGTAGTTTGGTTATAATGGTGGCTGTGTGGGTGTCAAAGGGTTACAGAATATGAAATTCCTTGTAGAATAAGTAATATTTTAATTTAATTTTTTTTCTTGTTGTTTGGAAAGAATTAATGGTTATTTACATAATATCAATACTGGGTAGTTCAGTGAAGTAAACATTTAAAAAATCACAGAAATTAAGCTATCTATGTAGTACAGTCAATGATTTCATGGATTGGCCACATAGTGGAACTGTTATGCACTACAGCAGATATGTGGAGCCACAAGATGGTGCCATGTCCGTTCTTCTCTTCTGCCAGCAAGAAACAGTTATGTGTGTATAGTGCATTCAGTCAGTGTTGTGAAGGGTAACTGTCTGCAAGCAGCAGAACTTGAGAATATCACAGTTTGAGCAACAGGAAAATGTCAGGTTCTGCCAAAAATTAGGCAAATCCGCTAGCAAAACATTTCAGATGATCAAGCAAGTGTATGGTGAGGAAGCCTTGGGCCGTAGTGTGTTTAAGTGGTACGAACGTTTTGCATAGGGGAGAGACAGTTTGGAAGATGATGAGCATACCAGTCAGCCATGAATGGTCAGAACTGAACTCAAGATCCAAGAATTTGCCATGTTGATGCATGCCAGCCACTCCCAAATGGTAGATGAAATAGCAGCAGCAGGGATTATCCATGGTACTTGCCACAATATTCTGTCTAATGACTTGAACATCTCTTGTGTTACCCAGCACAGTGTTCCACATGTCCTGACGCATGACCAACATGGCGATTGTATGAGCATTTGCAGTGACCTGATTGACAGTGCTATACCAGCAGTGGCAGTTCTCCCCAGGCCAGCATGTCTGTGATTACTTACCACTACTTCAGTGATCCTATGATTCACATCTGGAATGTCTGTTAACAGTGATGGTACAAACACATTATCCTTCACATAAGCCCACAAAAAGAAATCACCTGCTAGGAACCCCACGTTTCATCATCTTCAGTTCCATAAGTCATCCATCTTCATGGTGGCATGTTTTTCAGGTACTGTCACACCTCTCAGTGAAAGCAAGGAGGAGCGCCATCTTGATGGAAGGTGAAATCAGCAGAATCATGAAGTTGAGGCATATGCTAATTGATCAGCACGTCAAAAGAATGGCTCCTGTAATCATGTTTTTGATGAAAAGATTGGGCCATATACCTTTTGTTGTGAAAGGAGATGAAACACATCGACTTTTTGGGAGTCCTGTTCATGCTTAATAATTTGATGAGGATTTTCTGGCCCAGGCATGAATGTGGTGGTTGACCTTACCACTTAAGTGAAAAGAGGCTTCATCGCTGAAAGCAAGCCATGCTGCCATGTCATCCTTTTTAAGCTTCACTTGAAGATCAAGTAGAAATTGTGTTTGTCATTTAATTTCAAAGCCTATGTCAGCTGCAGCTTGTAAGTTTTCATAAGCAGATGCTTCCAGAGAATGTGCCAGACTGTGTTCTGAGACAAATTCACCTCACAGCTTCATCTGTAAGCAGACTTCCATGGGCTGTGTGGAAAGGCCTCCCTCACTTGCTGTGTGGTTTCATCAATGATGTGGGGGCAAGAAGAATTCTTTTCCTTCCAGATGCATGCTTTGGTTTGAACTGCTTACTCCACATGTAAATTTATTTTCATTATGCTAGATCCTTCAGTAAAGTTTACAACACTCCTCTTGGACACTTGTAGCAGAATTCATCTTTGATCACCAAATGACAGAGAATACTTTCTCTTGTATGGGTGCAATTTTCACAACATATGCCCCTGTGCTGAACAGGAAGAGAACGTTTCCCTCTGATGTTTCAAAATATTTGATGAGATTAGTTGTCTATCTGTATATGTGGCATCACTATGAAATTAATATGCACTGGATTGGTAGTGTCTGAAAATGTTTATTTATTGAATGACCCTGTACTAATGTGCAAAATGTTGTTTTATTTCACAGTTGAAGTAACATTGTGTGGACCAATAGATCCAGATACAGGAATGGTAATGAATATTAATGATCTAAAGCAGTACATGAACAGTGCAATCATGGAGCCAATGGATCACAAGAACCTGGATAAAGATGTTCCTTACTTCAGTAATTTGGTTAGCACCACGGAGAATGTGGCTGTTTTCATTTGGAATAACTTGAAGGCACTATTACCGAATCCAACAATTTTGCATGAAGTAAAAATTTATGAAACAGAAAAGAATATAATTATATTTAGGGGAGAATCTGACTAATTTGGAATATTTAAGACTGAAGCATTTTGTATTTGGTTCTTCTGCACTCTTGTTATGTTGAACATTTATGTTAATGATTCAGACATTTTTGTGAAAGTTGTGAGAGTACTTGATTTGATACTAATCTACATATAAAATGAGACAAAAGTCTGATATTTGTAGTTCAGTTATACATCGAATCATCAGGTCATAAAATATTTATAATTAAGCTTTCTGCCTGATTATGCCACATCTTGTAGTATAAACACATGTCAGATGCCATCATTTAGCATTTCTTAACACATTGCGGACCGGTTGTTTAAATATTTAAATCACCCTGGGGACCAGGGTTTTTAAGCCTAGCACCCTAACTTGTGCACTGTTCACTTTAAAAATTAATATAAAATCTCCTAATTAATATTATGAACTAAAATTTTTGGAGAACACTTACCAGAGCTCCTAGAAGTGCTTGCACGTGTGATATCTCTGGAAACTTTCATCGGAGCTCTCACTTTCACTGGACACAATATTTTGGGGGGCCCTGTGGCCCCTGTCACTGTCACTTTCACTGAGGCTGACCTCGCTATCAGAAGACGAAGCAGTTGGCAAATCTGATAGCTCATCGGAGAACAAATCTAATATCTCTTGTTCTCCGAGAGAACGCTTCGCCTGCAACTGCTTTCATCTCTGATCCATGTTGCACTGGTAACTTCCTGGTTCATACGTGGAAGCTTGGACTCGAACAAAGGCTTTTTTCTTTAGGGTGACAGGAAATGAGCGTGATCATGTTACTGGCTAAGCTAGCAAACATTCCCGAGGTCAACTAAGCAGTAGTTATGATGCAACGTGGCCACACAGCGAGATATAGTCAGTTACAACATAATGCATCAGAAAAGGACCAATAGGCCCACCCGGTCCGCAACGCTATAGAAACGTAGAAGGCCAATTGGCCCCTCCTGTCCTGAATGTGTTAAATCTGCAGATGCCTTCATTAGCATTTAATCTTATTATATATTATGATTATTTATTTTAAATGCTTGCCTGTAATAAGCCACTGCTGCTGGAAAGCACTCTAATGAATTAATTGAATCATTGTTATTAATACTACTGGTAATATTAATGCATCAGGCTGATGGTTGCTCAGGCAGTACCAATAATATGTATGATATTCATGTGACCTGTGTAATAACAGATCCTCTACATTTGTTACGACAGTTCCATTTTGTGGCAGAATGTAAAATCTATATTGAGCTTCTGGTGTGTTAACATTTAACTAATGAAACAATGGAGGTTAGGCATGTGAAATTTTGTATGGGGATATTAAACACATCTATAAATGCTATGTGAACTTTTTTTTTTTTTAATATATTACAATTTAAGAACTTCTCTTAGTTTCTCTGGTGCAGTTTATTTTGTCATTGTCCAGACCACACAATACAGATTTGAGATACTTCATCCCCCTCAAATCATATGACGAAGTTGTCATACTCATCAACTTCAGAATGCAGCACAGCCTACATCAATAGCTGATTGACCTCTAAAGGAAGAGTAAGATACAAGGTGTTATTGGAAAGTTCTTGGGTTAGGTCAAAAAAGAAATGCTGGCTTAACTTACTCAATTTTGGCTGCCATCTCCATCAAAATAGTCTCCTTGGGAACATGTACAGTGATCCCATTGTTTTTTCCACACTTCAAAAGCACCGCAGAAGTCATTTTCCTTAATGCTCTCAAGTACTGCTTGTGATTACCTTTGGATTTCAGACGCTGTTTCAAAACGTCCCTTGAGTATAGTTTTCAATTTTGGAAACAAAGCAAAATCACAGAATGCTAAGTCCAGCGAGTAGGGAGGATGGAGAACAATAACCATGTTGTAAGATTTGTTTTCACAGCAGTGACTATGAAGAGAGCAGTCTTCTGGGATGTGGCGCCATGTGGATACTGTATACACCCAGTGTATACGAGTGTGGCAAGGTCTGTATTGGGCAGACGGGCCATTCCATGGACACAAGGTTGAAGGAGCATCAGTGGCACATCCGTCTCGAACATCCAGACGAGTCAGCTGTGGCTGAACACAGCACCGATTTGGGCACCGCGTTCAGCTTCAGAATACCTCCATCCTTGCCACCAAGACTCATTATATGGAACACATCATTAGGGAGGCCATTGAGATTGAACTCCATCCTGACAATATGAACAGAGAGGTGGGGTTTTGTCTCAGCAAGTCATGGAAGCCTCTCATCTGTTCCCTCAAGAAACTCCAGGGACATGATGCCAGATCCACAAGGCCACGCAAGTCCATGCCTGACTCGCATAGCAGCACCCAAGTTTTAGGGCTAATGCCCTCCCATTAACCTTGCCTTTCTTCCCCGACACAATATTCTGTACCTGCTGTAGCCTGCTACCTGCTGGCCCAACCTGACCAGACCCTTCCCCTCTCCTCTCTACTGATTTCCTTCCCTTCCTGCTCTATACAGCTGGGTTTATTCTCAACATTAATCTATTTGCCCCTGCTCACACCGGTTCTTCACTTGCGAATTTTCTTCTTTTTTCTTCTACCCTGACGATACATTTCTCCAAAACATCGGTTAACACAATATCTACATGGCGCCACATCCCAAAAGACTGCTCTCTTCAATAACCATGTTGTTAGTCACATGTGGTTTTCAGGGATGTGTGGGCAGGTGCATTGTTGTGATGAAGGTGCCACTTTGCTTGATCAAAAGTTCTGGTTTTTCATCATACATTTTCCCTCAGGCATCTCAAAACATCACAGTAAATGTCAGAGTTGACCATAGTGTTAGGAGGAAGAAATTCATGGTGAACAATCCCCTTCATGTCAAAAAAAAAAAAAACAATGATCATGCTCTTTGTTGAACTCTGAACCTGCCACACCTCTTTTGCTCTTGGTGATTGTGGGCTCTTCCACTGTGACAGTTGTTGCTTTGTTCCTGGATCCTAATCATAAATCCAACTTTCATCACCCATTATGATCCTAGACATAGTCTTAAAAGTTAGGTTCTTGTTAGCTTCTCTCATAGCTCAAGACACACGTTTACATGCCGCTGATTTTGCTCATTTTTCAAGAGTTGGGGTACAAACTGCATGGCAGTATGGCATATGTTGAAATTTGCTGTTAAAATCTCCTGGCAGACTCCATAACTGATCCCAGCAGTGTCTGCGAGCTCATGGATTGTTCAGCAGTGGTCTTTGTGGATGAGTTCTCGAATTTTTTCAACATTGTCTGTCATCTTGCTGGTGTTTGGCTGCCCTGAACATTTGTCATCTTCAACTGACACTCGATCAACCGGTCTTCAAACGTGAATACCATTCAAAAACCACTGTCCAACTAAAAGAATGTTCTCCAGAAGCCCCATGAACCATTTCACTGGTTTTGATAGCAGATTTACTGAGCTTCATGCAAAACTTTATGCAGACACGTTGCTCAATTTTACCATCCATCACAGACAAAACGAAACACGAAGTCGAAAACACTTACTTACTTACTTACTTACTTACTTACTCACTCATGGAGCTGAGCCCTTCTGGAAGATTCGCCAATTCTGCAGCTATTCAAGAATTTCCCAGCATTTCATGGAACCCGAAGGTTCATTACCCTGTTCACAAGAGCCCTCCACTGGTCCATATCCTAAGCCAGATCAGTCCAATCCATACCATCCCATCCTGTCTCTCTAAGATCCATTCTAATATTGTCCACCCACCTACGCCTTGGCCTTCCCTGTGGTCTCTTTCCTTCTGGCTTTCCCACCAATATCCTATATTCATTCCCTATATCCCCCATTCGTGCTACATGCCCTGCCCACCTAATCCTCGTTGACTTGATCATTCTGATTATACTTGGAGAAGAGTACAAGTTATGAAGCTCCTCATTGTGCACTTTTCTCCAGCCTCCTGTGACTTCATCCCTCTTCAGTCCAAATATTCTCCTCAACACCCTGTTCTCAGACACCTTCAGTCTATGTTCCTCCCTTAATGTCATACACACGCATGCAAAAATAATGCATGTTCACAGCGTGTTGTCATGTGACAGACTGATGCAATAGGCTTGCGGAAGTATGACCTTGCCCCCCCCCCTCTCATCTTCTTTCACCGAGGCAGTTACAACAATAACAATCTGAAAACTGATAGCACCATACAGCCATCAAATTTTGGCACAACCAAAAAAGAAACAAAATAATGCAGACATCTACATTCCAACTTGTCTTGTAAATCTGTAAAATTGATGTTAAACAGAAATGTCTCTGATGAACTACTTAAGATTACTGAGTGCAAATTGAAAATGAAATCTGGAACACAACATGCAACAACAGAAACATCATCTCTGAAACCCCATGAATGGAAGCTGTAACCATATTTTGCACCAACTGGACAGGACCGCATGGTAGTCCATCTACACTGACTGCTCTTTACCTTTTGCCTGGCTGGATATCATGTTTATCAGTTTTTTTCTTCCTGTTTGCTCCCACTTTGGAGCATAGGGCTGATTTCTCAGATGGTAGGACTCCTTGGATGGGTGATCAGCTCATCGCAAGGCCTCTACCTAAACACAGAATAAATGCATAAACACACCAAACATCCATGTCTTGTGTGGGATTCGAACCCATGATCCTGGATTCTGAGCGACTGAAGACAGTACATGCCTTAGACTGCTTGGCTACTGTGACCGGCATGTTTATAAGTAGGAATCATTAATTATTGGTGTAAGGTGCCACTGAGTGGGTATCCATAAGGATATATTGAGGATACTGTAGTGAAGGTATGGATGGATAGGCAACTAGCTGAACTGTAGAACTTGAGACATCTCAAGAACATTTACAGCTGAAACTCCAATATGGCAGTGAACAGAAATTAACTGAATGATTCATGAGATATTTTTGTTACAAGATTATCTTCATTTACTCTTCTTGACCACAGACACATCTGTAAAGTTTGCAACATAGACATGTTTTTGGTTTTAAATTCATAACTTAATGAAGCACACAATATCAAATTTGATTAAAATTTTGATGTTTGTTTTTGGAGTTTGTCCGTTGTCTGGTATTCTAAAAAACACAAGAGATACCAGATGATGGAAAGAGTCCAAAAACCCAGTAATTCCAAGGTTGATTTGACCTTATATGGATTGACAAAATGCAATAAACAAATGAAATGAAATATATATAGTACACCATCATCAGAACCCTGTAGAATCCACATATTCATTTATCATAAATGACTACAACAGAGATCTGTCTCTGTATTGATTTATTCAATAATTTTGTGGTTAGGTGTACAGTATGTAGGTTTCCAGTGCACTGATATAAATGTAACAGATTTAACCACAAAGAATAGTTACTGTCTTTACACCCATATCAAAAGGAGTCACAATATAAATACATATAGAAAGCACCGTCTTTGGCTTATGGGTTATTTGGTGTAATTAAACATATCATTAAAAATCTGTACATGTTTTTGTATCACCCTGTTCTACTTGATACATCAAAATTCTTTCCATGAACTATCTTAAAACAGTTAATTATATTTATGAACTAAGCAACCAACACTCCCAGTATATAAGTCTATACAAGTATCTGTCTATGTATTAAAGTGTACGGTTTTCTATACAAAGAGCAAGATATGGAGTGCATGTGCACTACGTCAGTTATCACCGCATGGCAAAATTATTTCATGTAAAAGTTACAAGAGAGATATTAACAATTTATAAATGTACAGTATGATGTTATAGCCTTTCAGTAAACACATATCTACACACAAAACATATAAGCAGTCTTAGAAACGCACACACACATCTCAGAATACTGTATACTGTCATCAGAATTTCAAACAGAAACAAGGCAAAAATTACAGTCAGACAAAATGAAGTATATATATACAGGGTATCCCAGGAGGAATGGATCAAACTTCGGGAGGGTGTTCCTTATGTTAAAGTATGCCGATATAACCCAAAACACCTATGTCCCACTTTTCCTGGGGAGTAAAGCGCGGCCAGCACGTACGGCTGACGACCTTACCGCCATCTTTGAGCCAATTGCCTAGACAATGTGGGACCCTCAACGTCTCACAACCCTATGGGCCTTCATGGCCTGGTACAGGGATAGCTTTACTTTTTTTTACTTTTTACCTGGAAAGTTAGGATGATGTTACAACCTGGAAAAATGACAGAAATTGCAGATGAAGCCAGAAAATTCAGAATAAATATTTTAGCAATTCAAGAAACTAGATGACGACCCGAACAAGGGAGAATAGTTAAAAAAGACTATTTGTATTTTATAGCTGACCAAATTCTAGGACTGGACAGTGTTGGACTGGTTTTATAATTGATGCATAAGCACGCAAAAGTTTAATGTGTTTTGAACTGATTAGTGATGGAATGTGTAAAATTTGTTTCAAAGGGCGTTTTAGAAATGTCACATTAATATCAGCATATGCACCAACAGAAGACAGCCAACTTCACAGAGAATGTTCAAAAATACGAAAATATGATATGTTAATGATTCTAAGTGATTTTAATGCTCAAATTGTTGTACACAACATTAATAAGACCAGTAGTTACCTATGCTACTGAAGCTAGGACATTGAATATTTCTGATGATGCTCTTTGAATATTTGACAGGAAAATTTATGGTCCTGTTTGTGAAGACGGTATTTTGAGGGTTAGATCCAACTCAGAAATTAATAGTTACTTCTAGGAGAGGGCATAATGTGACATGCAAAATCTCTTAGGTTTAGCTGGCTGGGTCATTTGGAGTGTATGGAGAGTGAGAGTACTCAGAAATGTTTACTGAATGGTGAACTCTTTGGAGTTTGTAGAAAAGAGAGACCTAGGAAGAGGTGGTTCCAAAATGTGAAGGATAACCTAAGATGAATGAGGACTGGTAAACGGGAAGAGAAGGCACAGGAACGAAATACATGGCGGTTAATTGTGAAGGAAGCCAAAGCCCATCAAGGGCTATAGAACTGAGAAAGAAGAAGAATTAAACAGCATGGAAAATGTCCTGAAATGTCAATTCATTCTATGCTGGAATTTACTGTACCCGTTACTTTTGGTACCAGTGATTCCATTCTTGTTCTTTTTATGCAGCAGAAAAGAGATAACAACTGGTGATCAAAGAAAATAGAAATTTTAATTTCTTACTTGAAAGGATCCAAAATAAAAATTATTATAGTAAGCATGCTGTCATATCTGAGTGAAAACTGGGATTTTAATTTTTTGGTTAGAATTTTAACTCTCACAGTGCCAGGTGTCAAATTTGCAATAACTAAGTTGATTCTAGAAGTGAGCAACTGATGATATTTTATCAGTTCAGTACCATCAAAGATTTTCTTGACAGCCTGGACAGTTCCAAAAGTAAATCTGTCAGATTCTCATTAGTTGAGTATTCTGAATTCTATTTTCTTGGAAATAAATTACTCTTCTCAACCATTACAGGAATGTTAATGCTAAGTTACACAAACAACTATGAACACTGTATAAATTTAGGTCTCATGATCACTGTGTCTGTCACTTTAAATTTAATAATAATACTAAAATCTTCTACAGCATCCTACATATGAGTAAGCAGTGGAAACTGAATGTAATCACATTTTTATTTGACCTTGTTATATAAAATCCCTGGCTAACAGAACAGCATGGTTATTTGTGCAAGGCTATTGTGTCAAAATATAAATTTACCACAGCATTACTTGCATCATTCAATGTCAAGCAACCTTCTGGAGGGGAGAGGCAACTTGAAACACTTGAATGAAGCTGATCACTGTGTCACATCAGGACCTTCAAACTGAAGGCTGTTCAGTATTCTGAGATGAAAGTGTCGGCATATAATACCTCATTGACACACACACAAATTTTTCACTTTCACTATGTACTATAATTAGTCTTACAAACATATATACATACATAATAAAGGGGCATATTCATCCTATGAATTCTAGTTAAAAATATCTAATGTGGCTGATCTGTTTATAGTTTACCAAATGCAAATAATGGTAACTCAGTTTAACCATATATTTAATCTAGTTATGCACATTTACTTTTACAATAATCTGACAATAAAACTCAAAATTGTTGTGTTCATTTACATTTATTCAACATTATTATCAAATCCAATGGCCTCTTTGTCATATCACAATGTAGTAATGGATTTCTACATCCTAGTATTTTTCTGTGTTAAAAAACAAAATATCCACCACTCTTCCTGAGGAAATATTTCAAATGTCATATATAATTCATGATGTATATATATTAAGTTTAAAGAGAAATTCAAAAACGAGTATTAAACAAGGGAAAATATGCTGTAAAGGATGAATGTCAGTGTAAATGGCCTTCCATATTGATGACAGATTCCTTGAAACAAAAGCCTTAAAATGTACTATTCAGCAGTTATCACTACCAATCTTCATAAAATATGCAATCACGTAAAAATGAATAAAGTTGACAGTAACATCAGTTTTTATAAATACCTTTTCAATACTTACAAAAGTTAAACATGAGTATATCTGGCACTTCTGGCAGCAGGAAATAATGAAACTGAGGATAACTCATCAGTATAATATTTGTCCCCTACATGCATGACCAATGTATCACAGTTAAACACAGGTAAATTTTCATAACAGATTTTATATATAACGAATTGAGATTGAAGCTATGATATTTATATAATATTGTGCACTTACCTCTAGTGAAATATTTGGGAATAAAATGGATATACCTCTGTTATTTTCTAAATCAATGATCCTTTGCAGTCCCAACATCAAATGCTATGCCCAAATTCTAATTGTGATACCCTGTTAAGTGATAGTGCTACTTTTTGCTAAATTTATACACACTGGTAAAGTAGCAGGTTTAATGCTAACTTTTCCAAATGCTGTGACAGTGAGGGAAAATATGCATCAGGCCTTTCAACATTTTGCAAACAACTTCTTTTAATTACCCTTTACTGATTCAAATTGTACCAAAACTAATATTTAATACATGTGTGTGTGAACTCCAACTGAAACAGACTAATTTTTAAGTACCCCGGAGAGATTAATCAACCTATGGCATGCAAACAATGTACAGAACTTGGTGAAACATCCTGTGGCTTTCTAACAGAACAAGGAGTAAGCCAATGACCGCTTAAAAGATGTATATCGCTTGTTCCTTCTTTCCCTTCTTCTTTCTGTCTTTTTCGTGCTGAATTAGCCATTATGGACATACATTGATCATTGATGTGTGTTGTGATAATCAAAGGGCAATGGGCAGAAATATAGTAGAAATTGCATGAGGAATGTCAGAATTCTGAAGAAAATGCTGTTGACTTGCTGCATACCTTTACAATTTACTGTAAAGAATATGTGTAAAATCTTATAAAATACTGCCACTGTGAGCCTTGGTCTTCTTGTACAGACACAGCTCTAGTCTTTAATACCCTTCAACACCAGATACAGATAACTGGTTAGTTTAAACCCTGGCCACTTTACCTCCAGGGAAAGAGCCTGTGGTACCCACTACATAGAAAGGTCCCAAAGCCAGCCTGACCACAGTGGTAAAACAAAAAATCCTGTGCCCCCACCCAGAATCAAACCTTGATTCTTTAGCATCAGCTGTATAAGTCACTATACTAACTTAGCTACTCAGTTCACACTGTCATACATGTCAAGAAATTATCAATCACGAATATTCTTGAAAGAGAAAAGTGATAAAGAAAGTTACAAAATGAAGAATATCTGTCCTGTATTAGTGAGATAAAGGACAAAACTGGAAGCTGGAATTTGTATTAAAGAAAAATAATCTTACAATAGAATATCATAGACTGATACTACAAACCACTACATATACTAGTAGCATGCTCTCCAGATAAATGGTATGAGAGTACTTAGCATACTTTGATCTGTTAGTAAGAAGAATCATGAGAATGATACCACAAAGACCAGAAGATTCTTTAGTAACCACCCATCACAACAGTATCAACCACTTCAAGAGGAGCTTTAACTGAAATTGAAATAAACATTTATTTATATGGGAAAGAAGTGGTCTAGAGAAATGTAACGAGAACGGTGCAGTATCATGGAGCATTTAATAAAGGACTGCAAAGGTAAATGAACTAATTATACATCTTCTGGATACTACACTGTGCAGATCAGTAGTACAGGAATAAAGCATAAAATACATCATAACTTATGTAAAAGTTCAAATAATATAAGAAATGCTCTCTTAAATAATTATCATCATTAGAGCATTAAGATCGACAAAATAATTGTCTGTTTACAGTACATATCATACTGACTAATGCAGTAAAACCTTGTTGACCCTTTCAAGCCTGAAACTGTTTTAAATAACATTAAAACAATTGAGTTCCTACCTCAAAGAAATATTCATCATCTCTATTACAAAGACAAGCTGCTGCTTAGAGAAATGATCTCTGTTTATTCTACAAACCACACAGAATTCATAAATACACTATGCAGGCAAAAATGCATTTTTTTAATGTTAAAGCAGGTGGTATAGCCTATGTGCTTTAAAGGGTTAAAATAAAACTAGAGCTAAAGGCATCCATACAGATTAATCAGTATTAAAATTCAATGCCAACCCTGGCAGTTGTCACTCAAATGAGAGTGATCTCCCAGTGCCAATGACAATTTGCAAAATCTTAACTATATTCACAGAAATATTTTTTCTTGTGGCAGGAGCTGTCATCCAACTGTCACTAAATCTCCACCAATAATAGTAAAGGCATTAAAGAACTGAAATTTGTATTTCCTGATAACTGCATTTGAAAGAAGTATTTGTTTTTCAATTTAATATGCTTGTCTCTTTAGCCACGGATACTTGGCCTGTACATTAGAAATGGAACTAAAATGCATTGTAATGAATATGTTGATTATTAAGTACTGACACAGGGAGAACACCATTGAGTCCATTGTGCACCCTTGTTTTCACTAAAGCTTTTTTAAAGAGCCCTGTCCTGAGCACTGTGGCCAAATCCTCTTTGACTGAGGCCTTGCTAATATCTGTTGGCTCCACCAAAGCAGAGCTGAAGCTTTTCTGACAAAGTATATGGCAGGATAGTTCCTCTCCTGTCCACATTTCCTGCCCATGGCATTATCCAAGCGGCTCATAATATGTAGTTGCCATCTCAGAGCACAGTGGTCACTTAACAATCATGTTGCCAGCCTGCACCCTGTCCATAACCAGTAGGTCTCTGGACAGTTTTTCCAAGAGCCCTTCAATGAACAGCTTTAATTGTCTCTTTATGTGGTGTGGTGACCAGTATTCAGAGTGCTTCCTTAGTAGGCACTCCTTAATCTTAAGCCTGCCAACACACAGTGAGATTGGCATCACTGGTTCAGGACCAAGAAATGGATTATTTCATCCTTTCCTAGCCAAGGTATCTGCATCTTAATTGCCCTGAATTCCACTGTGGCCAGGGACCCAGAGGAGTGTTACCTTGTTTCTGTCAGACAGGGTACGAATTGTCTGTTAACCAAAAACTATTAAGATACACCTGTCAAAATTCTCTGAAGGATCACATATGGTGCATAATTTTTTCCAAAATGTTTTGCCTGAATGTACAAGTGCATAAATTATGCTGAGGTGTAAATTATACAAGTAAATATAGTAAAAAAGAATGCCTTATATGGAGGTCATATCAGTTTGCTTGTGTCCTGGAATCAGTGCCTAAATCATTTAGTTTCTTCTTGTAATTAAATTCTATATTGGCAATGCTCATTATAAGTTGTCAGGCTGTCCCAGTTTCCCATAATTAAATTCACTTTTACTTAAGGATATATTGATCATGTATCAATGTGGTCAATGTGGTGTCTCCACCTTATCGTGGTGAGGGGGTTTGAGTATGCCAAGGACCCTGAGAGCTATACCAGCGGTAGCGTAGCTACTGGCAGGGCCTCCCTTGCTGGACAGGTCAAAGGGTAGGCATCAGACGAAGAGAGACACCAAAAACTGATGTCGGAAGCAGCGTCATCAGCAGCGACTTGAAGCACAGAGCAAATGATGCTCGAGATGGTTCAAGTTCGTATAGCAACAGGCGTGACCAGAGTGGTTTGAACGGCTGTTGTACTGCGATGTGGAAAGCAAATGGAAAAACTACCACATTATCACTTTTCCTGGATAGTCTCTTTCCAAAAACAGAAGATCGCATTAAGTGGAGAAACTGTTTTGGAAGAGACTGTGGACCTGTCGCCTGACAGATTACTGATGATGATGATATCATAAACAGTGAATCAATACATTATATATTCAGAAAACAAGCTGAGTAAACTGCAAAAGAAACACCATTATAAATTGTGTGTACTATATCAAGGAGTACCTTTTTCTTTCTTCTTCCTTGTATTCATGACAACATCCAGAAACTTTATGTATGAAAACATCATTCCCAAATAATTTACACTTGAAAGATTAAATAATTTATAAAAAGGAGTATCCCTCATATTTTTGTGTGTGAAACAATACAAACAATGCTATTAAACTCTAATCATTCCTATTAGGAAACAATGACTAGCCTGTTTACATTGTGTCCTAACTATAATTATTTCAGAGCATCCAATCAATGATAGAATTTAATATTTACTTTTACAAATACAATTGTGATATATTACAATATTCACTGCAGTTACAGAAAGTTTCTAAATACATAATACCACTTTCCAGTTCCTTTACCTAGACGTTTGACTGAAGTTTTAATTAATGTATTATGTTAACATTTATTTTCATGAGAGAGGCTTTACTGAGATAGATCCTCACCAAAATTATGTAGGGAAATGGACGGATATACAAAATGAATCAATGATACATTACAAGTCAAATGTATATATAGTTCTGTGATGAATAGATATGTTTCGAAAAACACATTATATAAACCTGATAACAGTATTAATATTATGAATCCTCTGAATATTTGGAAGATAACAGCAGCCTTCATATTAATAGCATTAACAAGGTTTTACTGTACACAATGTGACAATTAAATTCCTGAACTGATGATTTTTTATTGTAGAAAAAATACTGTAAATACAAATGAACTAATGCTATTACAGTAATACTACTAATGCCATCTATCAGGGATGAATGGGGCTAGTTAGAGAGAACGTTTATTTATATGATATGCAAGTATGAACTTGTTTGGTTGATGCATATGAGAATTACAATTGTTTTGAAGTTGTTCTTTTTCATCATGTCAAAGGTTTCAAAATGGAACAAAGAGCATCAATTAAGTTTTGTGTAAAATTAAGCATAATGGCTAATGAAATGTTTGGAATTTCGGAAAGTGCATATGGTGAAGAATGTTTACCGAGAGAAAGTGCGTTTGAATGGCAAAAAAGGGCAAGAGTCATTACAAGATGATGAATGGAAAGGCTGTCCTTCAGATTCCAGAAGAGTAGAATCAAAGGAAGTCATTCAAAAGTGTTCGGCCAAAGATCGAACTTTGAGTGTTTGGATATTAGAAGAAATGACAGGGATCAATAGAGGGACCGTATGTAAGATATCAGTCAAAGATTTGAAAAGTAATGTGTGTGCTCATTTTGTTCCTCTTTGTTAGTGCCGGATCAGGAACATAAACATGCTGCATCATCTGTTGAATTTGTTGAAATGATTGATGATGATAGAAATAAAAGTTGGTGTTTCATGTACAATCCAGAAACAAAATGTCAGCACACAACTGGGTTCAGTCCGAAAAAACCAAAAGCTCAGAAAGCAAGAACGCAAAAACTGTAGGTGAAAACAATGTTAACTGCATTCTTTGATGCTAAAGGTATCACTCATCATGAATCTGTGCCCCCCCCCCCAAAAAGAGACTTTAAATGATAAATTTTATAAAGAGGTGTAAGTTTTGAGGTTTTCACGGCAATGACTATGAAGAAAGTTGTCTTCTGGGATCTGGCGCCGTGTATTCTGTATACTGCTCTCTGTATTCACACGCAATTCACTGCCCTGAAGATGAGGCGATATGTTCCTCCAAAACGTCAGTTAAAACCAAGAATACACGGCGCCAGATCCCAGAAGACGACTTTCTTTATAAACAGGTGATTAAGAGATTGATCATTTGAGTTCATCACGTTATGCCTAAGATTCAGGAAAGTGGGTCATGGTATCTTCTGCATGACAATGCACTGGCTCATTCTTTGGGTACTGTCTCCTACTTTTTGGTGAAACAAGGGATCCCCGTGTTATTCCATCTACCCTACTGCCTTGGTGACCGGGTGACTTTTTTATTTCATAAAAAAACTGTGATGAAAGGGACAAGATTTGAGGTTCTTTCATTGATCCAACACACTGTGATTAGAGAACTGAAGGTGATATGGGAAGAAACGTTTCCTGGGAATTCAATTTGTTGTATGAGTGATGTAAATGTGCAGAAGTGGGCAAGGGCTATACTGAGTAATGGCATTAATAATTATTTTTTATCCTTTTGTGTGGTTTTTATGGCCTTGGTTTGGGAACTTAATTGTCACATTATGTATTAATTAATATCTATTGGGTCTTTTCATTATGAGCTCTACAGAATTAGGAGGCATGCAGTAGAGCAGTTGGTTGAAGCACTATGCTACAAGCCAGAAGGTCACAGGTTCGATTCCTGATAAAGATACTGGATTTTTCAATTGACCTAATCTTTCCAGCTGCACTCTGGCCCTAGGGTCGACTCAGGCTCTAACAGAAATGAGTATCAGGAATCATCCTAGAGGTAAAAATCAGCTGGTGCATAAGGCTGACAATCTCACTACCATCTGTGGACTGATTGTGTAGAAAATGTGGGAGCCTTGATATTTCACAACCCAATGGGCCTCCATGGTCTGTTACAGGGATAGTTGTATTTAACTCTATACATTCTAGTCCATCACACTAGTAAGCTCTACTATCAAACAGTTATTATACAATCCAGTACAATTCAATTTGTAGATATTTATTGCCTTTACATGTTTCAGTAAGCTGACCATCTTCAGAAGGCATACGATCAACATGTTCAGGAACTACTATTACAAAGTTCATAATACAAATGACCTTTTTACCTTCCAGTAGATGCTTTGGTCTGCTTTGTTCGAGATCCTATGGGAAAATTTCTGCTATAGTACTGGACATTATAATAAATAACACCTCATGCCATCTGAAAGAACACAAAGTAGCGGCAAAAACTGGATACGTAGGCTCCTTATGTTCCCCCTCAATGAAAGTAAAAATAGGAAGGAACTGAACACTATAATAAACATAGCACTAAATAATGGATATAAAAAGGATGACATTTTGAACTTGTATAACCCACTGAAATATCAGCAAAATAATCAGGGAAGTAACACCAAAACTGAACAAAAATGAGTTACATTCACCTACATGGAAAAGTATATATGTAAAGTTACAGAGTTGTTTAGCGGCCTCCGTAGTCTAGGGGTAACGTTCCCACCTCATGACTAAGGTACGTGGGTTCAAACCCAGCGGAGGTCGTGGAATTTTTAAGGGCAGAAAAATTCAGGGAACAAGTCCTCCGGGAGGGACTTCAAGCCATGGGTCCCGTGTACAGACATAAAATGTGTACGGCACATAAAAGACCCTCATACCTCAAGGAGGCCTCTGAGCCAAATTATAAGGACATTTCCCGCCCAACAATAGTCTCTAACGCCTCTGGTAGATGGGGGAAGCATCTAGATACCGCTGAGCCAGTACAGGCCGAACTCGCTGGCTGAGTCGGGACTGATGGCACACACCAGTATCGGTAGGGTATAGAGACTGGTAGAATATCACAGGGGGATGTACAATAGACCACTGGTCGCGGTGCATGGGGAAACCCACCTTCTCCAATAATAATAATAATAATAATAATAATAATAATAATACAGAGTTGTTTAAGGATGTGCGTACAATGAATACATACAAGCAAAGCAGCATATACAAAATGACCTGCTAGAGCTGTCATAAATTATATATCAGGTAAACAGGCCAGAACTTAACAACAAGATACAACGAACATTAGAAACACGAGGCATAATAGAGAAGAATCGGCTTTTTCCCACCACATATTAGGTAAAGGTCACCAATACAGGCCTATGGAACAGATTGTGGAAATGATCTAACATGCTAGAAAAGACAATATCATGAATATAAAGGAAATTACTATATTTATCAATTTAAACAACTTAATAAATTATAGAAGAACAAAAAAAACTATAACCAGAATAGTATGTTTGACATTGTGATAAGACATGAGTACATGCTCACAGGAGCATCGCAGGGAACAAGGGTATAAATATGCTACACAGCACATGACAAAAGAGTGCTGCAAAACACAGCAAAAGAAACAGCTAGACATCACAACGATACAGGTAGGAATGCATAAGATAAATTTCAAATAAATTTGGGGTTACAGAAATACAATGAGAGTATATATATATAATACCCATAATATAATTGCAGAACCATAACAAGCTGGGGGGGGGGATCACTGTGAGGACCTTTGAGGACTCCAAATAATACCCCAATATGCCATTTTAACAGAAGAGGCACAAGGACACAAACAATATCGGTCCAAGATTTTAAATATTAGACATTAATAAATTCAAATAACTGTAAAAAAATTATTATATAAAACTTCTAAGTATGTATTACAAACTTTGTAATAGTAGTTCCTGAACATGTTGGTCTTATGCCTTCTGAAGATGGTCAGCTGACCGAAACACGTAAAGGCAATAAATATCTACAACTTGAATCACACTGGATGGTATTAACATTTTATTCTATAAGAGAGTTTCACCTTCTTAACTATGGAATTATAACATCAATTTGCATGCAAGAACTTACAAAGCCTATTCTCCTATTGCATGGATTTCTAGTCCTACTTTTCTATCACTATTATTAATATCATTCCATTTTATTTATTATTTAAGTACATATTCAGTTCATGCAAAATTTGTCAGATATAATCTCAAAGCTTTGCTATATTTGTAATACTGACCTATAAACAATATTTTATATATAACGTGTAACTATGTTTATAATCTATGTCTGTACCATATTTCACATGCCTAGTCCAATAGTTCATTAATTATCACTATCAAAGTGAATGCTAAACAAAATATTCTCATGTCACCATATTGGTATTTTACAGTCTACCAAAATTACCTTAATAAAAATTGCACATTTTTTGAAGATGTATTACCATAAACTGCCTCACAAGTTCACTGTCGATCATGTATTTATTACAGATTTCAGAGGTGTAAAAAGCATGACATTCATTTGGCCTCCAGTGGCATGATATTCATACCATATTTCATAAACGAAAGGCAGGGACATAAAAGACATTACGTTGATCTAATACCCCTACTTGATTTCCTAAAGAGATGAAAACAGGCTGATAAAAGAATGTTGCAATGAATACATTAATTAATATTATAACAGCTTCTAATGTCTGGAATCTTTAAACTACTGTGCAGGAAGTAATTTTATTTCAGATCTCTCACTGTCCTATTTCTGTGTGTGTGTGGTGTGTATGTGTCTGTGTGTGCACGTGCATGTATATATTATATTTAATTAAGGCTGACACACTGACGTCTGATCTTGACTGATGCATAAATCATTCCACTTCCTTCTATTTAATTTGAGGCACTGAATAGCACCCACTGGTTTCGTGAAAGGAATGCATTCCTTGAAAGATATTAGTTAAATTAAAATGAATTGCCTATTAAACTAAAATCAATAATTACAGATTCAGTGCTGTAATATAATACAGACTTAATGTAAGCTGTAGTGAACTCTAGTGTGTATAAATTAGTCAGAGTGCTATAATTAATTGTAGTTATGAGTCTGAAGAATCCAATAAAAAATATTCCCAATCCAAAGCCCATGTCTAGTCACTAAGTATGTGACAATATATAAATAGTACTAAAATTAGGTAAATGGGGGAGATCTGAAGTTATGCAACCAATACTACTGTTGGCCAACTTTTTATAAAGAAAACAAAACAGTTATTCAAATAGTCATTTCTGTAAAAAAGGTAGCATCAAAGACAAGAAACAATCTGGCTGCCCTTCAAACCCTTCAGAGATGAAATAATAAACAAAGTTCAACAGTGTCTACTGCAGTCATCAAGAAAATCAGTCAGAACACCCTGTCAGCAAGCTGAATTAAGCTATGAAAATGCACAAAGACATATAAAGTGCTTAAAATTTTGTGCATACTGGATTCATATTGTGACAGATTGGGCCGTTTCTAGGAGACGGATATGTAAACATGTTCCAACCAACGAGCCTCCAGTAACAGAAGGGCATCTAGTGCTAGGTAACAGACCAGTAAACACACATCACAGCAACGAATGTGCAACAGTAAGGCATCCATTGCCACGCAATGCATGGGTGGACATGCCTGACTACAATACATGATATCCATTCCTGAGCAGCAATGTGTTTTCTGTGGGTGGTCCATGCCGAGCCTAGATAGGGAACAGCGAAAATTGTTCAAGGAGATTCGACAGGAAGACATCGATATGGGAGAAGACCAGGGTGGAGATCAGATCAGTGATCAGCGAGAGAAGCAAGAGGAGAACTGACAGTTGCCTTCATGTGGTGTAGTTACAAGGAACATCAGTGTGTGATCATTGTTCACAGTTATGAAGTGTTATAATTATCATGTGTGATGACTGTCTGTATTTCCACCTGGTGTAATTCTCCAATAAACAGCTTCGTCTAAAGCCGCAACCTAGTAATTATTTGTCACGGATACCCGGAAATGTGACGATATAGTAAATGAACCTAAAGCACCAGATAAAGTAAAAAGAATGTCACTGTCAGTGCTTTCAGCAGGTACAAAATGATACCATTTTGGACAATGGTTTCACTTATGTGACTATGTTAACTATCAAAATAGTACGGAAGCAACAAGCCACGTGATGTGCCATACATTCAGAAAAGTTGAGAATGTGGTGTGCTGCTTCATATCAGCACATACTTTGTCCCCTTTCCTATAAAAATACTGATACTGTGACCCCCTATCAGCTTTCTCAAATCCTAAATTCCCCACCTCTTGCTGTGAAAAGGATCACAGTAAAATATGGTAGATATACCATACCCAGAGGATTTTTTTTATACTAGTATTGTTAGATATATTACTACAGGTACTGCATGTGTTTCTTTTGTATGGCAGAACAAAGCCAAGCATGTACACAGCAGCCCGATAACTTCTACTCTTCACTCCTCTCCCAGTAATTGTGCAGTAAGAGCTAAATTATGTGGTGGCAAAAATAGTTTCAAAGGATTTATGAGCATAACAATCTTCAGACCTGTCTTCCCCAAACTGAGGATATTTAAAACACAATGCATATGCAAAGAATCCTCACAAAACTAACATGATGGAAAATGCACAGAAGAGATATCACTGGAGAAAACTTTCTGTGACTGAGAAGACGCAATAAGAAGTATGAATGTGCCTACTCTTACTGAAAGAGAATATATCAATAACTTTATCAAATAAATTTCTGTAACAATGAAGGAGGATGTCTCATTCAACATATTCTGTGAATATTTCCAGATGACAGGCTGGAGCTACATATTAAGACATCTCTTGTGGGTTCTGCAGTTTTGATTCATCCTGTTTACAGCATACATAAACACATTTATATTTTAATAAACATTAATTAATTTGAAGTGATCAGTACAAATGAAAACAAATATACAGTATAAAAAACAAACATAAAAATGAAGGAGGAAACAAAACACAACAGCGTTATTCAAAGGTGGCAAAACACACAACTATATTTTTATAGAAAAAATTCACTGTCAAAAGAGGAAAATTAATTCTTTAACTTAGTTAATACAAAAATCTTGTAGCTGAGTATTCATAAAATATGTAATCATGTTCTCCCATTTAAAATGATGCTAACCCAAAAATGTTAACATTGTCAGACAACTCTCTTACACAGGTTTCATTATGCAACAGCTTTCTCCTGTCTGTGCAGGGCAAAGGGCAACTAAAAATATTAAAGTATATTCCTAACTCTTACCTCTTCAATGAATAGTAGCATAATTTCCTTTAAAGATGGATTCTTGTATTTCCATTTCCTGCATTTAGTTTTTTCTTATTACATACACAGTTTAGCAATAATGCAATAATTTTGTATTCCAACTGAAGAATACAAACTGATTCAGATTAGAAATGTATACTGGAACTTAGAATGGTGGAAACCAAAATCTCTTTTACTACACTTAAATTAATAGGGTTGGTAGGGACTCTTAAAAGTAACTGACAAGCAATGAAGTATAAAATTAAATTTAAACACTCATACCCTCATAAGACTCTCAGGATATAAGTATCTAACCAGTATTCAGATATACACATATAAAATAATTCTACTGAGTGATATTTACTTCAAATATTACAATTCATTTCATTTTCCTCTAGAAAATTAAATGTTCCCATCATGGGAATAATTAAACTATGCTACTGTCCCAATTTTTAAACAGTGAATGTGGCATATAAACTAGTTCTCAAGAATCGATGTACTGGTAAATAGAAATTTACTCTCATGCTATATATGATTATGTGATTAACCCTTTGTCCCTTCCACCTGAAGCACTAATGCATGTTGCTAGCAATCCAGGTATTATTCAGGTACTTAAATTTTAAATGACTTTATGACATTAGAATGAGCAGGAACCTTTTGATTTTACTACATGCTTGTACATTTGAAAGAGCAAAGGTTTAAATGAGAAAACAAATGTCCATTGACATTACAAATACAATTATATATCGAGGACATGCATGCAAACGAGACTCCTTGTGCATCAGATCATAATTGTGAAGTTATATCTGGTTACTGTCAGATTTGTAGTAGCAGCGTATTGTTACATATGGAATCCCCAGCTCAAAGTTGTCACGAGGCCAGTACTTGAGAACTGGTGTTTGATGTGGTTGTTCATCCTTAACAGAGAAGTAGGCAAACAGTACGCATGCTGTATATGAGGCAATGAAGATGAACACATGCCAAAATGCATGTAGGTATGGAAAGTTTATGGCTGACCACGCATCACAGAATAAGCGATCATTAATCCAGCAAGTTACAGCCAGTAACCATATGGCAGCACAACGAATTCCAAGACGGTACACACGACTGCATCGACACCTAATAACAGGTATTTCATTTATGAATGTTCTTATTGTCTGTTAAAATTATACTTACAATCAATTTTTCAGATTAGTCTAAACAGCAGGCACCAGCATGCTGGATTTTTGCAGCGTATCACATAATATAGCTGCATTTTTTCTTGACCTCGACATTAGATGGATGCGAGTGGTCAGCTTCATGCCTCAAACATTTTACCCCTGGGAAGAGAACCCCAGCTGTCCAACCCACAGCCCACCGCTATACTGACTAAGCTATACAGTGACAGGCTATGGCCTGAATGGCTTGTTTTTGGGCTGGACAGCCAAGGTTCAATTCCCAGCAGAGACAAGACTGGCTCTGAGGCCCACCCAGCCTTCTATCCAATGGGTACCAGTGGCCCATTCCCCCAAGGTAAAGAGGCTGGGGTGCATGAAGTTGACAATTCACCTCCATCTAGAGTCAAGGTTGAGAATTGTGCAGCTACACCTCCACTAGCCAACACATTTTCATGGTGTGGCACTTACTTAATTAAGCACAGGGACAACTTCACCTTTATCTTCTTTACACAAAACAAAAGAAAACAGATAAAGAGTAATATCTTAAAATGTTTATGAAATATGAAGACAACTTTCCACATATTTAGTTTAAAATAATAAAAATAAATTCATATAAAATATTACAATATTCATTGGCACCCTATTAATTTCAAAGCATAGGAAGGGGTTAAAAACTCAATTAAGAGAAACCTTATAACAGACTCACAAATCACACTGGACTGATCAAAATCTGTAGACTCTGCCCTTCCTCTAAACACAGGTCTAGTTAGAGTCAAGAATTTTTTCTTTTAATTTGAACGACTACAGTTGTCGTACAACATTAACTATTTGAGACATAATTATCCAGTTTCCTGCCACTTCTATGCTTCCAGATTCTCATTAAGTAACTGATGAAAGTCAATTCAAAATCCTACCAATTTCCAATACACATGTCAATGGAGTGGAGAACAACCAACTGAACAAATACCAAATTTTAAGGTGTCAAAATATGAAAATTCTGGAATTTTGTTGACTTAACACTCTTGACAGTTTACTATTTAATCAAAAAAAAAAAACCTCCGTGGTTTTAGTCTGCAAGCGAACTATACCGACTGAGCAACCATGGCTTGTCGGCGAAGTTTAGTGCCAACTTTTACAGATAGAGGGTGTCGTATGGTCAGAGCAACGATTCCTGACGGCTGTTAATTGTGGTTTTCTAGACCAGATTGAAATCTAAATCCAATCTTAAATAAGGAATAGATATTAAATATGCTGGATAATGGCTGGAAGTATGGAAAATGCATAAATTATTTTTTGAAAGTGTAAGAGTGGCAATGGCATCTGTGAATGATGGCATATGTGAAGGAACTGGGCAGAACAAATAAAAAGGGAAAGGTATTGGAGAGAGTGATGAAATATTGAATAAGAATGAGGGAAATACAAAAGACAAATCTGCTAGGGGACACACTTGGACAGCAAAGCAGAAAGGAAGGAAATGACAAGAAAAGCAAAATTGAATATAAATTGGAAAGGCTGGACATGAGGATATTTGCAAAAACTGAGGTATTAATAAGAACATTTGAATGAGAATGAGGGAAATATGTGTTGGTACATAACGGCAAAATATGGAAGTTATGAAGAAAGACAGAAGTTCATTGACACTGCATAATAACTTAAAAGGAAACAGAAGAAGGAAGCATGCACAGAACAATGTATAGGGAAAGCAAGGAGTGGAACAGTATGATGGAAAACAGGAATTTTGAGACTAAAGAGGGTCAGTAGGAACACTGATCACAGATTTACGACACATGAAGCAAAGAAGAATGGAGTCACATACAGTGAAACCCCCATTTAATGTTCCTCAGTTTAAGGTTTCCCATCATTTAATATTCAATTTCAGTGATTCCAAGTCAGAAAATTGAACCTCCATTTGAGATTTTCCTTAATTTAGCGTTCAAATTCACTGGTCCCCAAAGAAACCTAAAATAGGGGTTTCACTGAATTAAGGCATGAAGGAACAAAGGGTTGGAGGAAAGATACTGTGGACAAGAGATTTAGGAATATTTATGCAGAAATAAGTATTACGAAGACGTAAGAATAAAGGGCACTGGCAGAAAATGTGAATATAAAGGATTACTACATAACAGCACATTAAAATCAATGGTAAACTGAAAATTTTACTATAAGAATTCTATTTGTTATAGGCTCATTGCATAGACATTCCTTATTAGAAGAAATAAAAATTAAACTTAGAATGGAATTATTCAGAAGAAATAGTAATGTTTTTATAATAAAAACCTACGTGATTTAAGCATATTTAGGCTATAGCATCACTGCTGTTCAATAAACAACTTATGGTAATTGCAAGACTAATTAAAGAACTCACAAAAATTACTGCTGACTGGTAGGCCAGCAGTAAACTACATAAATGATCCATAGAATATGTGTTTTGGGAATAGTAAGCAATTGGAATGCCAAAACATAGGTCCAAGAAATGAAACCCCAGCACTTCAAAGTATAAAGAGTAACAGACTCAATAAAGTACTCATCCATCCCTTCATTCAGTCATATTAAATATGCGAGATCTTACCGTTTAAGCTCATGAATCAAAAGAAAGAATGCAGGCAGTCCTAAAGTCATGAGAGCAAATGCATTGGCAGCTGGATGTAAAACAGCCAATCCTGTAGCAACAATTGCTAAAACTACAGCAGCCATACTGAACAGCTTCCTGAAATTCAAATATGTTCTCTAGTCTCGCGTATCAGGGTAAAGATGTAAGGCAACAGCATGTTACAACACATGAGAGTAACTCATAACTAAAATGAAAGAACTTTTAAGACAAAGTTCATAAGAAGAGTATGCCTAGCATTTGTGAACTAAATACATTCTCAATAAAGACCCCTAATCAGTTGGATATCATCTTATAATAAACTATAACAAGTTTGCAGATTTGGTACTATGGTAAGATATTCTTACATGATATCCACTCATATAAAAAATAAGACTACATATGAATTAAATAAGCTAATCTGAAAGGGTATTCCATGTTTCATTCACCTTACATTACCAGGCAGAACTTTCCAGTATCTATAAGGACAGGATAAATAGTCTCTGTGAACTCTATCCCACACATTCAATTACCTGCAGTAATAGGCAGGATAACTGGCATGGATAAAAATACAACACATAATTTGCTTCTGAGTTATAAACACTTCTTTCTGATGCTGTTTTGTCAAAAAATATTACACTGCTTTGTTCCAAACAGTCATGTAAGGACAATCCATTCAAGACCAGTGTCATGGCTGATATGTTTTCACAATTAATGTTCTCTGCAGTTGCATATTTAAACTACCTGCCCTCACAAGTCACTATCTGAATGTGGGATCATATAGTTCAATTTCAACTGTGGCTAATTGCAGCCATCAGTAAGTTTTAACATGGCGGCTGACTCAAATATGGAAATCGTTTTCTTGTCTAAACCCAACAATTTATCTTCTTTATTTTCTGGAAATATAGTTTCCCATGAGTACTTATGGAAATTAGCTTTACCATGTCCCACACCTTTCTTATCTCAAATAGTACCATATTTACACATGTATAGGCCGCGTGCGTGTATAGGCCGCAGCACAATTTTCAGACAGAAATTATAGAAAAAATAATTTTCTTGGAATATTATTTCAGGAGTATTACACCCTGTATTACTAATTATGAATATATATTTTTTTTAAATGAAGTGTGATTTCGAATATTTCGAATATAAGCCGCACCCCAGTTTTCCTCTTGAATTTTTGGCAAAAAATGTGCGGCCTATACATGCGTAAATACGGTATATGCTTCTTCTACAAAATGAGTTTTCTTCTTTTCTCCTTTAAACAGTCAAGTATTTATGTGATGCAATGGCTCTGTCAGGTTAGATATATGCACAACTCATCATAAGTTCTTTGAATACTTGTGGTGGTACTTCATGAAAAGTAGTTATGTTATTTTTGTAACAAAAAGTCTGGTATGGTTTCCTAAAACAATTGGTGACAACATTTCTCTGGTTCTTTGGAAATCATCCTTATTCCACTATAACTTTTAAGTTTTGAACACATTAGTTAGTGTAACATTCTATGCTGATCTTTATAAGTAGATTATTAATACTGAGATTGTGATCATCTGGATTGTGATGCCATTCAGTTTCGTAGGTGAATACTAACATTTTGGATAAACCTGCTGCCTCCACCTTCAAGATCAATGTAAGCAGGGGAAGATGTGGTTAGGTTATATACGCAGGGTGGAAGACATGGTGGAAGAAAGATGGTCACTCAGATCCATAGGATGGAGATAGGAGACAGAACCCAGTCCAGGTCAATAGGAGAGGTAAACACTCTACTCTCTTACCTTGAAGTTGGAGACAGCAAGTTGCTCTGAAACAGTAGTACCCACCTACAATGCTATACAGTGTTAAAACTCACAGGTCCTTAATCAGAACACTCTCTGCCACAAAAGCCTCAAAACTTATATTTCTCCAGTGGCTTACCTGTCATTTTGAAACCAGTAAGGGAAAAATCTTCTTGGGAAAAACATGGAGAAGGCAGCCATGAAGACCCACAGAATAGCTAATTCATCCAGAAGTTGACCAATGAGGCTCAGTGTAGCATGAAAATATGCGGAACTCATCCCCACCACCATCAGCAAGATCCAGATCACATGGATGGCTGGATTAACAAAACGCCCATATTCTCGGAACAGATGCATCAGTACAGGAGGCAACAGGAAGAACAGAACATTGCTGAACTGCGTAGTAACAATGGTAAAAATATAATTAAACTTCAATTTGCATTATCTGAATCGAATGCTCACATAATAAATACAAAAAATCGTAATAACAACATATTAATAATTAACTGAGGCATTATATCTTGATATCTGTGGGTATTCTCCAGGCATAAGTACAGACTATACCAAAACTGAAGTGGGCCCCACTCAGCATTCTCATACCAGTGGTAGGTAAAGTAGGTGACAATAATAAATAAATGTACTATGAACACTGATATTTATATATCCATCAAAATCTCTATCATTACTCTTTATTGCTTGTTTTTCCTGCCACCCCCACCAACAATACATTTTCTCTACTAAAAACTGATGAATGGCCATATTATTAATTACTACATACTCAAATGAAGTCTCAACTGAAATAAAACCTAATGCAATCCATAATGCAACTCCAACTCATCTATAAAAGTCTGTGAACTTCTCCAGAATGTTGGGATGTCTTTCCATAGCTGGCAACTATACATGCTGGTCCTTTGTTTTACCCATCTGTGGTGCATATCAATGTACATGTACATCCTCTACATTTTCAACATCTAGAACGCATATCAATGGGTCCTTTTAAAAAACACATAAGTATGAATCACTAAATCATAACAGACACTAAAAATGTTCATAATACATATTTAATGGTTGTATATAGCATGTTTAAAATAGTTGCTATGGACACTATGGCTGTGAAGGATGTGTTTTCATCAGAAACCACATATATACAAGTGGCATGACCAGCAACAAAGTTGTTATCCAACTGCATGCATCTTCTTTCCTCTCCGCACTTCCTCCCCCCAGTTATTCCTAAACATATAGTAACTGAACAATAGCACCCCAGTGGCTAGGGGCATCATTAGTTGGCCATATAATACTATTAAATGATAAAAAGTCATATATACATCAGGTTTAAATTTGACAACATACATCAATATTTTACAGTTTACTGAATGTAAGACATCCATCATATGCTGATGTATTTCATTATTTAGAGAAAATCATGCATACCTGTACACTCTCTGCATATTCTGGCTCTGAAATAAGTGTAATATCCTGTCACCAAAGCAATTCACTAGCTGTAGCCATACAAAGAAATGCCAGAATCTTATTCCTAAAAGATTTGTAACATTTTTGACGATTTACAAGTGTGTAATAATGATAGCAATTGTCATTAATTAAAATGTGTTGTGGTCCAAATCTGATTATGTTTACTAAAATCATAACAATTTTGAAAAAAGATAGAGCTCACTACTTGGGGTTGATTATGTGTCTTGAAACTTCATAAATTAACAAGTTAAAAGAAAATATGGAAGAAAAAATGCCGAGTCACATAAAAACCACCATTTTTTTTCTAAAAATTATAATACTTACTGTGTTAACAAACTCGGCAATAACAGGCGAAATCAAGTAGTTGCCCTCACACCAGTCCACAGGAGAACTTCCTGGTTCTAGATGCTCCCACATAGTTTCTAGCTTGAACTTACGACTTCCACAGTATTTGACAATTTTGGCGGCCTAGAATTATGAAAAGTACATGTCAAAATCTGACACACAAATGCATACACATAAACATTTTTATTGTCATGTTAATTTATCATAAACTTTACTTAAAAAATATATTCATATTAAATACTGTAAATTGCAGTGTGCCAGAAATAGAATAACATATTTTACAGATTCTAAATGACTTCCTCAATCTGCTGTAATATATCTAGGAGTTGCACACACTTCAACTAACAGATTCTATATGAAAGCATTTAATGTTTCCTTCAATCTGATCATATTAAGATGACATACTTTACATAGAATAATTTAAGAAAGGCTCCTATCTGATTATGCCAAAGTTCTGTATTGGTAACTAGTTGCAGCCTTGTTTTAGGGTACTGGAAAGCTGTACAGACAGTCATCAATATTCATTCAATTAAGAACAAAATGACTTACACTTTTTTTTAACAAGATCCTTTCTCTTTCCTAAAACAATCTTGAAATTCCCATAAATAACCTTCAGTGACAGTGCTTCACTGACACAGACCTTGGACAAGGTCCACCCACACCCACTGCTACATCACGTGAAACCACAATTTTGTGCCCAAAACAAATTATTTCTTAGGCAAAAACTTCCAAGAGTAATGGAAACTCCTACAAAATCTATAGGTAAAGAATATCTATTACTAAAAATATGGACATTTTGGATTTGGTGTTCTGTCAGCAGTGATAATGAAAAGTCATATCTGCTGAGATTAATGCTGAATAGACAAGTGAGGCAATAGCCATTTCAGACGAACATTTTGCTTCCATCTTCAGAGTCAAAGGTTAAGCCACGCAAGAAACCAGCATGAAGCTGACAGAATGTAGAGCAGCTATGCTTGATGCTTACTCTTCAACTTTTTCAACATCCCTTACTGAGAGAGACTTCCACTGGGCCCAGTAGCCCTTGTATATGGGGCCCCAGTCATCAATTTCCTTCCATTCTGGACGTTTTCCAGCCTCTATTTCTTCTAGAATCAGTCATAGGTCTGAGTAGCTCAGCTGTTCCCTCCAAATGGCAGTTGGGTCCAAGGTGTCTGTGGCTACAGCCGTAATATCTCGCACCTGGTTTACTTCTCCATGCACTTCGTCTTTTTGACATAGTCTTCGAGAGAGAGCATTGGCTTTGCTGTGTTTCTGACCCTGGTGGTGCTAGAATTTATAGCTGTATTCCTAAAGCCATTGGATCAAGCAGTCCAGTTGTCCTTCGAGGTTCTTAAGGCTCAGGAATCACGTGAGCACAAAGCAGTTGGTACACAGGTGGAATTCTTGTCAACAGAGTTATTTACAGAAATCTTCTACTGCCCTCACGATTAATAGTTCTCGCTGGATGATGCAGTAATTTCTCTCTTAGGGGCGGCGCCATAGCTCAAGCGGTTACTCGCTAGCTTCCCACCGCGGCGGACCGGGTTCGATCCCGGGTCTGGTCAAGTGGTATTTGTGGTGGACAAAGTGGCGCTGGGGCAGGTTTTCTCCGAGTACTTCGGTTTCCCCTGCCAATCTTCATTCCACCAATTGCTCCACAATAACCCTCACCTATCATCTGGGGCTGGTACAATAGGCCAGAAGTGGCCGCAGTACAAGGGACTTAGTCCCACCCCACTAGCAATAAAAAATTATCTCTTCCATGTTCGGCGTCTTACCGTAGCAGGCTCCTGGCTCGCGTTGAAATTTGAAGAGAACACGACGTTCATGTTTCTCTGTTGCAAATATACAGGTATCGACGACGAGAAGGCCAAGGTGCCGCGGGGACATAGTTTATACTGTCACGATTTAGGGGGTGACTATAGACGGAGTTTGGATTGGTGAATGGATTTACTGACCACGTTAATAAGCAACTCGTAATTACAGATGACTGACACATACAGACTGGTGTCCTCAGTCTATCAGACTCTCCATTAGCCGCTTCCTGAAAACGGGTTTTAACACAGGAACTCTAACAGTCTCACTGAAGTACACACTCCAGAAACCACATATAAAGTCTTCTTTTCACAGCAGCACTCTTGCAACTTACTCTTTTCTTCACAACCTCCCACACAGAACTCTTGCCCACTACCAAACTCCGAGGCTGGCGGTCATTTCGCATCAACCGCTTAGTTATATCTTCACAGGCTGGCTTTCAACTAACTGGGTCGCACAAACTGTCTTCAAGATAACCCCTTTGCAAGGACAGAGTAGAACACACCGTTTCCAACAGTAACTTTATTGTTGTGGTGACGTGTTTACAGAGCCGTTGCATAGCAACGACTGTTGTCTCATTATTCGCGGTCTTGGCCTAGTAACGGGTCTATACGCCAGAATATATAGACTGTAAATACTGAGGAAAGGACAGAGCCCTAAGAAACCCCTGCCGCTATTTCTCTGGATGCTGAAAATTCATCTTCTATCGAGGTTTTAATTTTTCTGCTAGTGAGGTAAGAAACAATTAGCTTAAAAAGACATTTAGAAAATTATAATTCTGACAGCTTGTATAGTAAGCCAGAGTGCCAAGTTGTGTCACAGGCCTCCTCAATATCCAGGAACACAGCAGCCATAGACATATTACTGATCCATCAGCTTCATACATAAAGTGTAGTGCTGTGATGTACTCAAACGGCAAACTGACTTACATTTGTAAGATTTGAGGCTTTCACGGCGGTGACTATGAAGAANTACATGTAGCATATTTCTTTCCCCAGTGAGTCTCTCGATTGTTCTTAGAATCAGCTTCTCGAAAATTTTGCTTACAGTGGGCAATAAACAATCGGAAGTAAATTTGGGGGGAATGTCGAGTATTTGCGTGGTATCGGCCAAGTTACGATTTTTGCTTCCTTCCAAGGTACTGGGAAGTGACAAAGCTGAAAACAATGGTTAAACGAATATGTCAGCTGAATAAGAAGTCTTCTTGGAAGGTGTCTGAAACATTCGTTTGGAATGCAATAAAAACCACAAGCCTTTCCTAATTTCAAAGATTCTGTTATTTTTTTGAGGCGTCATAGGGTCGGAATTTCACAGGTGTCTTCATAGGTGACAGACATCAGAGCGTGCCCTCCAGCATCTACTTATAGTTTACGACATAGTCACATAAGTCATGCGGTGTGAACTGCTTTTCTATGCAGTTTGCAATTATGTTGGTTTTATCAATTGGACAGGAGGACACGCAGTAGCGTAGTTGGTTGAGGCATTATGCTACAAGCCGGAAGGTCGCGGGTTCAAGTCCCGATGAGGTCATTGAATTTTTTTTTAATTTACCTAATCCTTCCAGCCGCACTATGGCCATTGGGTTGACTCAGCCTCTAACAGAAATGAGTACCAGGAATATTCTTGGGGGGAAAGGGCTGCCGGCACGTAGGGCTGACAACCTTGCTGCCATCTATGAGCCGATTGTCTAGAAAATGTGGGAACCTCAACATCTCACAACACTATGGGCCTCCACGGTCTGTTGCAGTGATAACTTTACTTTGCTTTATCGATTGGACAAAATATAGGACCTAATAAACCAAGAATTACAGACGATGCCTTTGGTGCACCCCTTTTGTGAAGGATTTCTCAATTGGCCATATTGCTTGAGGTGTGAGTTCGCAGTTTGCTATCTTTGTTTCCCATCGTTGAAGTTGTCCTTTTCGTGTCATTTCCCCAAGTTTAGTGACCCACGGTACTGCCGTTTTGCATGCTGGAGCACTGGTTTCTTGACACATTTTTCGAAGCTTCTCTTTATACTTTACTAGACGATCTAGGTATTACAATACCTAGTTCATATTTCCGATCTACAATTGTAGCTTTTCTCGTGAACAGCTAATTTATCACTTTCCTCAGAAGAATAAATGTAGATGCTTGAAGATATTAGATCAGAGACAAGGCTTCGAAACAGCTCCCAGTGTGTGAACTTTTCAGCTGGATCTAAGGCTTCCGTAGCTCTAACAGTATCTACGTAGAATGGCTGGAAGGTGATCCGAGTCCAAGAAGTCAGAGACAATAATCTCTGACAGTCGAACGTTCTAGTGGAGCATAATTTCCAGAACATTACCTCTCCCATCAGGAGTTTAATGTGTAGGAATTGTGGATCTGAGATTTCAAAGTCAAAACTAACAAACAGTCCCAAGAGCTTCAACCCTCTGTCTGTGTTACTCCACACCCTTTACGAAAAAATTTAAACAGCTGTAAGCAACATTTCAGTATTTCCAATCGGTATGCAGATACTTGTTGCTTCTATTGAAAGGAGGGTTGGCAGGTTTATGTAAGTATATGGGATGCCTTTTTATTATTGCAACGGCAGTTCCACCTTTGTGCCCATCATGACCGTTGGTCCGATAAATATTGTGACATGTTGACCCCTACCTCCCCAGCTGCACGTAGCGGTAACATAGCGCTCGCGTAATAGGCGAGTAATCATCCCGCATCCTGGTAACTATGCAACGCGCAAAGCGCGGTGACGTAGCGCGTTGCATAGCTACCAGGATGCGGGATGATTACTCGCCTATTACGCGAGCGCTATGTTACCGCTACGTGCAGCTGGGGAGGTAGGGGTCAACATGTCACAATATCATAGTTAGAAATGTTAAACCTCCTACGAGGTTGCAGATGTGTCTCTGAAAAAAAGGGCCGTATCTACTTAAGTCTTGCAACTGATTTCTGACTTCGCATGCCTACTTCCCAATGCCGTTAGCATTGAATGCTATGATTTTCAGATATCTATGAACTACTCTTTCCATTACTTTCCAACAAACTAGTCACCAAACTAATAACTACCTTGGTTATTATAGCGCCCTTTCTTTGCTCTGTAGCAGCAATTCTGTCACAATCTGCTGCACCGTAGCAACGACAGAGAACGTATCGTCCATTGCATTACTGTTTACATTTGAAGCATGTACTGACTGACTGAGGCCTGATTGCTGACCTATTATCTACAGTGTCGCGTGTTTCCTAGGTAACAAAGCAAGAAATTTATGTGGGTCTCGGATTTTAAGAAGACGTTTATTGGACAATCACATTTTACATTGTTACATTGCGACTGACGGTCAGTCAGTCAGTCAGTAAGTCTTGGTGTCGAGCCCCATTTGGGGCTCATGACCAGATATTAATTATTATCGTTTGACAGTTACGGTCTTGTTTCTGTGGGGCGCCTTCTCTGACGAGAGGACGGGTCTGTCTTTTGTATATGCTTCTGGCTCTTGCCAGCGCAGTCTTTCTCGGGTCCGAGTCCCTTGGGACTCGCGACCATATTTTACTGTCTCAGAATTGAGACTTGAGAGAGAGAGATAGAGCGAGAGAGAGACGCACACACGGATCATCTTCAGAGGGAACATCAATACTTATTCGGAAACCACCATCACAATAGGTGTTCTGATTTCTAAATTACATACACATATAATACACTGATATATTGGGTTTCTGGACTTTATCCATCGTCCTAGTTTTTAAGATAACAAAAAACACGAAGTTTCGGAAACTGGATCTGTTTCCGTCCTCAGGTGAAGGAAAAGGGGAACACCTATTCTGTTGGGTCCGTTAGAAAGAGCTAGCCTCAATCACTGGACAAACCAGGACGATGGATAAAGTCCAGAAACCCAATATATCAGTGTGTTTATACACCATCGTCAGAATCCTATATTAACTACATACACATATAATGCCTGGAATACACAATGTACACAATACTCAACTTTTCACTAATACAATATATCCTACGCTCGGACAGGATAGAGGCCACCAGGTCGAAAGGTTCAGTTTCGCTACTGCTATGCAAACGATTTTCTCGTTGCTACGGGAACAATTGCTAGCTTCTTTGTAACGGTGGAAACCCCACTGTTAGGCTTTCGTGTTGTTTAAGCGATTTCCTAGGCAACGGGCTGCCTATATTGCGTTGTCTAGCAATTGCTGGCCGTTGACCAGTGATGGACGTCTTATTGTCCGGCCTTCCTGGCGGCACCTCACATTATTGATGTGGTGATGGTTGTTGCTATTCGGAGCTGCTGAGAGCAGCAGCGATCGGGTGCTATGGATTTGGAGAAGCATGTTCTCCCTAATGATACTGGGTTTAGCGCCCGCATGTGTTTTCTCCGTTGTAACTCCTGTTTAGCGTGGCTTCAGCCTCTATAATTTGACGGGCGCGGCGATTCCCCTTCCTTCAAGCCGCAATTGCAGTAGACTGGGACGCTCTTTGGCTTCTGTTTCTCTGGGCACTCCCGATGGAGATTACCATCCACATACCACAGGCAGTGTGGAGGCTGCCGGCAATATTCCCCGATATGACGAAACGCCAACAATTGTAGCGCTGTCAACAGCCCGTTTGGGGATCTACAAACCTCGATCTTTATAATTACACTGCACAGTGATGTCAATTTGAAGATTTCTTAGCCTTTTACATTCACCCGTAATGTAAATAGTAGGGAGGAGGGGGAGAGATGTGTGTGACCCCTCCTTCTGGAGTGGGAGGTTTGACAGTCAACTGTTTTACACCGATGACGTCATAGTCCAGTTCCTGGAGGGCTACAGACATGTCCCCCGAAGAAGTACTGCCAGTCAAATGTCTGATAACAGCTTTAACAGGCCGTTGTGTTTCCTCTTAGACGAGGAGAGGGGTCGGTCTTTTTCTAGTGGTGCTAAGTCTGATTCACCGTAGTTTTAGCAGGGGAATGTCAGAGCTGTCACAGCGTCCAGGTCCCTATGGACACTGCGCAACCTTTGTCACTGCAATATTCTAAGTAACATTTAGACAGTTCATACAGAGAGTGTCTGTAAATGCAGACTCGCGCAGCAGGTTATAAAAGTAAAAAGTAAAGTAAAGGTATCCCTGCAACAGGCCGTGGAGGCCCATAGAGTTGTGAGATGTTAAGGTTCCCACATTTTTCTAGACAATCGGCTCCAAGAATATTCCTGGTACTCATTTCTGTTAGAGGCTGAGTAGACCTCAAGGCCATAGTGCGGCTTGAAGGATTAGGTCAACTGAAAAAAATCCAGTGACCTCATCGGGACTTGAACCCGCGACCTTCCGGCTTGTAGCATAGTGCCTCAATCAACTACGCTACCGCGTGCCCCCCATAGACGTAAATTATCGGACGTAAATTTTGAAGAAATTTTGGTTATAGGTTTTGCGTCCTTCCAAGACGCGACAACCGACCCCTTTCTGCGGGTCATTTTTCCGATGGTTTTCTTGACCCAACTGAATGCCGTTTTACATACTGGATCCCCCCCAGTTTTCGTAGTCTGCCTGTGTTAACAAACGACCTAATCCAGGAAGATCGTGGTTATATATATCCAACAGCCCAATTTTACTTGTCGACAGCCTACATGCCGAAGCTATAGAGGCTGTAAAGTCGCGCACCACTTTATCGGCTTCTTCAGAGTTCCGAGCCGGGACAGCACAGCCGGTATAGCAATTTGCTATGGGCTGCACGGCCAGGGGTCCACCCAAACTCCTATCCAATGAGTATCAGGAGAACCCAACCGGGAAGTGAAGCTGACCACTCATCTCCAACCACTGCCGAGGTCAGGAATACATGGATCCATATATCCACCCCCCCCCATACATCTTCATGACGTAGTGCTTAATTATTTAAGCATACAGTCAGCTTTGTCTTTACCCAGCACTTCAATGGAGGAACTGAAGAAGCCATAAAAACATTCAGAAAGCTGGAACCTGGCAGAGCTGACATTCAGTCGTGAACATGAAATGAAATGGGTGTGTGATCCACAACTGATGAAAATGTGGGTTCCAACAGCCAAGATTAAATTGTTGGTGACTACTATCTTTCAAGATATTTTCACCTTCTTTTAAAGAAAGAAGCAAACAAACAAACAAACAAACAAATAAAAATTTGAATGTATGGGCCAAAATTGCAGAAAAGGCTTACTTATTATAAATATAAGCATTCATTTGTTTTTATAAATTATACAACATGATTGGTAACAATAGAATGATAATACAGATGAGATTTGAGGTTCTTGTGGTGGTGAATATGGAGACTATGGTCTCCTGGGAGGTGATGTCATGTAATTTGGTTAAGAAGTACCACAAACTTGGAGGAACCTGTTGCTCCCATCTTCAGGTACAAGTGTCTACTATGCTGAAGTTGGAGGTAGCTGGCTGTTCCAAAATACTGCTGTCTGTCTGTCATACTATAAGGCATCACATCCCAAAAGTCTCTAATTTTGGTAGAAACAGTAAAAATAAAATATGAGTAGTAGTTGAGTACAACTAGTAATAAGTTTAGCCACAGCTCAGTTGTACAGATATTGATATTGTCATGTGATGGGAAAGGTGAAAAGTAGCAAAAGTTCACTTTCTCTTCACACATGTTGGAAGATGGCCAGACATAAAGCTAATTCTACTAAATGGATGAAAACAAGTGACTTCATGTGATTACATATATGATATGCCTGTCACTTCTTTATGATCTATAAATGTAACTTATTTTTCTGAACTATATTTTATGCATTACATTAAAAAAAACTCCAAAAATGTAGAATTAAATTCTGGAAGTATACTTTCCACAGCTATAAGCCCTGCAGCAAAATTATGAGAGTCCATTCCCTTTCTCTTCAGTAGACCAGCCACACTTTACATTAAAATTTCTTATCTCAGTGGCAGAGCCATCAGGAGAAAAAAAAGAGAAAAGAGGGAGTTTTTGTGAAAATTTCTAGGAACAATGTTATTTTTAATTCTTTTTCTTAATTTGCATAGTGGGGGGTGGAGAGCAACTGGGTCAACTCGGCATGTCTGCCACTGATTGGTCTATTGTACCTGCCCCAGGTGATTATGATAATGGAGAATTGGGTGGAATGAAGATTAGCAGGGGAAACCGAAGTACTCAGAGAAAACCTCTCCCAGTGCCACTTTGTCCACCACAAATCCCACTTGACCAGAAACGGGCTGCTGCGGTAGAAGCCAGCGACTAATCGCTTGAGCTATGGCATAGCCATAGGAACAATGTTATAGTCTGAACAGAACACGCAGCAACTATACAGAAATGAGAGGATAATATTAAAATGGATATTTAAAAAAATGTGTGAAGATGTGAATTGGATCCAAATGACTCATCATAGGGTCCAATAGCAGCATTTATGAACACAGTAATGAACCTCCAAGTTCCTCCTAAGGCAAGAGATTTCTTGAATATATAAGCAACTATCAGTGCATCAATAATAATTCTGCTCCAAAACATATAATTTCTCATGATATGCACCTCATGGAAATAGTCAATGGCTTGAAAAGCCTGAGACTGAGCAAGTTAGCTCAAGCAGTAATGTTTCTGGCTTATATTCGTGAGGTACATAGTTCAGATATTAGATGGGCCCTCTAACATCCTGACACTTTCTTCAGTCCTTCCAGGCAAATGCTGGGATAGCACCTCTAATTAGGCTATGACTGTTTCCTTCCATATCCTTGCCATTTCATTATCAACATATCATCTCACCATTCAATGCTACATACATAGTATGGACTATTAACAATACTGTTAAACAAACCATAAGCCATAAATTAATAAAAAAAGAAAGACCATAGTGGTAACCTTGCCTTTACACAACCTGGTGATAAGCTTCATGGTTTGACCACCTTAGAGTCCAAGGAAAAGAGTTTCTGTACCCAACAGCCAGGGGCTTTGTGGACCCAGAACCATAAAGAGAAACATTTCCCAATATCCCACACCTTAAACCTCAATACTATGTTCACTGGAAGCAGGAGTGCTGAACCTTAAGGTTTTCTTTACCAGAAACTCATGGTACTTAGCAAATGAGGTTGCAATAGAAACACAAAACTGTAATGTCATGTGGCAAAAGCAAGTATACACATGATATTGGGGGCACGCGGTAGCGTAGTTGGTTGAGGGGCTATGCTACAAGCCGGAAGATCGCGACTTCAAGTCCCGATGAGGTCATTGGATTTTTTCAATTGACCTAATCCTTCCAGTAGCATTATGACCCTGGGGTCGACTCAGCCTCTAACAGAAATGAGTACCAGGAATTAATTAAATAATTTTCTTTGGGAGTAAAGCACAGCCGGCACATAAGGCTAACAACCTTACCACCATCTTTGAGCTGATTGTCTAGATAATGTGGGACCCTCAATGTCTCATGGCCCTATGGGACTTCACAGCCTGTTACAGGGATAGCTTTACTTTACACATGATATTACACTATGTAAACATGGGACAATAATGTTCAATGAGGCTTTTCAGCAATAATGCATCACTGCAGAACTTAATACATCACAGCTCTGCTTCCAGTTACCAAATATTACTACTCACTCCCTATATTTTGAAGTACATGTACTAAATTGTACTTTGTGGCTAAACCTAAATGACCTGTAAATTCTAAATGGTTCTCACAATGGTTTACTATGCTTGGGGTTACTGTGGTTTTGAAGTTATCCATTATCTTGTATTCTCAATCTTGGAACTGGTCCAATGACTGAGACAAGATCTTTCTGATGGAACCAACTAGGTAAGGGCCTTCCCATCTTTTCACCTGAAGATGTAAACTGATCCATTTCTCAGAATCTCAGCTGTGAAACTATAAATAACCCAGTTCTGCAATACAGAACCACTTCCACACATTACAGTAGGGCCTTAACATATTATTTCATACAGAAATTTATATATACACGCATTTCAGAATGAAGATGGCGAACATCTGGTTGTAACGTTTAAACTAATAAAAAAAAGGCATTACAATAAGTTATGAAGTCTGCCAAGGGGTTCTAAAGTTTAGAACACAGCACAAACACTAACATATAAACACAAATGCTGATTACACAAAGATTTCCTTTTTATGAATAAATAAATATGACCAAAAACATCTTTGTACTGTTAAATTGTGGGGCTAGCATACAGATCTAAAAAATTTGTACATAATATGATTTCTTTGTCCTAAATTTATCACGTTACATTTTTGTTTTCGCCGTTTTTCCCAGCAGATGCATTTAATTGAAATGTTGATCCTTCTGCTTTGGAGCAAAAACTGACCAACTGTTAAAGGAACTTTTCTGTCATATGTCACGACTCGTATTCTGCAAAATTTTTAACATCACGTATCTAAGTGATCGAAACAGCAGTGATGACGAGAGTACAATGCCTTTCCAAACAACTCATCAGCAATAACAGATTTTAAACACATGCATTTTTAAAATCCTGAACAATGAAATCAGTTCCTAAATACAAATTTATTTTCATTAAACTGAAACAACGAAAGCGTCGTCATTAGATTCCTCTAATATATTCACATTGCTGGTCACAGCACTCGACAACTTCAAAATGCCAATCTGGAACCTCAAGATTATTTTAAGGTTTTGCTCATACAAAGCATACATCTGTAAAATTAACTGATGCGTTCCATCTTACCTTCCAAATAAGCAGCTGAATAACACCACACACTACATTACTTTCATCCCAATCACTTAACTTTTCCTACACGTTTATACGCCTCGTGTAGATTGCACAAAAGTTCATTAACACGACACTGCACTGCAATAGCAGTGACAGCTGATTCACTGCCACAAGCCAATAACACACGCGTGTATCATTTCTCCGTCAGCTGGTGCGTCTGTTGTTTGGCTCGGGGCCAACTTTGTATTACGTATATTAATTTGCAGGTCTTTGTATAGATGGCAGTATTATTTGGGATGGGAAGATCGATATTTAAAGGTGATTACCAACGTTTCGGAATAACGCGCTGGCTCCGTCTTCCAGATAACCAAGCAGATGAAGTGAACATTCATATTGTTAAACAATGACAAACTTCGTGATTTGCCCGTCTCACTGAATGTTGTTACAGTAATGAAATCCAGGAAGCTACCTTCAGGGAGACTAGAAATACATAAAGAGATTTTGTGGGGATACCTCTGCGTAATCGTCCATCTGGAAAACCAAGAAAGAGACCGGAGTGTGCCATTAAGATATTGTCTGTTGAACTTTCAGAGCCTGTTACCATAGTGTTAGGTAAGTTTCTTGGGAGGGGGGGGGGTTACGACGCTGTCATTATTTAGGCTACAGACTAGAGCGTTAAATGATAATATAACTGATGCATTTGAATGGATTTAGAAGGAAGCGGTTGCGGCCAGGGCCTCATCGAGGTACTTCAGTTGTTTATTTAACGACACTGCCAGTACTGAGCATCGGATAGGATGATTGATGAAGTGGACAGGATTTGGAAGAAAGCATCCATGGCATAATCCCGGCATTTCTCCGGAAACTGCGGAAAACATCAGTCAGGATAGCCGATGTCCTGACCAGGATCTGAATCATTGAACTTCCTGAATAGGAGTCTACATGAGATACAATAAGGTCTCCATCTCTCATCTTATGTAACCCAGGCTTTATTATGGCTCAACATGGTTGAAAATCTGAATTTTCCAACGAAGTATGGTGGAAGTTTCCTATATCGCATTTGAAGCCTGTGAAACGGTTTATGGAATACGTGGAGAAATACAGCCATGGCCCTAAGTAAACCAAGCCTTGTTACTGATCAACAAGGCTTAAATTCGAACTGCTCGACAATTTTTTGTAAGTCTCCCATATCACAATTGAAGAAACTCTATCCAATGGCTCAGACCTTCCTGATACAAAGTCGAGACAGCCAAAACCTCCACATAAGGCTCTCTTTTTACTTTCTCATTTACATAGTGTCCACTAGAAAGTACTGTAATGGAAAAACATGGACCTCGGGACTTTGACAGATTTGTAAGTTTTCAGTACCCCTGAATATGTCTTTAACTTCGGGGTAAAGTAGTCCCTGCGCCGGATTAATTAAGCACCATGGCAGGAAGACGTTACAGGAAAGTGGATGTACTCGTATATCTGTAAGCATTCTTATCTTTGGCATTAGATGAATGTGAGTGGTCAGCTTCTCACTCCGTTTCCCATTGGCTAGGAGGCTCCATAGATTCGGAACCGATCTAGGCGAAGTGGGGAAGATAAGTTATTTTGACCATGCCAGGAATCGAACCTTGATTCCTCGGACATCCAGCTTGTAGCTTGCCGACTGAGCTATCCTAATTAGGTGTGCTATGTACTTAGGGGGGAACGCCTCTTGTCTAGTGGTAAGAGATCCTGCCTACAGACTCAGAGGTCCCGGGTTTGATTCCCGGCGCTACCAGATTTTCTGATAAGCAGTGGGTCTGGAACGGGGTCCATTCAGCCTCGTGAGGATAATTGAGGAGCTATTTGAAGGAAATAGTCGCTCCGGTCTAGAAAACCGATATTAACGGCACTGGGAATCCGCTGTGCTGATCACGTGACATCCTCTATCCGCAAAAGTTGGCATTAACTTCGCCGACAAGCGGTGCTCGATCGGTCGGTATAGTTCGCTTGCGGACTACAGGCCACGGAGTTTGTTCGTATGTGCATAGGGGGGACAATTCTCCCGTATTTCCCGGAAACTCCCATATTACAGCTATTGTTTTTGGATCTTCCAAGCTCCCTACTGACCTTCTATTTCTCCCGTAATGTTCTTTACATTCAAAACGTCATAATAGCAACTCGTGCCAAAAGTAAACATGGACTTTGAACTTCTATTGTTTTTCCCGTTTGTCTTTAAATAACCAGGTATTTTCTCTCGCACTATATTTAGCGCTGAGGATCTACAATATTATCATAACCTAAATAGTCCATTAGAATGAAAAGCCTGGCGTTATTTGATAATTTTTAAAAATTGTCATTTATTTTCGGAAATAGAAAATTAAATGTCTCAGACACTGTAACACGCAAATATTCAGAGTTGGCGATGCTCAATAGAAAAAGACTGAGAGGAATGTAATATACAGAATTCCACTAGCGTTTTTCTTTACAGTTTATTAAACTTAAGGGCGACTGGTTCATTAATGGAATTACAGAGAAACGCAAAAGTGATAACTAAAAAACTAATTAATTCCATCGAAATGAACCCTTCTCGAGAAGCCAACATTTGTGCAGTGTCTGAACAAATTCCCAGCATTTTATGCAATCTGAAGATTCACTGCCTCTACCCTGAGCCAGATGAATCCAGTCTACACACCACAATCCTATAACATCCGTTTCAGTGAGCCTATCATCCTCTCATCTACGTTATTTTCTTAGCAGACTTCTGTATGTAGGCCTCTTCTCTCTCATGCGTGCTACATGCCTTTCAACCCTCTTGTCATTCTAGTAATATTTTGCAAAGGGTGTAAATTATGATCCTCCTCGTTATGCATTTTTCTCCAACACCTGTTAGTCCCCCCTCTTAGGCCCAAATGTTCTCGGCGTCCTCTTCTTAAACAACCTTAGTCTGTTCTTCTCCAAGTACAATTAGAATGCTCACGTCAAGGAGGGTGGGGTGAGCAGGGCATGTAGTACGAATGGGGGAGAAGCGGAATGCATATAGGATCTTGGTGGGAAAGCCAGAAGGAAAGAGACTACTGGGAAGACCAAGGAGTAGGTGGGTGGACAATATTAAAATGGATCTTAGAGATATGGAACGGTATGGATTGGATTGATCCGGCAGGATAGGGACCAGTGGACGGTTCTTGTGAACACGGTAATGAACCTTCGAGTTCCATAAAATGCTGGGAAATTCTTGAGTAGTAAAATATGGTCACGAGTCCCAAGGGACTCGGACCCAAGAAAGACTGCGCTGTCAAGGACCAGCAGCATATACAAAAGACAGACCTGTCCACTAGTCAGAGAGGGCACCACACAAAATCAAGACTGTAACTGTCAAACAGTAATAAATATCTGATCTGCGGCTCGAAACCAAGACTTTTTTTATTATTATTACTAGCTGTGCCCGGCCACGCCTTGCTGTGGCTCAGTCTGCCCGTTCTTCCCCAGTTTGATTTGCAATTACTCGACGCATTGCTTCCGCTCCGCGAGTACGACGACCTAAGCTTTTTCTTCTGCGAGGCATTATTTGGATGAACTAAAGCAACTAAAGCAACTGTTATTGCATAGGAAATGCTAGCACAGAACACCTTGTAGAAGTGTTTGGTTTCATCCGTCGTTACGCAACGGAACCTCAATTCCTGTGCAATGGCCCACTGTTATTGTGTTTCCATGGAAGTATACTTTCCGGTTTCATCCGTTGTTACGCAACGGAATCTATGCAACGGTCTGTTCTAGCGTTACTATGGAAACGACTCCTGGATTTCGAACATGTCACATACCGACGAAATATTTCAAATCAAACGCAGATCAATCGACACAGCTCAATCCCACCGCCAATTGCACCGAAAAATAAGGAGAACAGTTAAGAAAACGAAATGAAAAACAATGAAAAATAAACTATACTCACGAAATAACGTAACTTCCACGCACGTCTCGGATTCAGCGAATAAGTTATTGAACGCTCACTTTTACACCAGCCAGTACAATTATTATCACGTCCAGTATCACCGAAAAACTCTTCGGAGCCGGACTATTATAACCCGGTTTCGGACGCAATAGAGGGCACTTTCGCTCAGGGTTCCATTTCACGTGTTCTGTGCTCATTGCCGCAGAAATGCATTATTTCCGCTGTTTCAACAGTTCGTTCCCACGGTTATTCCTAGGCAACGATCTGTTTCAACAGTTCGTTGCCACGGTTATTCCTAGGCAACGATCTGTTGGTATTCGATGGACGACGTATAACACGTTACAGTATATTAATATTCAGAACAATTAATACTTTAACAACCAACCAACCAACCTGTCACAGGTGTGCCATGTATATATAAACGCGCGTGTTCGAATGCAACGTTCTGCCAAAATTTCGAAGCGATCGGTGAAGAACTTTCGGAGATCTTCGACCAGAGCCAAACCAACGGTTACGTTTTTATTTATATACACTAGCTGTACCCGGCTACGCGTTGCTGTGGCTCAGTCTAACAAAATATTTCAATTCAAACGCAGATCAATCGACATAGCTCAATCCCACCGCCAATTGCACTGAAAAATAGTTAGTTAGTTATTGGAGAGGGTGGGTTTCCCCATGCACTGAGACCTGTATTGGTCCATGGTGCTTCCCTCTATGATTTCTACCAGTCTCTATATCCTACCGGTACTGGTGCTTACCATCAGTCCCACCCAGCCAGCGAGACCGGCTCTACTAGCTCAGAGGTATCTATAATGCTTCCCCCATCTACCAGAGGTATTAGAGAGTGCTGTTGGGCGGGAAACGTCCGTTATTTTGGCTCAGTGACCTCCTTTGGAGATATGAGGTTCTTTTACGTGCCGTAAAACTACATGGGACCCACGGCTTAAAGTCCCTCCCGGAGGACTTGTTCCCTGAATTTTTCTGCCCTTAAAAATTCGACGACCTCCGCCGGTTATTTGAAGCCGCGTACTACGAGTCTTGAGGTGGGAACGTTACCTCTAGACTACGGAGGCCGCTCACTGAAAAATAAGGAAAACAGTTAAGAAAACGAAATGAAAAACAATGAAAAATAAACTATACTCACGAAATGAACGCTATGGTAAACGATACAGCCCAATTCCAACGCAATGTCACACGAAATAATTAAATCAAAATGAAAATAAATCGAAACTGTTTATATTCAACGGTAGCTCTCCCAAGACTGACTCCTTCGGCGGTTACTTCCAGACTCTCTTCTGTATCCCTCGGCATCTGCCCCGAGACTGACTGCTGCTTGTCCAAGCTGGACTATTTATACCTCGGCGGATGCTATACAATGAGCGTTCTGTTGTCTATCACCGGGGAAACGCTTGGTTTAATCCGTTGTTACGCAACGGAGCCTCTTATCCTCGCATCTCCAGGGAAACGAGTTGTTTCGGCAATCCCTATGCAACGGCCCACTGTTATTGCGTTTCCATGGAAGTATACTGTGACATGTTGCGCAAAGCCGAGCCCCCCCCCCACACCAGCAGTGACGCGGCGGGTGAGTCAGCGCTCCCCTCCCACCCCTCAGCGGTAACGTAACGCTCGCGTAATAGGCGAGTAATCACCCCGCATCCTGGCAGCTATGCGCGGTGACGTCACGAGCGGAGCCGAAGAGAGCCGAGCGGAGCCGAAGATAGCCGAGCCCCCGCAACCTGGTAACTATGCAAGGCGAGTCAACAGCGGTGACGTAACAGGATGACGTGGCACTCATTACGCAACCGGCAAGCACTGCAGCTATATAGGTGAGCTGCACAGCTGGTACAAGTTCAGTCCTAATGTGGCTTCGAGTCAGTTGTACTGTACCAGTCGCCGAGTCGAGTTGTACTGAGTCAGTCAGTGAGTCCTGGAGCTACCGCCGAGTTAGCCAGCAACTAGTCAGTTGTATTGTGGCATTTGGAGTGTACTAATTGTGATACTGCAGATAGCAGTAATCGTAAATCTGTAATTTGGGTGATTGTATGAGCGAATGTGAAATAAAATTCGCTATATAAAATACGGCGTGAAGTTATTTGTCGCGATATACGCCCGATACGCGACAATACTTTCCGGGTTCACCTGTTGTTACGCAACGGAACGTCTTATCCTTTAATCTCCGGGGAAACGCGTTTGTTGTTTCGGCAATTCCTATGCAACTGTTATTGCGTTTCCATGGAAGTATACTTTCCGGATTCACGCGTGGCCGGGTATAGCTAGTAGGTATACAAAAACATGCGCGCATTCGAATGCAACGTTGTGTCAAAATTTCAAAGCAATCGGTGAAGAACTTTCGGAGATTTAAGACGACTAACAAACGAACATTTACTTTTCGGGTTCACGCGTGGCCGGGTATAGCTAGTAGGTATACAAAAACATGCGCGCATTCGAATGCAACGTTGTGTCAAAATTTCAAAGCAATCGGTGAAGAACTTTCGGAGATCTTCGAGGATTAACAAACCAACATTTACGTTTTTATTTATGTAGATTATTGGAGGGGGTGGGTTTCCCCATGCACCGCAACCAGTTGTTGATCTATTGTACGTCCCCCTTTGATATTCTACCAGTCTCCATACCCTACCGGTACTGGTGCGTGCTATCAGCCCCGTTGAGCCAACGAGGTCGGCCCTCGGTACCTTGATACTTCCCCCATCTACCAGAGGCGTTGGAAACTATTTGGGCGGGAAATTGTTGCCTAATTTAGCTCAGAGGTCTCCTAGAGACATGAGGTTCTTTTACGTGCCGTAAATCTATGACACGGGACACACGGCTTACAGTCCCTCCCAGAGGACTTGTTCCCTGAATTTTTCCGCCCTTAAAAACCAAGACTTACTGACTGACTGACCGTCAGTCACAATGTGACTTTGGTGTAGACAGAAGTCAGTGGTTAGCCAGCACGGAGAGATGGACAGTTCTACATACTAGTGAGAGTTGTTAACACGAAAAGATAGTTTTACATTCTAGTGAGAGTTGTTAACACGAATGGACAGCATTCTAGTGAGAGTTGTTAACACGAATGGACAGTTCTACATTCTAGTGAGAGTTGTAAACATGAAAGAACCGATTATGAAAGGATTTGTTCAACATTTTGTGTTATAATTACGTTGTGCGGCGTTGCAGAATAAAGTAACATCACAAGAATACACCCCTCAAGGTCTTGTTTCACGACAGATGCAGTGCAGTGCCAGCATTGTGGCCACATCTGGATCCAGTGCAAACAGCCTCCAAGATGTGTTTGGTGCTGAGGTGGCCACCATCACTGAGTGCTCAGAGAGGAAATATCCAGAGCAGCAGACACAGAGGGTGCATTTGACTTTCTATTTGTAGAAACCTGGTACCAAGTGGCCTGCTAGCAGAAAGGTTTGATAACATGACATGCACTTCTTGGTGTACTTATTTCACTACAGATGGCAGCACTGCAGTGTGATTTTTCATCAATCACTCACAGAGAAGTGACTTGAAATTTTCACAACCAAGGGATTTTGACACTTCAGTCATAACATAATGTGTTTATGGTTTGTGGGCTTGATAATCTGTGCACTTGTTGCATAAAAGGATTTTTCATTTATCTGTGGAACTAGGGTAAAGGTAAAATTGTCCCTGCGCTTAACTGATTAACCACTAAGCCATGAAGGCATATGGGAAAGTGGATGTATAGTTTCACATTTTCTTGGCCTCAGCACTAGCTGCAGGTGAGTGATGGAACTAGGGTAGGGAAACATTATGGCAAATGTATGAAGATACAGTAATACACCCCCTCGTTGGTGTCTCCACCTTATCGTGGTGAGAGCTATACCAGCGGGAGCATAGCTACTGGCAGGGCCTCCCTTGCTGGACAGGTGAAAGGGTAGGCATCAGCCGAAGACAGACACCAAAAACCAAAAACTGATGCCAGAAGCAGCGTCATCATCAGCAGCGACTTGAAGCACAGAGCAAATGATGCTCGAGATGGTTCAAGTTCGTATAGCAACAGGCATGACCAGAGTGGTTTGAACAGCTGCTGTACTGCGATGTGGAAAGCAAATGGAAAAACTACCACACTATCACTTTTCCTGGATAGTCTCTTTCCAAAAACAGAAGATCACATTAAGTGGAGGAACTGTTTTGGAAGAGACTGTGGACCTGTCATCTGACAGATTACTGATGAATGAATGAACAGTAATACTCATTAAGTTTTCACTGAATCAGAAATACAACACTGACCAAAATTAATGAATCATGTTACAAGGTTGTTCAGCAATAACTGTTGTTAAAACGATTAATGAATCCTGTTATTTATTAAGGTGGAATCTCATGTACTGAAAATCTAATGTACCTGAGAATTCCTCTAGCAGGAATGAGTAACTGATATTTTTTGCTTATCTAAGATTCCTGTACAGTATTTGTATTTCAATATCCATGTATTTAGTAGTACTGTTACTCCAGACATTCATCCTACACAGACATTACATACCAGAATTCATAAATACTACCTTGTGCACTTTTAAGGTAACCTATACAACTCTCTCTCCCTTTAACACACACACCTGCTGTGTATGTTTACATTTTAACACAATGGTACAGAATGGTAGGTTACTGTCTTACCAACTGATGCTAATGTCTACATTATGTGGCTTCCTAAATTTGAGGCACTGTTTTTCGCGCATAACACACACCACATTTATACATGGTGATGAAGTTACATCTGACACTGTGTCACAAAATATGTATCCTACAAACAGCATTCCCTGATGTGCTCATCTATACACAATGATCCAAGGGTATGTGTAGCAGGTATGGCAACAGGAACACAACGGCTACAGCATGGCACCCAAACCGTTTATGCTGGGGAAACCATTCACAGCAGCATACAAACCAGAGACCTCACTGACAAAGGAGATTGCAGAACCACTACAGCCAGCACTGATTGTAAAATGGTTATCTTCATAGCCACAAAGCAGCAGATCATGATTCATTTCATTAATTAGTAAAAAGCAATTCCACCTAATTTTCCCCTACAGGTGAACAAGAACTGTGTGTCAGTCAAGAATAATATAATTCTGGCAAGGTGGTGAATGCCACAGCTTTCAAACATAAGCAGACAGCTACAAGATCATGGCTTCTTCTATGGCTGGCCTGCAAGTGCTTGTTATCAATACCCCTTCCTCCAAGTCTTTTAACAACAAATGATGTCTACATCTCTCAGGAGGCATTATGACACCATGTTGTTATTATCATGTGACTAATAACAGTTATAATGAACTTTATATGGGCAGGAAAAACTTAACTATTCAATGAGGTCACACAATTTCTCTGCCCACTTTGAATACCAGGCAAAAATATGAGTATTATTTTCTCATTACCTAATCACGTGACATCCATCTTTTTCATGCCGCTTTGCTGGGTACTTCACTCATCAACCTATATTTTCACTTGCACCACAAAGGAATGGAAATTCTTGTTTATCTCTCTCACAGTACCATCCACTAAACTGTTACCGGCTGTTCACCACATGCTTACATTGTCTGTCACTGCATTAAGAAAGCATTTTCAGTTCATAATTCAGCACACTTGAGTCCAGAAAACCGAGATTAACGGCCATGGGGATCTGTTGTGCTGACCACGCAACACCCTCTATCCACAAAAGTTGGCACCAACTTCTCCTACATGCACCTCACTCAGTCAGTATAGTTCACTTGCGGACTACAGGCCATGGAGTTTAATTCAGCACACTCACCCGAGATGCAAAACAATGGGAATACTAAAATAATGGATGTCCAGATGGGTTGGACATGCAGCAAACAGGAGAGAAGTAAAAAATGTATTTTAAACCTATGTGGGAAATTTTTATAGTAAAAAGCCACATTGAACAATAGCATAAAGATGAAGGAATAATAATTGACTGAAAGGTCATCACTGTGATGTGTATCTGTTATACCCATAATCTCAGGAAAAAGAGACTGATTGCTGTGAGAATATCAAACAAGAAAATTACTGACCAACATTCCAATTTATCATATATAATCATAAGCTCTAAACTTGTAACTTATCCTGTATAAGATATTGTGGCATGCAGATCTGTTGCTAGACAATGCCCACAACACAGACACATGCACACTGTGAAATCACACAACAGTACGTGGTCATCACGTGACATGTTTCTTGCACATGTGGTGACATCAGACAACAGTGGTGGGTAGCTATCACGTGATATGTGTTTAAGATGATGTGCTGTCTGTCCCTCGGCCATATAAGTGAGTGACAAAATTCAGCTGGGTTGCAGTGAGAGCTACGAGAGAGAAATTGTAGTGGTGGAATCACAAGAAGAGATCAAACTATAAGTGACAGTGAGTGTGTGTGGCAGTCCTGAGTTCTGAGTTACGAGAGAGAAATAGTACTGGCAGAAGCACGCGAATCGGAACCAAGATTACAGAAGAATACAGGAGGTCAGCCTCTGAGGATTTAAAGTGTGACTGGAAGATATTATGTGTAATATTTGTAGTAATTTAAAGTGACAGTTTCTGTGTTGAGATCCGTTGCTAGGAGACAACTAGTGAAGACAGATAATCCTAGTGCGTGTGCAACAGTGAACTGCAAACTGTGTAAATCAGTGATAGTGCTGTACTGCCTGTATTTAAGTGTAATTAAGAGAGAGTGTGTGTGTGTGTAACTGAAATGTTATTAAACCCAAGCATCCAAACTAGAACCTGTCATTCTGTTATGCATACCACCCTACATGTGACAGTATCTTCCACACATTCAGACTCTTCTCTGATGTGATTAATATGAAATGTGATACACTTTATTCACAGCTATACACATAAAGATCACAAACTAAATTACCTTCTGAAACATTGAAATATGTTCATCTGTCATTCTTTCTTTCCTTAACTGAAGGCTGAAACCAGAATCGGACAAAATCAACCTTGATATCAACTGACTGCTTCTTATGAAACTTGTATGATGCTGGCAGGTCAAACCTCAGTTCTGCCAAAACCTGAGCTCTGACACCCCAGTCAGCAGCTTTAAGAAAGATATGCTCTCTAGTGGATGTCTTATGTAAAGAATACACAGATGTAGTAGCTAAATCAAGGGAGGCACGGAGGAACTTCATGTCCATACCACGATTATGCTTCGTTCCAAATGGCGGATTCATAATAACAGTATCAAACTGTTTCTTCCAGCAGATGGGCAGACATTTAGCTATGTCACACTGTACGGCATCCACATTACTTAATTCAAATTCACTGACATTACTGCGAAATACTGACAAGGCATCAATGTCTATGTCAAATCCTATACAAAATCCAGCTCCTAGCATTGCTGCTCCAACTGATAAAGTTCCACATCCACAACCTAAATCTGCAATTAATTTACCTTCAATGTCATGAAATGATGACTGGATTGTGTGTAACATCCGAGCTCCAATATGAGGCATTGTAGCATACTGCTCCAGGTGCACTTTGGGGTTTTCAAAAATGTCAACTTCCTGCAGGTATTCTTCCAGAACCTTAAGCTTTATACTTGCCATATCGTCTCTTGATGCGTATCACCACTATTTAATATCAAATCGTGGAAGAACTGGCAATATAAGGTTTCCAAATGATGAATCTTGAGTGACAAAATATCCAAAAGACAGACTGTGTGCATGCTGTAGGGCAGCTCTTTGGGAAGATGACATCATGTGTGCTTCAGGGGACATGAACGCAGGCTGTCAAACAAATAAAACTTTCCTATTTTAAAGGTTTGCGACAATGAGAATGGCTCTACTTCTGCTTTGGGTGATTGGTTACCTTTATGTCTGCAGATATTTTTATGTTTTTAATTATGATATTAATGGTAGATTTGGAACTGATCCCAGAACCCTTTGAATGCTAAACCTACATGGTAATCACTGGACTACCAAAAGCTTCCTGGCAGTTAGCATGGAAGTTTTAAGTGTCTCCTGATTTTCTGATTGCTACCAATATCATACATGAAAAGTGTGAAAAGTCTGTCAGTCACCAGTCACCCGAAGAAGGGATAAGAGCTAACTTATAAAATAATGCTTATATTAGATACATTTCTAACAACAGACAATGTTCAACACAACTGTGGTGTAACAATTAACTTTGTAGTACTTTACCTAACAATGAATTTCTACAGTAATGTTTTAATATTTATTTCCGGACCATACACAGAGGGGTTCATTCCTTCATTTTCAACCTTATTACTGCAGGATCCCATACAGCGGGCAGCTTCTCTCAGATAAGGCTAGAACATGCTACCACATGATCTAACTGGAGGCTTCTCAACAACTTTCCAAAAACAAAAATGGACACACAGCAAGTGTTGGAACTCCTGCTGGCCAGGATGGAGTCCATGTAAAAAAAGATGGATGTCAGACACAAGAAAATTATGGCCGAAATGAGAGCCTGGCGAGAAAAGATGGATGCCAGCCACAAGGAGATGGTGGCTGAAGTCAAACCTGAAAGAGACATAAAGACGATGGCCTGCCGAGAAACAATGGAGGCACATCTGGAAGAGGAAAAAGAGCCAACCTCAGTGGACATGAAACCTGAGGTGGCACAAAATGAAGAGGTCCCCATAGAGAATGCCATTGGGGTATACATTCTGTGTAGGATATGAGGTTCTTCTAATAGTAGTGGCTATGAAGAGGTACAATGCTGAGTAGCTCACAGAAAGTCACCGGAGCACACAGCATTACATCCCTCAAGACACAACATTCTGATACTGTCATTTCTAGAAAAAGCGATCTCGAATTCGATTTGTGAAGTGTGGGTTATTTCTGTAGATTTTCTATTTCAGGTTTCCCCAAAGTCACACTTTCTTACTTACTTACTTACTTACTTACTTATGGAGCTGAGCCTTTCTTGAGGAGAAGCGAAATCTCCAACTACTCAAGAATTTCCCAGCATTTTATGGAACCCGAAGGTTCATTACCGTGTTCACAAGAGCCCTCCACTAGTCCCTATCCTGAGCTAGATCAATCCAATCCATACCATCCCATCCTATCTCTCTAAGATCAATTTTAATATTGTATACCCACCTATGCCTTGGTCTTCCCAGTGGTCTCTTTCCTTCTGGCTTTCCCACCAATATCCTATATGCATTCCTCATCTCCCCCATTTGTGCTACATGCCCTGACCATCTTATTCTCCTTGACTTGGTCATTCTAATTATATCTGGAGAAAAGTACAAGTTATGAAGCTCCTCAATATGCAGTTTTCTCCAACCTCCTGTCACTTCATCCTTCTTTGGTCCAAACATTCTCCTCAACACCCTGTTCTCAAACACCCTCAGTCTATGTTCCTCCCTTAATGTCAGAAACCAAGCTTCACACCCATACAGAACCACAAGCAAAATTTTACCTTAGGTCATTTATCCATGGAATCCGTCCAGGTCTGAGGTTTCTTGAGAATTTTTGTAACAAGTTTATTTTTTACAGTGAGGAGTTGTTAGCCCCACACCCAACCCCCAAGTTGGAGGACCACCCCTTGGTTGGCTGTTGGCTACTGCTTATTTAATGTATTCACAGCTTCCCTTCAAAACTGGAGGGCATCTCCTCCATCCGCAACCTGAGGACGCACCATGCCGTGGTGACAGGGGACCCACCTAACATGGATTCTGATCATACAGCATTATTATATAAATTAAAAATACAAAATAAATTTCTAAATACAAAACTAAAGAAATATTTCAACTAATTACCCTATGCAGTATAGTACCCTTTCTGTTCTCCAAACCTTACCGTAACTACCTCCTTTCCATAGCTTACAAAGCTTGAGAAAGGATAACTGCACAGTCCCATTACACAGTATCTACAGTTCTGTGTATATTACATTCTGCCACTGACATGTTCATGTCATTCTCTGCAAATTCTGCAAACATATGGTTTGCATATTATAACTACATTACTTATTAATACAATGAAATTCCACTACCTATAAATATCAAAAGTTGTTCATGTGCTTAACTAACTAAGCATTACACCATGAAGGCATATGGGGGAGTGGATGTATAGATCCGCATTTTCTTGACCTCAGCACTAGTTGGAGGTGAGTGGTCAGCTACACACCACAGTTGCTTTACCACCGTGAAAGAGCCCCTGGTACCCATAATATAAGAAGTTGGGTGAACCCCAGAGCCAGTCTGGACAACATGGAGAAGAGGAAATTCTTGACCCTACTGGGACTCAAACTCCGACCTCTCGGTCGTCCAGCCGTAGCCAGTTGCTATGCCAACTGTGCTGTCCAGGCTCCTATACATATACATATATATTTATATATAAAACTTAAAAATATCAAACTGAATTTAAAAACTCAATCAGTGTTGCATATACACCATTTTACGTTCCCTACTGATCAGTGTGATAACTGTGGGTTGTCAGCCATGCATTGTCCCCTTATCCTGGAATGCTGTTGGGACATAAAACTGTCTCATATTTGGGTGCCACTGGTATGTTGAAAAGAAAAAACAATAAAATGTTAATTATTCAAATAATGTCAACATTTTCTTTTAATTTTTGTATTCACCAATGATAAAGGGGGAGGGGGATGGATGATATTACAAAACAAAGAACTCTGTGATTTGTGCAGTTATCCTGGTATCGAAAGAGTAGTCTCAATGGGCTGTATATGGAACTCAGTCAAAAATAATAAAGAATGCATACACAGTATTGCTACAAAAACTTTCTGGATAGCAACCAATTTTAATTACCAAAAAAAATGGCAGCGTATTAAAATTATTCTCAGGGACATGATCTGAAGTGGCATGACCAGTGGGTGGGCCTTTGTATTAACTGTGCTGAATCTACTATTGCTAGAGTTACCTTCTCCCTCAAACAATCCCAAAATGGCACACTTGTTATTTTCAATAACAAATCTGATAAGCCTAAAACAACCACAGAACTTCAACAAACGACAGTGTCCCAAACTCAGTTTCTGTTAATAATATATTTTTTTAATTTTATGATACTCTAAAGTAACTATGGTTACTGTTATGTAGCATGAAATCAAGTAACAAAAACATATATTTTTGGACTGCATTATTAGTATAAATATTTTGTACCTTACAAATTCACTGATACCTTAATGAGTAACTATAAACTGACACCTACCATGGTAACAGCTGTTCCCACAGCAGATAGGGAAGGAGCTATGGTAGGAGAATTGAGGCTTGGTGCCACCCCTTGCTTCAGAATTTGCTGTTTTTTTAGTTGTATCTCTTCTAATATTTTGCGATTAGCAAGTTCTGTTGGGGAAACATTTAAATATATTACATAAAAACATAGTTTTAAGTACATATAACAAATTGTACAATAAAAACAAAAACTACTGCACAGTTTCCATGTCCTATCATCTGTCATGATGATGAATCACTATATGGTGTACGAAGAAAGTTTAATAATGGCTATACATTTGTTGAAATAAATCTGTCAGGAAAAGCAGACTCCCATGGTCCACAAAACAAAAGTGAGGAGTGTTACTCAGTACAAGTTTGGGGTCACCTTCATACTCCATTTTATTAAACCAGAAAACTTCAAATGTTTCTTCACAATTCTACAGCTATTACTGTTTCAATCTTCAAGAATAAGATAATACACAGAACTAATGAAGCCTCATATTCATGCCATCACCTCCCATTATACAGGAACCTTGTGGACCAGAAATTCTGTAACTCCAACCACAGATAGGTATATTTTGATTTTTAATTATGACTCTTTGATGGCTACTGCAGATATAATGCAACTTCTTGTTTGTTAAAGGCTGGAAAGTTCCGATCCTAGATTACGCTTTCACCGTTTATTTTCAAAACATGCATTGCTAATATAATTATGTAAAAGAAATGTACACAAATTACAATAATTAAAATCGCAATGAAATTTCTGGTGTTGCTACAAACAAAACCAACAAAATGTGTCGTTAACTGAGAGTTCCTGAAACAAAACCTACGTAACTCAATTTTCTGGGATGAAACTATTCGCAAAACACCTCTTTTAATTAACAGACCCTCGAAAGATATGTTTAAGGCCAAATGCATTATGTGCATTCTGAAATAACACATCAATCTCAGCCAGCAAAAGCGTGAAAGTTACTTGCTTCTCTATCCTCCCAAAAGAAAATATAACCTTACTTCTAATGTGAACATAAGTTCGTCATTTTTAGGTTAGGAACATTACCTTGACGGGCGCTTGGTGGCTGGAATGCCATTAAGTTGATTTCCTCTATACTATTAATATATGTATTGATTCCTGAGTATTTATCCACTTGTTTGGTATTTCATACACTATTCTGTGATACTCTTGTTGTGATTAATGTGGTAGCTAATGTACATTTGTCACGTGCGGAAACCACACTCATCAAACGCCGCCATGGTTTCATTTAATTAACAACGTAGCCCCTCCTCCGGTACATTATCTTCCAACGATTAAATCTAATCGTTAAATACCGCAACACATACGCGTGGATTTCGTACGTATATGAAATAACAATTTTAGAAATATCACTATAAAAATAAGTCAATATGAATAAAAACCAGACCGCGTCTGTGGTCTAGTGGTCACAGTTCCTGCCTACAGACCCTGATTTCCCGATTTGATTCCCGGCACTACCAAATTTTCTGAGAAATTGTGGGTCTGGAACGGGCTACACTCAGACTCGTGAGGATAGTTGAGGGGCTATTTCAAGTAAATAGCGGCTCCGGTCTAGAAAACCGAAATTAACGGGGATCCTTGCACTGACCACGTCACACCCTCTATCCGCAAAAGTTGGCACTAAATTCGCCGACAAGTGGTAGTCGCTTGGTCGGTATAGTTCGCTTGTGGACTACAGGCCACAGAGTTTCTCTCATGCTCTCATGCACTCAAGAATGGCACGTGACTGTAAAGACCGGTAACTACCAAAACTGCAACCAGCTGCAAGAATCAAATTAAGCTGAATAGTATTTAACCATCTTATATAGACTGAGCTCTTTGCAGCTTATGCATGACATGAAACAAGTTTACGTTTCACACAAATCGCCATGAGTTTCCTATCTGTATCTAAATCATCGATAACAGTCGTGTCCCTCGTGTCTTCAGTAGTTTAGTGTGTTGTGATGGATTGATATAAATAGCAGTGAGATACATAACAGGATGCAAAATACATAGAAAGATGGTTCATACAAGCAGCATATATAATTATAAAAACGTTAAACATAAATTACTGCACTGAAATTAAAATATAGTATATTTCAACAAGTCGTGCCTACACCACAAACTAATCCAAAAATATAAAGGAAAAAGTAAAGTTGTCCCTGTGCTTAACAACTTAAGCACTACACCATGAAGGCACGTTTTCTTGACCTTAGCACTAGCTGGAGGTGAGTGGTCAGCCTCACGCTCCTGCTGCTCTACCCCAGTAGAGCCCCAGTACCCATTGTATAGGAGGCTCGGTGGGCCCCACAGCCAGTCTGGATGATGTGGAGAAAATTCTTAACCCTACAGGGACATGAACTCTGACCCCTTGGTCATCCAGCCTGTAGCTAGTCGCTATACTGACTACGGCATCACCAGCTGCATATTCAAAACATGCATGTATAAAAACAAAAAAAAAAAAAACAGCAAACACATCAATGCTGGTACAAAGAATGCATATAAAGAACGAAATAAAATAATATAAAAAACATACCATATACATGACAAGTCATCATCTGAAACCAAAAACCCTCAATACTTACAGCCTTAATAAAAGCAGAATCTACCAACTAGAATGCAACAAGCATCAACTGAAATAAATAGGAATAACAGAAGTTTAGGAGCACGTTTTAAGGAACATATCCAGGCAGTAGGAACTAATAAATTTGCACAACATAGATACACAACACACATGACATGATAGAAGAAACAATCCAATTAGGGAACTGTCCCCTTGTCTTCAACTATACATACGAAAGCCTCTTCTACAGGGCCAGGGTATCTTTCGATGAAGTAAGACAAGTAAAGGAAGCACAGGATCACAACAAGGAATTAAAAAAAAAAAATTACAGTAAATATTTTGCCATGCATGGCTCAAAAATGGAGAACACACCATCTGCAGGATTTGCATCAATATAAGTGATGGTAATAGCTGGAAATTCTGGATAGTTAAGATAGCATCTACGTTCACAGTGGAAGCACTAGCAATTGGTGAAACCTCAGAAAACATCGAAAAAATAGATCTGGAGCAAAATTTTGTGACTTTCTCAGACTTGGAAAGCATGCTAAAAGGAATTAGTAACACATCTACAATGAACAACACGTCACACATTACTCAGTTGCTTCCAGATAAAATAGAAAGACTGGAATCACAAGGGGAAAAAGAACAATATTACTTGATCACAGGGCACTGTGGAGTTGAAGTTAATGAGACAGCTGACTTGGAAGCAAAGAAAGGCAGAGAAAGTCAACTACTATTACCAGTGGCAAATTTAAAGTTCAGAGGAAAAAGAAAGGAAAAGAGGAACCTCAAACTTTCTGTCAAAACACCAACAGGGACAGAGGAGATAGCTACTTTAAAAGGTACTGCAGGAATGAATCGTCTCCGTGGTTCCGTGACATGACCATATAAGAGCAGTCCACTCAAGTCTTAAAACAAGCTTAAGTATATTTAACATTGTGTCCATGGCTGAATTCGAATGGGATGATGGGCTGCAAACAGAGGAACATATCTTCTTGGACTGTAAACTGTATAAGGACCAAAGGGCAACAGGATTGGACATTTTGCCTGAGAACAGTAAAAAAGAATATCCAGTTAGTGACAGAGCACTTAGGGCTAGAGCAAAAACAATTTGTGCAAGGAGTCTGTTACTTCATAAACAAAATTCCTAAACTGACTGAAAAAGGAAAACAAGTAAATGTACAAAATATTAACAGTATATTCTTAGAGTTAAGAGATATGTTCAAAACTCAAAGGGTAATTGCTATGACAGAATAAGATGTTTATGACTGCACTACAGAGGGCTGGATGAGCATGCCTTATGCCTTTTTTCTATGTACATTTATTTTTTCAATATAAAACAATTACAAGACTGGGCTGATTGTGACACTATTGATGCAAGACATATGACATCATGTAGCCCAGAGCTCAGTCCCCAAGAGTGTGAACTGTTACCCCACCTATCACCCCCTCCCTCTAAGCAAAGTACGTGTAACACTGAAATAATCTTACATTAATGAGGCATTTATTTTGTGTCTTCTTCATGTAATTTTCATGAATGGCTGCATGGTGATTGCAACACAGCCATATTTCATTCACTTGTTCTCATTATCAAAACATGTCTCACTCATACATGGTCATCCTCAGGTACACCTTATGCCTTTAAGCTGTTTCATTGCATTGTCACATATTAGGGGTAAGCATGAATAATTGTTATAACTGCAGATGTTACGTAACATTGCACAAGACATCTATGGAGAACCGGCTAGAAAGGGTAGGCAGTGGCTATGGCTTACCTCATGACACCCACTCAGAATGAAACATGATATGTTACTGCAAACTAGCATGTTCTGTAACACACTTCTTGATTGGTTCAGCATTTATTTAACAGTGCTGCTTCAACTGCAGAAGTTATACAATGATGAATGAGATGGGGAGATGGTCACATATAATTAACAGCTACAGATCTGAAAGGAGGTCCATTTCAAGACACTATCCTGGCATTTGCCTGAAGATACTACAGAATAGCATAAAAACTTCAGTCAGTGTAGTCAGTAACCCAGCTGAGATTTAAACTGGTTACCTCCTGAATACAAGACTAAAGAACAATCACTAACCACCCTATTTAATTAATATGGCCATAAAAGGTCATTATCTGAAATTACTGTCACTTTCAGAAAAGCAGGAGGCTCACAGTAGCGTAGCTGGTTGAGGCACTATGCTACAAGCTGGAAGGTTCAAGTCCCGATGAGGTCACTGGATTTTTTCAACTGATGTAATCCTTATGGCCGCACTATGGCCCTGGGGTCGACTCAGCCTCTAACAGTACCAGGAATATTCTTGGAATATTCTTGGGGGTAAAGGGCGGTCAGCGTGTAGGGCTGACAACCTCACCGCTATCTATGAGCCAATGGTCTAGAAAATATGGGAGTCTCGACGTCTCACAACCCTATGGGCTTCCATGGCCTGTTAGAAGGATACCTTTACTTTACTTTTACTCCAGAAATGCAGAAAGAATAGTGTAATATATATCTTCGATATATCACAGGGGTGAATTTATTCAGTTATTTGTACCACAAATAAGGCTTCATAAAATGCATCAACTAATTATGAACTCTGAAAGATATAACAGATATATGAAGAGACTTGGTGTGTCAATGATATTTTTAAGGTCTTTATATCATCATCATCATCATCATATATCATCATCATCATCATCATCATCATCAGTAATCTGTTAAGACGACAGGTCCACAGTCTCTTCCAAAACAATTCCTCCATTTAATGCGATCTAGAGCTTTCTCCTTCAAATGACAGTATCCTCTCCTGTCCCCAAGGTCATCCAGCATCTTCTTACGTCTTCTTCCTCGTCTTCTTGTCACTTCTATCTGCCCCTCTATCTTTCCTTTGATAACTTCTTTTAGAAGGCAGTTTCTGCGTAAAACATGACCAATCCAATTAGCCTTCCGTTTTCTTATTTCGTGTAGGATATTCCTCTGCTCGCTGACTCTAATTAACACTTCTTCATTTCTCACATAATCGGTCCAACTGATCTTCTCCATCCTTCTCCAACACCACATTTCAAAACTTTCAAGATGTTTCTGATCTACTGCCCTAAGTGTCCATGTTTCAGCCCCATACAGAGCTATGCTCCAAATGTAGCATTTCACTAGTTTCTTCCTCAAATTTAAGTCCAATATATATGCAAAAAAATGAAATCTAAAAGTAACTTTTCAGCAGTACTTTTAAGCTGACATGAGCTCTGCTAGAGTGCATATCACAATGACAGAATATTATATCATGATATGGAATACTTATGAAATATAATTCATACTCACTGATGTTATATTTTAGCGTCCTGTTGCACTGATTTAAGTCCATGATTTATTTCACCGTCTTTTAGTGCATACACTTATCTACCTCACTCCTTTCTCTCGCGCTATATGTTTTGGCACAAAAGTGCCATCTTCAGGTGCTTATTCGATTAACGTTAAACTAGTTCATTGCGTGCCTTGTCTTCATATTAAAATAATTAAAATATATATTTAATAAATAAATATTAAATATTAAAAATATTAAAATTGTTCAGGATTTTTCCTAAGTCGTATCTCACTTCTCGAGTCACCTCTAACCTCGGCACTTTTGTGCCGAAACATGTAGTGCGAGAGAAAGGAGTGAGGTAGATAAGTGTATGCACTAAAAGACGGTGAAATAAATCATGGACTTATACTCACTGCTTTAATAATGTTGCATAAAATTCAGAATGTACTTTGTTCTTTTACTGTTACTGGTGAACAGTGCTGTGTGGCAAGGCAAACTGAATGTTACAGTCAGGACTATTCTGTCAATATACACAGTGTGATAGCACTGATTCTTTGTTTCAAGAAGTCATACAGTAAAAGTAGATGTAGAACATTAATGTCTTATACATAAAATGAAATGCAATGATTGCGATTTGGGCTAATGAAATATTTTGAAACAAAGAAAACAAAACAATATAATTTTCTTTTCATAACGTTTTATTTTAGCGTCCTGTTGCACTGATTTTCATCCATGATATGTATACAGTGGCCGTCTTGTAGTGCACTCAATTTCACCTGTTACTTCACGACATGTTTCGGCAACATAGTGCCATCATTAGGTGGCCTAATTACGTTAATCTATTGCATTGCTTGCCCTCATATGTCTTCACAACACCATTTAAAAAGTATTTAAAAAGTGCGTATCTGTCAACTATAATAAATTTACACTCACTAAAACTTGTTAAGATTATTTATCTTATGTGTCTTAATTACAACACTCGCAGCTAAGAAGGGAACACACATCACAAGACATGGTTTACACAGAAAATAAGAAAAACGACCCCATAGTGAATGAACCACACGCAAGTTTTAATTAAGACACATAAGATAAATAATCTTAACAAGTTTTAGTGAGTGTAAATTTATAATAGTTGACAAATACGCACCTTTTAAATGTTGTTGTGAAGACATATGAGGGCAAGCAATGCAATAGATTAACGTAATTAGGGCACCTGATGATGGCACTATGTTGCCGAAACATGTCGTGAAGTAACAGGTGAAATTGAGTGAACTACAAGATGGCCACTGTATACATATCATGGATAATTTTCTTTGCTGAGAGCAAAAAAGTTAAAGAAAAGTTTACGGACTTTAAACCTCATATCAAATATAATGAGGTTTCAGAGAGAACTACTTAAATTATTGGTAAAAATTAAATTTTTCCATAAATATGCATTTGAAATAATGTATACCATGTAACATCAACATTCTGATTTATAAGGTTTCTTGCAATTTCAGACCCTCGGAAGCTGGGTTTTGCCCCTTTTTTACAGTTTCAATACGCATATTCAAATTATGCTCTCAGTACATCTTGTAATTCATCACAATTACTTAGGTTAATCACGCAGTTACAAGCAGTGACAATTTTACCAACTTTTCTGTAGTACTATATTTTACCATCATACTGTGTGTGTGAACAATGAATGTATGGTGAATCTATACTTCCTATTGTGGAGATGGAATAAAGTAAAGAAATTTTCTGTAGTATTATTCCTATGCTCCCTTCACATGCTTCTGATAGCATGTATTTTGTAACCAGAAAATCCAAGGCAGATACAATCTCAGCTCAGCTTCTGTGAACAACCAAAAACAGCGGGCAGCATGCAATGAATGTCCTAAAATTCAAGAAACGTACCAGTACAGGTTAAAGAAAAGCTAGAGACTGTATACAAACATGAATATCATTTATGGCTCACTCTGTTTCGAATATAACTTAAACGAACAGACTCATCATAGGTTGAACAGAAACTTTCTTGCAAACTACTGTGTTGCAACACCAACCATTCAAATGATATGTTTGTTCAAAACATGTGTCATTACCTATGATAATGTGGTCAAAAGAGGAATAGGCATAATTAAGTGATACATCAAGGGTAGCCTAGAGGAAACACTTTTATTTTGCAGTACACTTACAAGTACAAGAAACATTCAAGTCATGTTAGGAGTGCCTGGAGAGCCCACAACATCTATGATCTCAGAGATTCCTTTCTGTTTTGCAGTCTCACTCTCTGCAGAAACATAATTTCGGGATGTTTCCTTGTTTCCTGATATGGAACTGGGGACCACCAAGGTCTGAAAGAAAAAACAAGTTCAGGGATGAGCTGCAATGTGTACAAAAGTTATGATCCTGTATATTTGTTTATCTGACAATGCTGTGTTAACTAGAAAGATTATACAGCATCAAATAATGTGACAGAATATGATGATGATTCAGGAATTGATGTGAGAGAAGAACAGTCGTGACTTTTTTCACCACACTCTTCAGGCATGTCAGACAGGATGGAGAAAACCAGTCAGTCCATGTGCAGTTATTCACTGAGATCTGAATCCTGGTTGAGATATATACTTGATCAGGATACCATTCTACATAAAAGAACACACTTATCAGTCCAACTCTGTGTACCTGTAACATATCACTGTCTGTCTAAAACATCTTTGAGAGTACGTCACAGCTTGAGTAGGAAATCCTATGGAAGAAAAGTCCTATGTATCAATTAGATCTCTAGTATGGTAATTTTGGTTCCCCTTCATGGAAATACAATCTAGTAACTTCATAACAATGACATAATGATCTATATCACAATCTGACAATGACACAACTTCAGAAATGTTTTAGATGAAGTATGAATGTGCTATTGTTACAGACTATTTTTTTTTTAAAGTTTGTAATGTTACAGTTACCATGGACATTTAGGATTTGAAGAGACGTTTTTGATATACAATTTTATATGTGTATACTTCTGGGAAGAAATTGTTTTTGTCATATTCATGAAGAATCATATTCCTTTCTAAACAGGTAAAGTATTTATCATTACAGTTTATCTAGTGTTAAGGACATACCATTGTTCTTTTTAACAGCACTGAAATATATATAGAAACAGTGGTTCTAAGCACTGGTCCACTTGTACACTTTACAAAGACAAAAAGATTAACACTGTTTGCAGTCTTATGGAGCCTACCACATGTGTTTCAAGAGAATACCAAGCAACAGTATGAAGAGTTGTCACACTTAGCAAAGATTGTTCTAATGATATAGAAAGTGAAAACATTATTATTGTAATAAATAAAACAAACTTCATTCAAGTGAATAAAGTATGAACTGTTTTCACACCTTCTTATGGAACATACATAACATCATAATAGGATAGTGTAAGGAAACAGAAAATCTGACTGAAGATTAGTGGTACCTTTGGATGTAACAGCATACAGCAAAGAGTGTGTAAACGAGCGAAAGGAATAAATTTGCTATATCAAAGAACAGCGTGAACTTATTTGTCGCGTTATACACCCAATACGTGACAATACATATTGTCATGATTTTAGGGGTGTGACTATAGATGGGGTATGGACTGGTAAATTGCATTTATTGACCACTTATACACAGCACTTGGAACTACAAGTAATTACAGTGCTACTGATAATCTCCACAATTCACAGATCACCACAGCACTTGCCAAGCCTTTTGCCAGCCTGTTGTGTTTTCACCAGCCATTCCCTAGCAACAACTTCTAACAGTGGAGATTCTTCAGCTTCCCGCGCTCATGACGTTAGTTTTAGGCAAATATCCCGCAACTGAATTCTTGTCAATGGTCATCTTAACTACAGCACCACCTCTTCTCAGCCTCCTTCACAGAGCTTGACTCAAATGCCAACCCTCAATTAACTGGGTACCAGGCTGGCAGCCATTTCACACCAACCTATTAGTCTTCTCTTCACAGGCTGACTTTCAACTGAACTGGTCAACTTAACTGTCTTCAAGATAACTCCTTGGCGCGGACCACATCAAAAACACCATTCCTCTATTGTTTTGTACGCTAGTTTCTACGGGAACGTGTTTACTGACCCCTTGCTTAGAAACAGGTTGCATAACCCCATTGCTCTACTGCTGCATGCTTGTTGCAGGCGTTACCTAGCAATGGCCGCTGTTTGTAGAGTCACTGCTTAGCAATGGGTCTATATGCCACATTATGTGTATATATATATATATATATATATGTAGGTCTATATGCCACATTATATATATAATATAATACAAGTTAAAATATTTTTATCACAAATCATAACCAGTAGTATTCAAAGGCTTTACAAACCACAAATCTTTGAACATAGTATTTTCAGTACATAACAAACAGGTATACTGTAATATTCAAGGACCTTATAAAGCACTAGCCTGTATGAAAAATTGTTAGTACATTCAGAGGTCTCATAAAGCAACAGTCTGTTTGAAACATTTCTGAACATATTTTTTGGAACATAAACAGTCATATAGTATTCAAATGCTTTATAAAGCAACAGTCCCCCTTAAAACACTTTGATCAAAATATTTTTATTACACAACACAAATAGTTGCAAGCTTATGGTATCCAAATGCTTTATAAGGCACCAGTCTCTCTTAAAACCGTCTTTAAGAAATCTCCTTCTTTGCACATTCTGACATCTGGTCCAATGTATCTCATTTCTCTTTTCTTCAAGATGTTCACTACAGCAAGACATAGATTGTAATTTTCTGGACTTGCACCACTCAAGTGATACAACAAATCTTGAATTAGGTGACTCTTCTGTCAGATAAATCTGATGAGGGAATTTTATCTAATTATAGTGGGAAATTAAATTTCTTGTGCTTGGAAGTGGAGAGATGTTACTAAAATTGAAACAAGCAGTTTTTTGTAACAAAATTGATGTACAAGTAATAAGCTGTTGTATGAGTAGAAGTACAGTACAAAGTATATACAAGTATAGTACAAATACTATAAAGCCTATGATTCAGTTAGGAGGGAAATATTGAACAATATTCTGATAAGAGTTCGGGATACCCATGAAACTAGTTAGGTTGATTAAAATGCGTTTAAACAAAATGTATGGTAAAGTCCGTGTAGGTAAACATTTGTCTGATAAATTTCCTATCCAGAATGGTCTAAAACAAGGAAATGATTTATCGCCACTCCTTTTCAACTTTGCTTTAGAATATGCCATTAGGAAGGTCCAGGGAAACCAGGTTGGACTGAAATTAAACAGGACACATCAGCTGTTGGCCTATGCTGATGATGTGAATCTACTGGGTGATAATGTAGATACAATAAAGAAAAACACACAAACTTTAATTGACGCAAGTAAAGAGGTTGGTCTAGAAGTAAACACAGAGAAAACTAAGTATATGTTCCTGTCTCATCACCAAAATGCAGGGCAAAATCATGACATAAAGATAGGAAACAGATGTTTTAAAAATGTGGCACAGTTCAGATATTTGGGAACAACGATAACAGATCAAAACTGATTCAGGAGGAAATTAAGAGGAGATTGAACGAGGGTAATGCTTGCTACCATTCAGTCCAGAACCTTTTGTCTTCTCGTCTGCTTTCCAAAAACATAAAAATCAGAATATACAAAACTATAATTTTGTCTGTGGTTCTGTATGGGCGTGAAACTTGGTCTCTGACATTAAGGGAGGAACACAGACTGAGGGTGTTTGAGAACAGGATGTTGAGGAGAATATTTGGACAGAAGAGAGATGAAGTGACAGGAAGTTGGAGAAAACTGCACAATGAGGAGCTTCATAACTTGTACTCTTCTCAAAATATAATCAGAATGATCAAGTCAAGGAGGATGAGGTGGGCAGGGCATATAGCATGAGGAGACAAGGAATGTGTATAGGATATTGGTGGAAAAGCCAGAAGGAAAGACACCACTGGGAAGACTAAGGCGTAGGTGGATCTTAGAGATAGGATGGGACAGTATGGATTGGACTGATCTGGCTCAGGATAGGGACCAGTGGAGGGCTCTTGTAAACACAGTAATAAAAGTTTAGGTTCCATAAAATGCTGCAAAATTCTTGAGTAGCTGCAGAATTGGCGGCTCCTCCAGAAGGGCTTAGTTCCATGAGTAAGTATTTTTTATTGCTAGTGGGGTGGGACTAAGTCCCTTGTACTGTGGCCACTTCTGGCCTATTGTACCAGCCCCAGATGATAGGTGAGGGTGATTGTGGGGCAATTGGTGGAATGAAGATTGGCAGGAGAAACCGAAGTACTCGGAGAAAACCCGCCCCAGCTCCACTTTGTCCACCACAAATCCCACTTGACCAGACCCCGGGATCGAACCCAGGCCACCACTGTGGGAAGCCAGTGACTAACCGCTTGAGCTATGGTATGGCCCAAGTAAGTAAGTAATGAGTACAAGTACTGATTCACAAGCAATGAGCTTATAGCAATTTGTGCTGTAACCTGAAACATCTGTATCTGGTACTTTTGCAGTATCACACATGCTAAAACTGCATTCGGCCACAGCACCTTTGTCAAAAATCAGTTCAACCAATGGACCATCTGCACTGACCATTTCAGCAGGAGTTGAACCTGCTAGTAAGGAAGACAGCCCTGAAACAGGGTTATATTCTTCAATATTTAGTCTTGCACTGAGGAATTTTATAAATGATGTTCTTGAGCTTTCAGGCTGTAACACTCCAATGAAAGCCCACTGGAACTCACCTGGACATTCTTTCAGAATATATCAAGCAATAACAAACTTACTTCTTTATTCTGCCAATATGCACAACCATTGATTTTAAGAGAAACATGAACAGTCACTGATAAGCGCTTCCTGGTTTCTAATACAACAGTTGTTTGCAGAATCTAGTTACATATAAAACTGGATCTGTAGTGTACAGCTGAATGAAAATTATTATCAGGACCCAAATTCCTGACACTTAGCTGGGACTGTAAAGATTGCACTCACAACATTGCCAATGAATGTGCTGGCCATAATCTAACAGCAAGTATATCTAAACAGTCACTGTTCACATCTGCACATGGGCAATGAGGTGATTTACTACACTTCCAAGATCTCTGAAAAGTCCTCTCCCATGGATGTTTCTCAGACTGTTGTTTACACACCTGTGCTGCTTCAGCTATTTCAGTTTCAGCTGATTCCAGGTAGTCAAAGAAGTGTTCTATTATTTTCTTACTTTTGGTGAGAATATCAACGGCCAATGTAATGATCCTATTCTTAGAAAATTTTGAAGTTTCTGCTTTGTGTACTTTACAAACTACAAAATATGCAAGGTTGTTTACACTTTCCATCAACTTTTATATGTTCTTTAAGAATAAATATTTTGTCTGTAGCCACTCCAAATTCAGTTTTACGCCTCTGTGCCAATCACTGCATGACTATGTCAATGTCAAAGGTTGGAATCATGTACTTGTTCAGCGTGTAAGGATGCTGCATTCATGACTGCTGACAAATGCTTTCTGGAGTGAATTTTTGATGATGCCACTGTAGCCATGGATGAAATTAGCTCCTGTGATTAACTATGTACAACAGAAGCAGATTTGTTGCAAATAATGTTTTTCTTGTTAGAAATCTTTTCACACATTGTATTGAAATCTTTCCTTATTCAAATCATTTACATTTGAGCACATTAAAATTTTGCAGTTCATTAACAGAGCATGTGGTAGTGTAGTTGACTGAGACACTGTGCTGTAAGTCAGAAGGTCACGGCTTTGATTACTTTAATGTTTAGGGGCCACCATAGTGAAGGGAAGATTCTAAAGTGTTCTGACAATGGTGGATGACACACAGAATTACTGGAGTTCTGGACTTTGTTCATCGTCACTCTAGGCAATAGAGGACAAGACGTTTCGGAAACTGGATCTGTTTCCATCTTCAGGTGGTCCAGTGATTGAGATTAGCTCTTTCTAAGGAGCTCAACTGAGTAGGTGTCTTCCTTTATCACCTGAAGATGGAAACAGAGCCAGTTTCCAAAACATTGTGTCCTCTATTACCTAGAGTTCTGGACGATGGAAAATGTCCAAACCCCCAGTAATTCTTAGTGAAGGGTGTTCAGTCAACAACCCATTCACCCAGTCTACATTATTTCCTGTCCCAGGCTAATAGGTTCCTAGCAATTTTATCTGAAGGCCTTACAGTGACAAGCTCTGACTGACAGGGAGGATATTCCCATTATCAGGCAGCTAAGGAGCCCCTGCAACATGCATTTTACACCTCTAGATGACATAAACCCTGCCTGATGTACATTACAATTAGGCTTCAAATAAAAAACTTTAATTAGGGACCTCAGCTGAGGCATTATTCATGTCCACAACAAGCAAGATTCCTTTGGGCAGTCCAACCCACAGATGTAAACCCACCATTAGCCACTCATAAGGGTGACATTCTCCTTTTGTAATCTCCTCAGTATGGTGGCCATCTCCGCTGGGCCTCCAAGAAACCAAGACACCACCTGTTTGGATTCTCTGCACAACTTGCAGGTCATATGCATACAAAGTCTCAGCTTTTGAATTCTTTTGGTTTATTCATTTATGCACTTCATACGTGCTCTTCCTCCTCCTGGCTGGCCTCCCCATGGGGAAGCCTAGTGACCTCCATGCCCACGCACTCCATCAGTTGACCAAGCTTCTCCTCAGTGGTACTCTGGACATCCACCTTCTATAGTGAACACCTTCCATTAACTCTCAACTGTCTGGGCACAGCTAGCAGGACTGTAAGTAACAACACTATATCTCTTACTCTTACTTTCCTTATCTACAGGTGGTGGGGGTCTGTCCAGGGACAGCACAGCCCCCACCACTGGGCCCACATGCAGTCTCAACAAAGGCACCAGTTGAGACCTTATGACCTTAGTTTCTTTACAAGAGCCTGCCTCTTCCTGGCTCAATTGTTCTGAGAGACACTCTGTTTCTTCTTCTTTCAGTCTCAAACCCAATGGTCTGCACATCACAGCCCTTGACAGGCTTTGACTGCTTCTCCATTTCTCCATGACAGCAGAGCACTAACCAATGGAGGCCTCCAATGCAAGGATGGAGGATCCAGTGACCTCTACTGAGAGGTCCCTGGATATTTCTCACCCATTCACAATGAAGCTAAGCAGTTGCTGAAAATCTTCAGGGACTAATATGAAGTATCTGTAGCCAGGGAAATCTAATACAAACTCATGCAAGAGGAAGGTTACATAGAATGGGAAGTCGCACTGTATCCCTAGGGCACCATTCACTGCATTACTCCCTCAGTGCCAAGCGCACTGTGGCACAACAGCTGCACCTTACAGTAAAGGCCCACCGCCCTTAGTCAGCCAGGTTAGCCTGCTGATTCCAAAGACTGCCAATAGGAGGCAGGTGTGGTGACCCTGCCGCCAAACAGAACATCCGTTAGCACAGAATAACATGATACTGTATACCAGTAAATTACCAGTTTTGTATCCTAACTTCTGTGATACTTTGCCCAAACTCACTGCATCTCATGGTTTGTGACCTAAAACATATTCTCTCTGGTGGATTCTGAATGGCTCTGACGATGGTGTATAATATTCAGAATTACTGGGTTTTTGGACTCTGTTCATCATCCAGTATTCTAAAAACCAGAAAACACAAAGTTTTGGAAACTGGATCTTTTCATCCTCAAGTGAGCAGGAAGTGGGTCTAGTGATTGCGGTTAGGTCTTCCTAAGGGACCCAACACAGTAGATGTCTCCCCTTTCACATGAGGACTGAAACAGATCCAGCTTCCAAAATGTTGTGCTCTCTATTCTTTAGAATATCAGAGGATGGACAAAGTCCAAAAACCCAATCATTCTGATTATTTCTCCCTCCCTTGCTTTCTCACCTGCTACCCTCAGAGCATGACATAATGCAAACTTTGGCATGAACACGTTTAAAGCTTAAAATGAATTAAAAAATTTAATTTGTTTGGTTTCCAATGGCTGCATTTGGGATTGTTTAACCCATTTTGCTTCTTGCTTACCAATAGAGGGTCTTTTTCTTTTGGGAAGCTTTGCCAGGTTTGTTGCTCATTCTGTACTATCCAGGGGACACGTATGACTTAAAGAATGTCATGGACGTGAGTAACTATAGTCAGCATTCAAGTTCAGCTGTTCTATAACATCTGTAACCCTTAAAATATTGGGGCAAAAAAAACAGAAATTACTGGGATTTTGGGCTTTTCCCATTGTCTGGTATTCTAGAAAAAAAACAATATTTCTGAAACTGGATCTGTTTCCATCCTTGGGTGGGGGGAAGACACCTACTCAGCTGGGCCCCTTACAAAGAGTAGGTGCGTTCCTCCCCTCACCTGAGGACAGAAACAGATCCAGTTTCCAAAACGCCATGTTTTCTATTTTCTAGAATACCAGACGACAGAAAAAGTCCAAAAACACAGTAATTCTGTGTTATACACCATTGTCAGAACCCTTTAGAATCTACATGAAAAAACACTGTTTTCCATTTGGTTAAATACAATACTTATTCCTTTTGACATTAAATACCAATACCATATCCAGGATCCAGGAAGGAGATACATGCAGTGTGGGCAGAAAAAAGGGAGATAGATTTTGCTGGCAAAGTGGTTCATGCTTGCATTGCCAGCCATTACGAATCTGATGGATTGGATAGACTATGTGCTACTGAGCAAAGCAAAAGACATAATCTGAAAACTCCTAAGTTCAAGACTGAAAAAAGACTGTTTGAACTGAGAGTGAGATATTTTTTTCTCAATCTGATCTAAAAATTCCAAGACCTGCACATGCCTGAAGTATGCATGTCCATCACGAACCATAATCAACAGACAGAAAATAATTCTGCAGCTTAGGTTAAAATACCATTCAAGACATTAGCATTGCTGTTCAGTAGTTTTCATCATGTTTCACTGTAACCATCTCATCTCTTAACATCCTTACAGCAACAGGACAGCATATTACATAATAAAAGAAAATGCAGGAAGAAAAAAGTAAATATTGCATTACCCAGCATTCTAAAATAATGAGACCCTTTGAAATGTATTATCTGAGGTGCGTTTGGCAGTTTCTCTCCTAACAGACTGAAAACATCTATCACTGTGAATAACCCATCCAGTTTCTATGCTGTCTTCTGCAATTCTTCATCTGGAAATAATTTGGTGATCCGCTATTATGGCTTGCAATATACCTACCAGCAGTCTAAAAGAAATACTGAATGCAGTAACTTTAAATTAGTAAACTGGAATAATAAAGCATTCAGAGAAAGTTAGAATCAGAATGTTTTGGTTCATTAACTCTTCATGACATTAAGAATGAGGGAAGTGAGTTGTTTAAACTTGCTTCACCAATGACAGCTATGAAGGCATTCAGATGTCGCACAAAGCAATCATTTATTTAATGTCTCTCGTTTGGATTTTAAAAGTTATCAGCATTTGTTTCCTATTGTGCAGGTAATAGTCATGATCTTATGTTATGCATCCATGTGAAAATTTTAATAATCAGTAGGCCATATTCGAATTCCCATCCATTCCAGGAAACAAAGCATTGCTGTGGTTCATAAACCATCGCACAGAAAGACAGAAGCACACAACATGAGTAAAGCTTGACCAAAGATCTCCAAAAATACGTCATGAGAGTTTTCACACTCATACCAACTTCCTCTATAAGGCTGATTCAACCAATTATTAGTAAAAAGCACCATGCTACTCTAAAAAAAAAGAGCTAAAATGTTACTTCTGAATAGAGGAGCTTCATGACCCTACAGTCATGAATAAAAGGACCAAGGACACTGTTTCTGCTAAGGTGATATATTTGTGGTTTCAAATGCTTCAAGAAATGTTTCTTTTTCTAATACTGATCATGCATACACAATGTATTAATGAGAGAACCACTATTATTCACATTTACATCCTTGAAGTTTAGTTTAGAACCCAAAGCTATTTTGTAAATGATATATTTTATCCCAAAAGGAAATTTAAAGAAACATTTTAGTTAGAAGGTAAACATCTGGGGGAGGGGCAATGCAATTATTGTCACATCTATCATGAGCAAAGATTGCAGGCCACATAAAAACAAGAGCATCTTACCTTCAAAAGTCTACAAAACAAGGTGCAAATCACAGGTATCTACTGAAGACAGGAAGTCAAGAACAGATACAACTGCAGAAAAATGATGTAAGTTCTGTAGTTCTAGCAAGAGTTGCAGACGTTGCTGTTGTTCCCACACTGAAAAATGACTGACTCTCGTTCACCACTTCAGCTTTGCAAAGGACAAGGAAGCACTATCTTTCAGAACTGAATCAATGTGATTTCAATGACTTAAAAGCAAAAAAATGAGAACTGCAAAGTTAATCTTCATTTCTTCTCTATTGAAAACCAGAAAAAAACTAAAATTATGGTTAACATTTAACTTAATGTACAGTATATGTTACATTAAACTTATCTCCTTGTAGCCCCATTATACACAGAGTATGCATTCAGGTACGTGTCAATGAGTTCATTCTATTCAAAGATGGAAAATAATGCTACGTATGCAAGAAACATTTGAATCTTGTTATACATATTACCTACCAAAGTTAGAGATCAGCTACCTTTATCCAAACTGGTCATAAGCTACAACAAGCCCAACCGTTCACATTCTTAAACCCTTCAAGTATGTCATAGAATTATATTGAATGAATAAATGAGAACTTCTGTACATCTTTCAGTGCAATAAAAACCACACGCTCACTATTTGTTCTTAAATGTGTTAAAATGATGCACCTCATACACAGTGCCCAAGAATAAAAATATATCTCAAGATGATCAAAATGCATCTTGTAGTACCACAGAACCATCTACGGAAAACATCTGAGAACCATTTACAAATAACAAAGGTTATACTATATCTGAATATAGTATACTCTCAAAGAGTAAACTAATTTAAAATGTGCAATGTTCATGTTGTTTAGGTGCTCTGTCACTAACTGGGAAAAATACTCCTTAAATATATTAAGAGAATAAAAACTCTGAAACTATGACAGATAACACCGGTAAAGCATTTTTAAAATTTTAATGCATGCACTCTGCTATATGCAATACTATAAAAATAATATTATATTAAGTAACTTTTCCATTAGTTCACTATTTAACACACCTGGTTCAAAACCTTCAAACAACAGTACACTGTATTCACTTTATGTTCTGAACCAAGCAACTTCATAATGAATGACAAAGGCAACTGCTACATTGACATACAGTGAAACTTCAATTTTGCTCTCTTGAATTTGATGTTCTTCTTATGTTTATGCACATTTTATTGGACCCCACCAAATCACACCAGGTTCAAAACCTTCATATAACAGTACACTGCTTCCACTTTATGTTCTGAACCAAGCAACTCTAAAATAAATAACATAGGTAACTATTGCATAGACATACACAGAAAACTTCGATTCTGCTCTCTTGGATTTTATGTTTTCCATGAGGTTATGCATTTTTTATTGGACCCCACCAAAGGCCCACAAGCACAATGTTAAATTTTAACCAATTTTACATTTTTGTCAAGTTGCATTCTATTTTTCAAGCTCTGACAACAGAAATTTAATAAACTGTACATTTGCAATGTTCCACTTGGGGGGAGGGGGAACAGGTACTGATTTGAAGAAAGCAGTCTTCTGGGATTTGGCACCGTGTATATGTGGTGTTAACCGACGTTTCGGAGGAACGTATCGCCCCCATCTTCAGGGTTGAAGAAGTATAAGNCTGATTTGTTCATATTCAGTCATGACGAAAGTTTCTGACTATAACATGAGTGAGCATAACCAACTGCAAGTATGAACACACATTCATGTTCATGATTGCACTTGGATAGGTGCACTAATTTGTTTTACCACAAATTTGACTGAGCTACACAATGGTTGGCATTGTAAATGTATGTGACAATCCATCTGTTAAGTTTCTTGGTCTAAAATATGGATAGTATACCAAAAAGAGAAGCATCTACAATATGTGATAATATTAATATCATATTGCAAGTTGATGCATACATTTTAGCATGCATCAAACTGTGAAGATACTGAAAAATTTTATGCCCAGAAAGTGACCCTCCTCCAAGTAGTGGAAATCTTTCAAACATTCATCGCTGGAAGAGCTGAGTTTTCGTCACGTTTCAAGCAATCACATGTGAGTAATTCTTTCAACTGAGGCACCCATCATACAGTTATCATGTTCAAACATGTATGTTTTAAATAGCCTGCCAAAGTTCTGGTATAACGTAACCCACATTTTCATGTTACATCATTTTAGTTTATCTGATTTTACACTTTCCTCAATTTTACATTTATTTCAGGTGGCCCCTTCAAAAGTGTAAAATCAAGGTTTCATTATTGGATTATACTGAAGTTACAATCAATATTCAAGTTTCAAACATTTGTCCCCTTGAGCGTTCAGTTTTCACTTAAAAGCATTCAACTGAAAAGTCATTTACACCAGACCATTCCAAAGTCCATACAGACTAATATTTCCTAAATAATTTTTTTAACCAAATTGTTCTGGCACCAAAAAAATATTGACCAAATTCCAAAACAAAACTAAAGGCTGCAGACATAAAATTGGGTAAGAGCACAATGATTTCTCCATGATATTCAAGGAATTAAACTGTTCAGCCTTTTTCAACAGACGAAAGCTTTTAAGGAAACTCCTTCTTGCAATTAAACTTGAAGGCTTTTCACTGTCACACATAAACCCTGGCACTGGACCTTATTCTAACCTATAAGCCATAACATAGAACACTGACATTCTGACACCATTTAATTCATGTGAAATGTCCCTCAACCTCACTCTGCTGTTGCTAAACATCAACAGGAAAACATATTATTCTTGTCTTCCATGCTGTTAACACGTTCTCTACCAGCCTCACAGTGCATAATTTTATGTGACCAGCCCAGGTTTTTAAAGTGTCAGGGTACTTCTAATGCATTCATTGACCAGCAAAATCAGGGAACACCCTACTCATAAACTACAACATACAGGAGTTTGTGTTGCAATCTGACCTAAGTCAGATATGGTAATCTAAGTAGGGGAATACTTATCCCACCTCAGGTCAGGTGTGGGAGAGTATGTGTAGAACAGAATTCAGACAGAGTCACAACAGGAATAATAGATAAATACTCCAACAATGCAGTAACAGCCTACACTGGAAAATATGGTAGCAATGTTTCATGTCCTGAATTCACAGTATTTCAGTTTATGACGCATTAATGCTACAACAAATAAATCCTCTGAACTAAGACAAAGAAAGACTAGTAATCATATGCTGAGCTATACTTCTCTGCATGGTACAGCATTTTATTATGTCATTAAGAAAGAAGCTAGAGTATAAGGCACAGCTTCCTTTGTGGAACATGCTGCTACAATCTGTGACTCTTAGAGCCCAAAGGTAACCCAAGTACTTCACAAAATTTTCCCTATAAAATCTGGGAATGTCTTACAGTCCGGAAAATACAGTAGTATATGTAGGTACAGTGCATATACAATATCTACATTTCAGACTGCTTCAGGATTCAGTGAAGTTGAACACTAAATTATGGAAAAACATAAAACAGCTGGACTGACCTTCAAAACGCTTCACTTAACAAGAGAACATTTTAAATCAGAAAACATTAAATGTGTGTTCCATACAATTAGGTAAGCAAGTTACAGCTTGGGTTTACATTAATTCTGCAAGTAATCCTGCATTATGTTTTTGAACATAAAATTCAAGGGGGGGGGGGAAGTGAGGATTATGCAAGTAAATATCATACTTCAGATGGTACCTGACCCATCCATTTTCAGAAAAAAGTGATGCCACTAATTCACTACCTGTTACATTAATTTAAAGAATAAGGAAAATTATTTTCAAGGAGAATAATACTGTTCTTTCCTAATTTGTTAGTTCATGTAGAAAAATGACTCATGAACAAAGCATTCTTTCCAAAATCCAGATTTAAAATTTCAGAATATTTAATTAACAATCAAAATGGATGCACAAAGAATTCTTGTTCAACACTTGCTTACATGTGAACTGATTAATTTGGAAAGTGAACATGCCCAACAGCTAGAAGTCAGACATGTTCTCCTTTTCAAATAATCGATTCAATTGTTTTCCATTACCTTTACTTTATTAGGGTGTCTCACCTTCACATTCTGACATCTCTTCTGTATCATGTTCAAATATACAGGGTAGTAAACACATATCCATCAACACTTAAATATCATCATTAGAGACTCTGACAACAAATCACATATATACATATATCTATACAAATTTAAAATAATATCAGCAACTATGCCCTGCAAAAAACATGATACATCTCATGTCTTCAATATAACCATTCATTGAAATACCTATGTTAATACAGACAATATTCAGCTAACATATAATTTATCCTTTCAGTTACATAACATTAACATCAGAATGAGTAAGAGTAGCAGTATAAAGTATGATACAAAAATATTCAGCTACATACCCAAATGAACTAAAATTGCTACATAATCTCACTTAATCCAGGTACTAAAATATCACTTTACTCTATTTCTGGCTGAAACAAAATGATCAATGATACTATTTCAGACTGCTTCAATTGCTGAGGATGAATTACATTAGGTGTTGATACCACTGACCTTGCCAGGATTCAAAGCCTCATACTGATGGCGAAGAGTCTGGAGATCATATTCGCATGTTGCCAATGCAGACTTCAACTCGTAGAGCAGCACCATATCACTACGCAGTTCATTGAAGTGTATGCATATATCTTCTGTAGGCATTGGGTTCAATTCTGAAACAGAAACACATCTCTGATGAGTATGCATATAATCTAAGCAGGCAGTCAGAAGTCATAAGCAAATTAGTGTGCTTTTGAGAGACAGCCATCGTTCAAGGCAGTTCAAGGTGTGAGCAGGAATTCTTTGTTCGTCATAGCAGAAGGGAAGATGCTCATTATCCAGCAAGGAATGAAGCACATCAAAGACAGTCAGTGATTGTAAGCTGTCAAAATCAAATGTAATTGTAAAGGAACACCAATAAATCCATTCATCCAATCTAGAAGCCATTAATTTTGTCATGCATACCCCCCTACATGAGGAAATATGTAGATTCTGCTAGTCAGTCAACTGGTCAAATAGCACATTTGCTTCCAAAAAAAAAATAGAGGTACTAAAAAAATATTAGTAATGATTAAAACTCATTTAAAATCCTTGCTCCCTTCCATCAGTTGTTTAAAGATTATTCATTTCTGTCTTATTTTGGCACAACTAATTAGCAGCAATACCTATAGAGAGCTCCTGCAGTAGCTGCTCAATAGCTTTGGTTCTCTTCTGTCCCACACTGGCAGGAAGCTTCATACGCTGAGAACGTAGACTTACACCACTGCCTTTGAAATCTGGGAATTTGATACCAGCTGCTTCCACAACCTGAATTCATTAAGTAACATCCAAGTTATAATACAGTCATACACTTATGTTATAATCTAAGTATCTGTGATTTCTTCATCTCTTGCTCGCAGCAAAAACTGCATTAATGCATTCACTCACTGTGATAAGCAACTGTAAACCCCTTCCTAGTTACAGTGCTCAAGGTAGGAAATACACAATGTCTTTCTCTACGACCTGAATCCATCTCTCTCACCTATGAGAAGAACACACATGGGAGGTGAACCTGCTTCCAGAAATAAATAGTTGGGAAGATCCTGCCCCTTTCCCATCAGCTGCATTGTTACGGAGTTAATGTTTACCTTTTATGGCTCCATAACCATGCCTGAAAATGGCTCACTGTAAAACATATAACTCATTCTCATGTTTCTGTTCATGCAAGACATTCACACTTCTGATTTATGTCCTCATTTACAGTACTGTATTGAAATGATGATACACGCACTTCAATAGCAGGGTTCTCTGCATGACACTGATGTGAAAAATAAATCACCACAAGAATACTGGAGCTGTGGTTCTAACTAGATCAGCAATTTGAATTTGTGAAGAAACTGCATTCAACTTGGTCTTTCTGAGACAATAAATACACTAGATAAAATGCTGTGCTGAAGAAAATCTTGATGAAACTGGAGTCAGATTAGAATATTCGCCTTGCAAATCCAACTTAATTAGCTAAATAGGCACGAGTTTTGACCACAACAGCATAGACAGCAATAATAATAATAATAATAATAATAATAATAATAATAATAATAATAATAATAATAATTCAATTTGTGTTTATTTATGTGAAAACTTAACA
>NW_019738964.1:1886368-1892394 GCF_002891405.2 Cryptotermes secundus
CCCCAAGTGGTGTGATGGGAAAGGGGTAAAAATTTTAAAATTCTTTACAAAAAAAGAATAAATAAATTTGTTAAATTAAAATAATTTGTCACTATCCTACCTTCTGCTATTAATTCATTTTAGTAATACTCATTGTTATTTTCATTTATATGGTTTTTGAAGAAGGTGCTAGTCCGCTGTACTACAGCATTCCACTATAAAAGTACCCTGTATACAGAATGACCTAAAAGTCAGTCAACCTAAAATTTTCTCTCATAATAATGGGAATATTCTGATTTAAACGTGCCATAAAACTCCATGGAAAGAAAGATCCCAATGCACTGTCTACAGCACAAAGTTGAGGAGGTGAAGAGTCACAACAGTATGCACCAGATACAACAAGGTACTGCATGGAGACTGCTTCCCTAAACACAGTTGCTAACTGCAAAAGTATGTATGCACTGTTTTACATTATGTGATGTAGTTCCAGACCAATGAGCTCTTCTTGCATAAAATTTATATCCAAATTTACAGAAAAATATTCTCTTTCTCACAAGCTAGGTGACAAGAAAAAAAGACCAAACAAACAATTTTACTTTTTGCCTAAATTATGTAAATTTTAAATTTCTATAATTATAGAAATGACACTGCACACTGCATTGCTCCCTTAACGCTATTTGTCCCTAATGGCCTACAGGCATACCACCATTTTTTCTTTTCTGCTGAGTGCCAGCAGCACTTCTGAGAGTGGTTGGCGGTCCTACATCTCTGGCTGTTAACTCTGTTGCACTCAGCCTATTTTCCAAGTACCTGGCCTCAAACCCTCAGGCGAATTTGGCTCAATTTTCAAGTCTCACTTCAGAAATTCACCAAAAATACAATTTCAGTCAAAGACATGTGAAAAAAATCACATTTACTCACTACAAACAGCAAATTTAAACAAAAATAGCTTACAAGTGCTGAGTATAATAATTTTAAAAAATAAAAACTGAAAGAATTAATTATAATTAATTGTATTTTTGGTGAATTTCTGAAGTGAGACTTGAAAATTGAGCCAAATTCGCCTGAGGGTTTGAGGCCAGGTACTTGGAAAATAGGCTGAGTGCAACAGAGTTAACAGCCAGAGATGTAGGACCGCCAACCACTCTCAGAAGTGCTGCTGGCACTCAGCAGAAAAGAAAAAATGGTGGTATGCCTGTAGGCCATTAGGGACAAATAGCGTTAAGGGAGCAATGCAGTGTGCAGTGTCATTTCTAGGCAACAATCACAGACAAACAGATTCCTGAAGCAACAATCAATCACAACAGTGGAGGCACTGTTGGAAATGGGGTTTTCTATGGTGGTCAATGCTGTGGTGTTTTGTGACATCAGTTTGTCCAGTGATTGAGGCTAGCTCTTTCTAACGGACCCAACTGAATAGGTGTTTTCCTTCACCTGAGGATGGAAACAGATCCAGTTTCTGAAACGCCGTGGTTTTATTTTAGCTTAAAAAAAACCAGGACGATGGATAAAGTCCAAAAACCCAACATATCAGTGTGTTATACACCATCGTCAGAATCCTATAGTAAGAACTCTAATTGTAATAAAAATTTCCAAAATTAAATTTCAACTATTTGTATGACTATGAAGGCATCACATACAGGTTAAATCAACAAGTAACTATGGCTTAATATGCAATGTCCTAAAACATTTAGTGGTTCTTATATACTTACACTGGGATCAACACGTGGCCTTATCTGATGCTGTAACTTCTTCTTTGTGAGTTTCTTTTCAGATTTTCTTGTCTCAGCTTGGCAATCAGCAGCTGTTATCAGTTTCTGAAGATCCTGCTGTTTCTTTTCTCGTTCTTTCTTCCTTGCTTCAATCTTCTTCAGTTCATTTATAAGAGTCTGTTCCTCCTCAATCTGATGAAATAATGTAATACTTAAAATTACAAAATAAGGATGATAGAATAAAGAAACAGTAATATTATATGGCAAACATCTTCCTAGCAGAAATCTGAGGTTCCCACAGCTGTGGCTATGAAGAGTATGAGTACCATCTTCTGGGATGTGACGCCATGCAATCTGGTAAACGTTTGTTATATTTTAGCGTCCTGTTGCACTGATTTAAGTCCATGATTTATTTAATCCGTCTTGCAGTGCATACATTCATTTATCTCCTTCTTTCCCTCGCACTACATGTTTCGGCATAATAATGCCATCTTCAGGTGCTTACTTGTCCACGTCAAACCAGTTCATTGCATGCCATGTTCACACATTAAAATAACTAAAATATGTATCTATCATATACATTGTCAAACGTTAAAAGTATTAAAATTGTTCAGGATACCACATCACTACGTCGCCCCTCACTACGTCAGTCACGCCCATTCTCCTTTGTTGTGTTGTTATCAACACACACACACAGTCGCAGGAGCACGACACAACAAAAGCACAACACACAAGATAGTGAAGGAGTGCTCCAACAAAGGAGAATGGGCGTGACTGACGTAGTGAGGGGCGACGTAGTGATGTGGTATCCTGAACAATTTTAATACTTTTAACGTTTGACAATGTATATGATAGATACATATTTTAGTTATTTTAATGTGTGAACATGGCATGCAATGAACTGGTTTGACGTGGACAAGTAAGCACCTGAAGATGGCATTATTATGCCGAAACATGTAGTGCGAGGGAAAGAAGGAGATAAATGAATGTATGCACTGCAAGACGGATTAAATAAATCATGGACTGGTAAACGTTTACCAATATTTCAGAAGGATACTCCCTCCATCTCTAGTGTCAAACAAGAACAATGCTGTTGCCTGCTTGATTAGCTTACTTTCTGGCCCTGAAGATTGGAAGCAGAATATAGCATCACATCCCTGAACACAGTGCTCTTTACCTTTCTAATTAACTATGTACATGGTAGTAGCACTATTCTAATTTTGGTTGGTGACCCACATAAAAGACAGGCTTTGGATTACGTAGGAACCTAAACTGCCAACATACTTAGTCTTTCTTAGGACCAAATATTCTCTTTAAGCTCTTGCTTTCACACATTTGTAATTTACGTTATCTCAAAGTAAAAAATCATATTTCACATCTAAACAAAAAAACTGGGAAAATTACTGTACTACATACATAATTTTGTTATCTTTATCTTTACTATTCTTGAAAGCAATACGATGATAAGTGTTTCAACAATAATACCAACAGCAACGATGACGACGATAATGACAACTACTACTACTTTGTAGGTTATGGTAAATAAGGCCTGTTCCTACAGAAGTCAAAATGGTCTTGTTCTCTATCATTGTTCCGGGCTTTGTAAGTCTCATCATTGCCTCATCAGTAATGAAATACCCAGCGTAGTAGGCAGTATTTTTCCTGTCCTTACATCTCTTCAACTATATTCATAGCTTTCAGTCTTATTTTGACATAAGAATTTCTTTAGCGGTCTAATCCAGTGAAGGCTTAATAGTGGTCTCAAAACAGATGTGCTGCTTCAATTTGTGGGGTTCCTTTTAGTTCAAAATCTTGAACTTTTGACCAAGTTCTTGAACTCAGTCACAAGATGCATTTACGAAATTGATTTGATATATCATACCAAAATACTCAAATTCTGAAACATATTCAAATGTTTAGTATGCACAGTGGGTTGTAGCATAGTTGGTTGAGGCACTATGCTACAAGCCAGAAGGTCGCGGGATCAAATCCTGATGAGGTGGATTTTTTCAATTTACCTAATCCTTCCAACTGCACTATGGCCTTGGGGTCAACTCAGCTTCTAACAGAAATGAGTACCAGGAATATTCTTGGGGGTAAAGGGCGGCCAGCACGTAAGGCTGACAACCTTACCGCCATCTATGAGCCGACTGTCTAGAAAATGTGGGAACTTCAATATCTCACAACCCTATGGGCCTCCACGGCCTGTTACAGGGATAGCTTTACTAACTTCTTTTGGCTTATTTTGGACTTCACCCATCGTCTGGTATGTAAAAGACAAAAAGACAAAAAACCACGACGTTTCAGAGACTGGATCTGTCTCCGTCTTCAGGTGGATAGGGAAGGATAAACCTACTCAGTTGGGCCCCTTAGAAAGAGCTAGTCTCAATCAAAATAAGCCAAAAGAAGTACAGTATACACCATCGTCAGAATCCTTTCAAGTCTAGCTTTACTAACGTTTTACTTTTTTGGTATTCACAGTTCCTTCTGGAACAAAATCAGTGGTTTAACACAAATAGCAAATCAAGAGCCTGACCACTGTTTCCAAAAGAGATATACATTTTGAATATATCTTAATCCTTTGTTGTACACTAGTATCATGCATCATAGCCTACTGATCAGGTACACAGAACAACTGATTCATTTCAGTGCTGTTCTCGAAGTAATATACTGCTTGTGCAAAAAGTCAATCTTTTGAATTTGCAAGGATTAACTTAAAACATCAGCATAACTCCTACAAAACCTTCAGGTTTCAAACAATTACATTTTGCACAAGTTATACCAATTTTGTCACTACCACCAGAGAGCAGTTGTCTGCGTCAATAAAGGGGGTACCTATGTTTGATCAATTCGTGCATTTAGTATACCACTGATCTTAGCACCAAAATGCTTGAACAATTCCTCCATTTTTTAACAAAAAATTAAATAAGAATGACTAAAGAGTCCTGCAATAATGTTTATAAATTGCAGGACAAAAAGGATCCCATAACTATGGATCAACACTTTAATTTATTCACCAGGTCATTCCACTGACAGTAGCCTATGAACATGGGTCCGATCCTCAACAGCAACTGAGCTATGATGGGACATGCTATTAGAAGTTCTGAAAGACTGTAATCCTTCAAAGAGACCACAACTATGAGGACAGTGGTGTAAGGTGAACAAATTTTTAAAAATCTTTGATGTTGTGGCTGGAAGGATTTAAACTGATCAGTATTTTGTTTGTGAACCTACCCCTCTTAAAACTTCTACAGTTTTGTAATGGTTTAATATAAGGGTCTCCAAACTATGGCCTGCGATGTGATTTTACCCGGCCCGCAAAAGAATTGTGCAGAAATGCGCCAACTGAACTAATTTTCCGAGTACTGGTAAAAAAAAATACTTGTTCATAAATTTCAAATTCATTAATTAAGATTGTGTTTAAAATATATTGATATTCCATATTATGTTAACATTAATATTATTCACAATTTTACTAAATCTGGACCGTATACTGCACGGTATTTCTTCGTAGTTGTTCGGCCTCGATCGGCAGTGTCACTTCATGGCAATGTAGGTAGCACGAGCAGTTCGTTACTAGCCGTCTTGTGCACAAGACTTCTTGCAATTGTGCAGTGTAATTGTAACAGATCATCATCACCTCAATTTAATCAGACTTTAAGAATGCAAAAAGAGTTTCATCATTCACATTAATTGTTTTATTATAATTTGTGATGAAAATATGTGCATTTGCTGCTACTGTCTGTTGTCATTAATATACGATAATTTATTCTCACGTACTTCGTATTTAGTTTATGAAATTCTGTGCTTTCAATAAAACTCATATACCTAGAGTTATTAATTTCTCATTTTATCCGGCCCGTTGAAAGTGCTGAATTACCTAATGTGGCCCACGTTTTGAAAAGTTTGGAGACCCCTGGTTTAATACACTACAATGAAATAAAAAGCATTCTTACGATCTCTGAGCATGATGCTTCATTTTACAAATTCCTTAACTTTTTGTGCATTTTACAACATTCAACGATTATGTGAAATTTAGGTTTCATAAAACGTGAATGTTTGGTGCAAATGACCGGGTTATGAACATGTCTTACCTCTACACACTTCAAACTAACACAGCAGTGCTGTTCTGAGATGTACAAGGTGTGGCAATAAAGAACCCGGATTACTTTTATGACTCATTTCCGGCCACATCATTGACGAAGAGGAGGGTAGGGCATTGACCCTTGGACTTCCCTCTACCGTCACACAAAGTTTCATTCACGTGCATCGGTTAGTCTGGCCGCGACCATTGTTAGAAGCGGATCGTGTTTCTGAGCTCCGTCGGAATAATGC
>NW_019738964.1:1892904-1985274 GCF_002891405.2 Cryptotermes secundus
TGGAAGAATGCCTCATGGGTTCTTCATCACGACAACGCGCCAGCACACAACGCGCTATCTGTGAAGAGGTATTTGGCAAAAAACAACATTCCAGTGATGGAACATCCACCGTATTCTCCGGACCTAGCACCGTGCGACTTTTTTCTCTTCCCAAAAATCAAGTCTGCGCTGAAAGGGACCAGGTTCGAGTCCGTGGATGCAGTGAAAGCAAAAGCGACGCAACTCTTGAAGAGCATAACACAAGATGACCTGCAGCACTGCTTCCAACAGTGGAAAATTCGCATGGAGCGGTGTAGGGATCGGGGAGGGGACTACATTGAAGGGGATAACATTTCGACTGTCTGATTTTTTTTTAATAAAGGGTTAGAGCATGAATCCGGTTTCTTTATTGCCACACCTTGTAACAAAGTGCATCATATTACATCCGAGTGTGTCTGTCTTGGTTGCTATAATCTCAGTTAGCTCAAATGACATAACAAAAAACTATTAATTTCAAAAACATGCCCGCTTGAATCACAGTTTATCATCAACATTAACTTCTGTATTAATGGTCATATATATCGAAATCACATTCTTCACAACAACGTGACCTTGATACTTTTCTTTTATTGGAACAGATGCTCATCTTCAAGACCGATCAGTGACTCAAATGTTTGAAGGAAAATTCAGACATGTGATTTGCTTGTGATGATGATCGTATACAGCTTGATATTGAAGGACTTGGGTATATCTTTTGCAGCATTAATCAGACCCCTTAAAAGGCATTTCCAAAAAACTTTATGAGCCAGCTGGGTTCCATATGAGCTATGAATTATGGAGGTATTCAGGTTATTTAGTTCAATGAAGAAGAAAAGCACTTTCTTGGTCCATTTCTGGGAAATACTGTAGGTGTCTGCCAACATATCACTCAAACCCACAACACCCAGGCAGAAGATTTAATTCCTTCTTTGTCCATATAATTACTTAATGACGGGACATGGCGAACGATGGTGAAAACATGCATTTCCCTCTTGCCTTTCCAACAAATAGCAATGATTCCTCCTTTCACTTCATATGTGACATTACACCTCCTCATTTTCAAATTCTTTGGAAAAATGTATATCGGCATAACCTTGCGAAGTCCTGCAGAAGTTTATTTTCGTCTTATGTAGACATGAGGTGTTTGGATGAGGGGAAAAATGTTCATAAAGATCCTACATCCAAAGACCTCCTCTTGTCAGCTGGAGCACTGTTCCATGCATTAGGGGACCTTTGCAGTAGCACCCACACATCGTTTCTGTAGAAAACATGACGTATCATACGTACACCCATTGCTATCTTAAATAAAATTTTATTAAAATTTTTTTTTACGTTTTTGGAATGTACTGCAGAAACACCACTCTTCCCTTGAATTCAATAATTACTTCATCATAACCAAATTTTTGGGAGGGTCACAAAGTGTAGAATAGTTATTACTGAGATAGTATAAAATCCTTCTAAGCTTCCCCGGCCTGTCACAATTTGTATTCACTCTGTCTGCCACATCTTCATTATTTTTTATGCATATAAATCTCAGAACATGTAGAGATTGGTCACGTTTCATTATTTTTAAACAGAATGGTGTGTAACTCATTATTAGACCAGTTCTTTTTTATGGTGTCTTGATCATCATCACCTACCAGAATTATTAGAGCTATTAACTGCCATATTTCGTTAAGAGTGACACTCAGGTCCACAGTTTGTTTTGACCACAATCATCAGTAAAAACTGGTCAAAAAAGTTACATAACAAAGAATTTTCAGTGACATGAGGTGCAATAATATGATTCAAACCACATTCTGAAGGAGAGAAAGAATGCATGAGTGCACTATAGTCCTGCCTTCCATTGTATCATGCCATGGCTGATTTGCTGAAACATTATCATCATTACTTTCTGGTAAGTCACGTGTATATCCCTTATCAAAGTCGTCTGTGGTAAAAAGTTCACCAGAATTAGAATCAAAAGCCAATTACTCAATCCCACATGCACTAACATTATGCAAATTTTTTACTAACAGAAATCTTTTGATGCATCAAACCAAGGCCTATAAGCTCTTGAACACCATGGTTACAATGTTCATAGCTGAATGTTCATATCAAGTAACCTAGCACCTTCTACATCAAGCAGATCTAGTTTGTATGCAAACAGCAAGTACCACACATAAGATGAATAGAAAATTTCTTGCATGTAAATCACTTTTCTTTTTTGATTGGCTATTTAAAATCATGAAGACTATACAACACTGTATGATTGATGAAATGAAAGGAAATGGTCTAGCCTAATCAAGGTACTATCCCAGTATTCACTTGGAGGGACTAAGGAAAACCACAAAAACATCAGTCAGGACAGCTGGTGTCCCAGCAGAGATTTGAACTAAGCACCTTCCAAACACATGTCTAGAGCAATACTGCCTGACCATCCTGTTTGGTGTAAACACTTCCTGAACTTCAAACACACACAGCTCTACAACTTGTGAGACCATTGTTAACAGGATATTTCTGCCTAGTAATAACCTTGGGAATGAACTCTTCAAGTACTGATATTAAGTTGTAGGTCGCTCTGTAGAGTGTAACCACTAGTCATCTTTAATACAATTCCAAGAAATATTAATTTTTTTTAATACCTGTTCTGCAGTTCTTTCAAAAATTCGTTTTAGTTGCTCTTTCCGTCTTCTTTCATGGTCTGCATCAAACACATATATCTTAGTTTCATGACTGGAACTGGCTTTGAGCTGAAAATATTTGAATTCATATTGGTATTGTACTTGTAAAAGGAGTCCACTTGGTCAAGAAAATTACTGACCTCTGCCATCTGAAGACCAGTAGAAATTATGTGCTTCCTGGATCAGCTAAACAGAGGACATTTGCTTCTCCTCATTAAATCTTCCCATGCTATAGATATACATAAGACCTTTAACAGACTGGATTCAGTTAGATTCAATGAAGTCAGGTTAGGATAGGTTATGTAAAATACAGATATGTATGCCCTTTCGTGTTTCTTTATTCTGTATTATCCAAAGTGATAAAAAACCATTATCATTGACAGGGTCAAAGAGACCCCAGCTTCAAATACAGGAGCCAAGAAGGAGTTCAGTTACCTACACTAACCCTGTGAATTCATTTAAATTATATTTAAAAATTTAATTCTTACCACATAGAAAACACACTGCAGCTCTATTACAAAGACCAACCCATTAATGTTGTCTAGAAAAATAATCAATGTTTACTATGGGAACCACATAAATTATATACCTTCTGTGGGCAAAATAGAGAGTTCTTTAATTTTAATAAATGTGGCTCATGTAGTAGTTCCTGTGCATATGATGATGAAACAGCTGCTGATAACCACATTTCATTCAATTATCCCCATTATAATGTTCATCTCATACATACACGAAACCGATTTTCTATTATTTTTTTTTCAAAAATGGAAAAAAAGGAAAGAATCAATTACGAATGAAAAAAGTGTAAAATGTTCTTTATGTCATATAATGAATGTCTTTCTAGGAAACTGTAACTAGGCAAACACATATATAGAGTCATTCTATGAGTAATAAGATTTCATCATACATTTTCTTCTTGTTCTTAACAATTCTCTTGAGCATAATTTAACACTGAAATTCCAAGCACGATGAAATTACAATTATTTGGGACTGCAACCACATAAATCTTGGTGTGTGATTTCAGTCTCATTTCATCAACCAACATAATTACATTGATTGGGAATAATCTGATGTCTAGAGAAAGAGTCTGATACAGAAACATCATTCTAAAATTAAGCCACATATCTGGTAGACTTAGGTATAGACATACTACTAAAATGGACTGGATTCAGCTGGCTAAGGATAAGGTCCAGTGCTGGGTCCTTGCAAACACAGCAATGAACCTACATATTCCATAAATGGCAGGGTATTTCTTAAGATCTAAAACTTTCTGATGATGGTATATTGCTACAAGTACTATGTTTTTGGACATTGTCCATCGTCTTGTCTATTTCCTAAAAACTGTCCTTCTTTTTGAAAACACAACAGTTTGGAAACTGGAGTCTGTCCCCATCCTCAGGTAAAACCTACTCAGTTGGGCCAAATAGATAGAGCTACCTGGTCCCGAGATAGGGGCTAGCTCTATTTGACCCAATTGAGTAAAAAAATTTTTTTTTTAATTCGCTTAGTGGGTGGTGGAGTCCAACTGGGTCCGCTCGGCACAGCGGCCATTGATTGGCCTATTGTAGCCTGCCATGGGTGATTATGGTGATGGAGAATTTGGTGGAATGAAGATTGGCAGGGGAAATCAAAGTACTTGGAGAAAACCAGCCCCAGCACCACTTTGCCCACCACAAATCCCACTTGACCAGACCCAGGATCAAACCCGGGCCACCACAGTGGGAAGTCAGCTACTAACCGCTTGAGCTATGGCATGGCCAACTCAACTGAGTAGGTTTTACCTTAGGACGGCGACAGAATCCAGCCTCCGAAACGTTATATTTTCAAAAAGAAACGGGATGGTTTTTAGAAAATAGACAAGACGATGGATAATGTCCAAAAACATAATATTTGTAGGGTATTTCTTGATGAAATGAGTAGCAGCTTCTCAAGGGCTCTCCTCCATGGAATTAGTGTTACACGTGCTTACCTTATTCAGTGTTCCACAAATGTCATAATACCGCTCCTTTAAGTCCTCCACACTTCTATCGGGAAAACGAGACCGATCCCAGCGATCACGAATCACAATGAACCGTAAATCAAAACGACGGCACAAGTCAAACAAGTGATCAGTTTCCTGTCGACTCCATGAATCATTATGCAAGTGTTGCAGGTACTCTGTGTCTGTGTAAGTGGGAACTGGAACTTGCTGCCAATGGATCAAGAATTCAAGTATCAGTTTTGTAGTGACGTGACTATAGTTAAGGTATGCCACATATGTTCAAAGATTTATACAAACTTTATTAAATTTAGCAAAAGGGTAATCCTTTGCTTCATCTGTGGTCCTCTTCCAGTGATGAAACACGGCACCATCTGAACGTGCTGGATTAGTAAATGGCATCCACCTCCAAGGACGTACACGTCTCATGCCCAATTTGGCTTTAAGCTGTTTGTAGCCTTGACCTGGGACATTGGATGAAATTCTCAGTGAATTAATAGAATTTAAAGATGTGCATACTCAGAACTGCAAGATGTTACAAATGACTCATACCTGTATTTGTTGGAAATATTGGTGGTGCATCTTTGTTATCGGTATAAAGCAAGGCAAACACTTCTCGGTGCATTCCTTCTGGGCGTTTTGAAACCTTTGTTGTTAATGGTTTCTTTTTCACTTTTTCAGGCCCTAAAATTGCTTCTTTAGTTATTTCTGGAGTTGGAGGCCTCTCGAGTTCAAGAATATCCCTTACATCTGCCATGATGTTTTCTGCCTATAAACACAATTTCATACCTTACAGGTTCATGAAATGTCAGGACTTATTATAATATTGTTGTGAGAAATCTACATCTGGTTTAAATAGTTCCTGTCAGAACTTGAAGGAGGCATTGGTCATGAATACAGGACAGTTGCAATTACCATGTATTTGGTTTCATTATAAATAACCATTCACTTCCCCAGACTACTGTTATTAGTGTCATGTTTGTACGATCTAAACACCTTGGACGCATACATTTTACTTATATTATTAATCAGATTTATTGACCCAACTTTTCTTTTGTTTGTTTCGTTAAAGGTTTAACTGATTCTTCAAATGTAATGACATAACCTGACCAACCAGTGATTCGCATTAAATTACAGAATAAAAATGTTAATTCTTCACAAGGATCAAAATAATTACATTATGAACATAAATGTCAACAAACACTACTGAATAACATGAAAACTGACATCATCCATCATCATCTCAAAATAAGCTACCCAGTTATTGAAGCAATGAGGACAGCTCCTACAGCTGCAATTGAGGTCCTCCTTGGACTCCGCCCACTGCACCTGTAGCTGGAGGCTGGGGTCAGAGCAGGAATTTATAGACTACTGCAGTGACCAATGGAAACTCAAATCCAAACGTTATGGACATGCATACATGTCTTAAGGCAAGAAAGAAGAACCAATCCTACAGATGGGGGTGATCAAATTATACCAAGAAATGTCTATGACAAAGATTGCCTGATAGAAGTGGATAGGAAGATGGGTTTCCTCCTGACATCAAAGTGGGGGCTAGTCTGCTACACCAACTGTTCCAAGACAAAAAGAAAAGAAGGGGGGGAGGGGGGAACTGGGACTGGGGTCTATGGTTATGGCACAAGAAAGCTTAGCTTCAGCCATACCACAGCATTCCAGGCAGAAGTGTATAACATCAAGGCATGCATAGTAGAGAATCTAAATATGGACTGTACAAATGGAAACATTTATATTGTATTGGAGGGTCAAGCTGCAATTACAGCACTTGACAATTATGACATGAACTAGTTTTGTAATACCCTCAATCCCCAGTCAGAGTTCAACTGATATGGATGCTGGGTCACAGGGGTAGTGAAGCTAATCAAACTTCCACTTAATTGGCAAAATAGGGTTATAAATGTCCTTTAATAGGACCTGAACCAGAATACATCATTTCAGCAGGGACTGCCAAGAGAGCCATAAGGGACTGGGCAGAAACCACAAAAAATACTGAGAGTCCTTAAAAGACCACAAACTTTAAAATGGTTTCCTACAAGGACCCTCTGACAGAAAAACCAGGGAAGTATTAAAATTAAACATAAACCAGTTATGGTGGATGACATATTTTCAAAATGGAATTAACCAATAATCCCACTTCTGAAAGGTGCCTGGAAATAGATGACTCAGCCACACAAGTCTGATATAATTATGAGGCTATAGCTTACTTACGAGTTCGTCACTTGCGACACTACTTTACACAACTAGGTGACTACCGGGTCGCCCCTTTAAATATAATACTACACTTTGTTCGAAGTTGAGGGGCTAAACAGAGGGGAATCCACATTAAATCACGATGGTCACGGTGCAAGGACCGGTCATGTCCTACCCCTTATTTATTTTTTTATGCATATATACACTGACTAAGTCGGATATCTTTGAGTTTAAACTGGTAACGCCTGTAAGCCCCAAATACATGACAGGTCGGGGACTTGGATTGGAAAAAAGAAAATTCAGTGAATAGTAACATAATTTAGAAACGGTTGTAACTGGTCACCGTATTGAAGGATATTCCAAGTCAACTTTACAGATGTATGTACTTTACCTAGTAACAGTTTACACACATGTAACTTTGATATTCATCTCCAACCGACCACCATTCATTCACCATCCCATACAAACACACCACGGATCACTCCCGAGTCCTGACACGGATCACTAACACATCAATTCATAGAATCAACGGATCAGCCACACTCACATGCAATAGTAGGGAAAGGTCACGAACCTTACACACTGTACCTGTATGAGCACACTGACGCTTTCTACAAGGGAACAGCGCCTAACGTGCACTAATGGGATGTCTTTACCGTCTTTACTATTTGCAATCAATGACCCCGCTCAATTTTGCATTAGTGTTGTGTTTCTTGTAGACCTACTAACATAACATGTACATAGGCGCGGAGGGAGAAACTAGGTGTCTGCTCCAGTTAATTAACAAAAACCCGGGGGTAAAGCGACCTGAGCGTGAAGCTAACCACCCACCTCCAACTCTAGTCACGAGGTCAAGAAAAAGTGGATCGACACACTCGCTCCCCATACACCGTTCATGGCTTAGTGCTTAATTAGCTATCACGGGGACTACTTTAAAGTTAGAAGATAAATATACAAAAGATTAATAATAAGGATTAAGAGTATTTTAAAATTACTAAAATTAGTATTTAATAACCTACTGTATGCAAATTTTCTGGCTCTTCCTTCCCTGGAAAAAATCAGTTGGCGCCATGCTACAGGATTCTGCTAGCATGAATACTTTGCAGCCCCTAACGAAATTAATCCACTGAACGTTATGTAACTGTGTTGTGTTTCAAAATTCGCATCAATCTATTTCTTGGCAATCATAGCATCTGGGAATATAAATTCACGAATATGATGGCCTCCCTCTGCTTTCACTTTGGCCCTTTCCTTTCTGCTGCAATTCAAGATGGAAGTAGACGCTATGATTCGGTTCTGAAATGAGGACCGGTTCCTTCGCCAAGTGTTCATTACTTCAGTTTCAGCAGTCTTCTTCAGAAATGACGCGTCAGTGCCTTTCCACCCCAACAGCACTTTGATTATTTTTACTCCAAACAGAATCATAGCTGCTTTGAGTAGGAAGGATGCAATATTTATATCATCCATGGAACTGACTGCCACTACTTCATGTGCATCCTGCAGGCCACTTCTCAATGTGATAAGCAGTGTCATCTACCATAAAAATGCAGTTTTATGGTAAATTCTGGAGTTCATTTTCTTTAATCCCCCACATATATTTATCACTCATTTCTCTGTGATAGTCATTCATATTCTGATTCAACTTAAAAATCAGTAGTGCACCAAGAATAAAGAAATCGCTTTTCTTTTCTTGTACACACAGTGATCAGCCATTGTCCATTAGAGGTTCGTGGCATATGCCCCTGGGGAGAATTGTCAGACCATGCTTTGTTGCTTGGGGTGGGAACCCTGGATGCGTGTTTCATTATATAAAATCGTTCAACCATTTTTGCGAAGTACAGCAATACCTCACATAGTCCGGGTAATCGGTTCCACCAATATCCCAGACTGTTTGAAACCGGACTAATCGAGGAACTAAATACATACAAAAAATGATAATTGGTTAAAAAATCTCTGTTTTCAATAAATAAAATGCAATTAATAAATTAATAAATGTCTTTATTAGAAATTGTTCTAAAAAATTCATGTTTTTTGCAATTAATTTTTTATTCTCTAAAAATTGCAATATTGATGTCTGCACATTTTTCTTCTTTGGCCTTTTCTCTTCATACATTTCTTTGTATTGCATTGTTTATCGTTCGGCGTATTGTAAGGCTATGTTCAATATTAGGATAAACTTCCATAATATGCTCTGACAAGGTTTCAACCATTCCAATAATTTTTGATAGTTGTTCAGCTGTTAATTATCATGCAGGCATTTCAACACAGTTGTCATTGTCTAAATTGTCCCCCCTTTCTTCATCTGTGTTTCATTATCTGGTTCATCAGTGTTCAATTTGATGCATTCAATTATGTTGACAGAATCCAACTCATTTAAACCAAGTTGCTGTCCAATTTCCACTATGTTATTAGTGACTTCAGCAAAATGAGTTTCAAAACCAATGAAATCCTTTGCACAATGTGCAATATGCGAGGTATTGCTATATAGCAATTTCTTGTAAAAGGGCAACACTAATATCTCGTTTTTTCTATCATAATGAGCATGTATGTGTTACTTGTATCACATATTTTCTTCCAACAAAAACTGAGTGCCCTGAACATTTTCAGCATATTCACAGACTCTACTCGGTATCCAATAGTTTCCCACAGCTTTAACTGTCAGCTTCTTTTTCTGTACTGTACATGGTCAGGGTCGGTTTTATTTCTTTTTGGTGGTATAAATGTGGCAGTTGCCCCAGCCTGCATCCAAATAAAGCTACAGTGAAGATTATCTGTCGCCAAAAGCCGAAATTCTAGACAGACTCCATATGCTCTTTACAGATTGTATATCTTTTTATGGGTCTTATGGGCCACACTTATAACAAGAAATCAATAAAATTTTACTTATGCCAATGTTTATGCTTTACATATATACTTAGCCTTCAGGGTTAAAATGAAATCATGAAAAGAAATATTAGCTGACCTGGTGAGCTGGAGTTCATAAAAGCTTGATCTACATTTTCTTGAAAATAATACCACAGAAATTTGCAACATTGCCATCGCTGCGCCTATTAACACACACACAACCATTTCATACAACATCTAATAACTCCTACCAAAACAGGATATGAATATTTCAAAACACACATATATTGTTCAGTCACCATGCTGTTACATGTGCACAAATTTTACACCAATTCATTATCTAAAATAGGCCCCCACCTTCATGAAAAGGCAATGGCTTTGCTCTTATTAACCTCTCATTGCTGTTAATTTCAATTAATTTAGGTATACAAATATTCTTTTGTTCTTTGCAACAATGGAATTCACTAGAAAATTTCAGTCTCTGGTCAGGCCACACATTCGGTCAGGCATCCATCTTTTGGAACATCTGACACCTGCCAACAGTGTTAAAAATTATAGCTATTAATGGCACCCTGAAATTATTTGTAGAAGCCACAAGCATTCATCAATGTACTGAGTAATGAGAGTAAGATTTTCTACTAAAATGATACATATTAATTTTCTTAAAGAATTCTTTACAATAGACACCCTTCATACTACCTGTAAATATCATGATTTTTGTCGGATGTCAGACTCTTCTTTACTGCCTCTTGAACAGTCTACAGATCACTTAAGGTAACATGAGGAGTAAGAAGCAAGTAAAATCAAGTTCCTCATTTTCATGAGCTATGTGACTGTCACAATTAGGCACATTGCACATGTTTTAAGTAAAATATTTTCTTTACTTGTATCTTAATTTGTAGGCCTAGAAATTTAGCTATTTGTACTACTACAGTTATTGTAGTATCACAAACCATACTCAACTTTATAGTGTTTGTTGTTAGTGGTAAATTCTGGGGAGTAAAAATTTAATATCTGGAACTTCCCAGGGTTTTTCATGTCCTATGTCTCTTCTACATCAAAATTATGGGAAAACCATGTTGTGAAGTGTGTACTAGGTAGCAGCCTTGTGGTGGGCTGATTCCCTATCCAATGACTCCACTGACTGTGTATGAGATTAAGAAACTGAAAGAAGAGGCCAAAGCCCAAACTGGGCTGTAGAGCCATTAGTAGTAATAGAAGATCTGTTCACTGATAGCTAATGTATTCAGTTGAGATGATTAAGCTACTTTCAGCAAGTGACAGCTCATGAACACCTGAACAGGTATGGGGGCATGCACCAAATATTATTTACCCCTCCCTCAATAGAACTTGGGAAACTCTTAGAGAAAATATCACAATTTCAGCCATAGAGAGTCTAGGTTATTATGAACTGAAGAAGCATACGTCACTGTTTGATAAAGGACGTTCCAAATTATTAGATCAAAGAAATCTAGCCAAACTGCAGTGGTTACAGGATCCAAGGGAAATAAATGGGGATAATCTGAACAATATAACTGTTCTGGAGACTCTTGATGTATATTTTTCTATAGCAGCTATGGAAGAAGCAGCCACTGTGACACACTCCTGAAGAGAAGAATTTGGAGTTGGTCTTCCATTCTCCTACATTACTCTGTTTGTAACTTCACTGATGATGAAATCATCATCAGTGAAAACATTTGGATCAAATGGAAAGATCCCAGTTTCTTTAAAATCAGAAGAAATATTGGCAGGTGTCATAGCTCTGTTAAGGACAGTTCTGACACATTCGTTTACATCATATATTGACAACGGAATTTGTTGTGAAGAATTTTAGAATTTAGTGTTGAATGAGAACCTCCCCTCCCCACATTGCAGAGGCTGAAGTTTGTTGGAAGTGTATGGGGGCAGAGTTAACCCCCCTTGTCCTTTTCTACATTTATAGATTCAATAGAAAATGGCTTTCACAGTTGTCTAGAAGTGGCAGTGAAGGATAGCCTTTGTTGTTATTTGAGCAGTGAATGTAACGCTTCATGACTGCCACATATGGTTCACTTGTCATCCAGCCAGTCTTTGCTGCTAATCCAAGAGTGGCTGGTGGTGCATATTTTGTGTTGCTTGAAATGTGCTCAGAGAAATATCACTGCTGGGGGCACAAATGTACTGCCTGCACTAATTTTATAGGTGGTGGTGACCAGAGCACATCACTCTCCACTGACAGCCTGAGGAACTTGTTTGATTGCTCTGTGTCAATGCTTATTGTAATTTTTCTTGTACAGTTTAAGTGCTGGTCTTACTTAAACTGAAAATCCTAGTAGCATCAACAAATGCAAGACATCTTTGAAGAACTTGTTCCAAATGAATACCAGTTAGCAGCACACTCTACCCCCCCCCCTTTCCCATAAAAGCAGAGCCACTACACAAAATGATAGGAACATCTGCCCACAGCACAAATGAAAGAAACCAACATACCAAAAAACGCAAGTAATGCTACAATTACAGAGACAGAAGAAGAGTGTATAAAATATCCATCTTTTAGGCAACTCCATAGCTCAGGTGGTTAGTCGCTGGCTTCCCATCATGGTGGCATGGGTTTGAGCCTGCATCTGGTCATGTAGGATTTGTGGTTGACAAAGTGGCACTGAGGCAGTTTTTCTCGAGTACTTTGATTTCCCTTGCCAATCTTCATTCCACCAATAGTTCCACAATCACCATCATCTATCATCTGGGACTGGTACAATAGGCCAGCAGTGGCTGCAGTATCAAGTGGACTCTGTCTCACCCCACTAAGAAGATTATCCATCTCTCAACTAAAACACTAATATAACCCATTATTACATAATACAGCTACACCAGACCCACATGTGTGAACTTTGAATCACTCTGTATATTAAAATGACATATTCATGCTGATTTATTTTATTGATTAAGGGTCATCTGGATGACATGTGTTATAAAATTGTTATATAAGATTTATGAAATTACATAATAATATTGTTCAAGAAATTATTAATACAGAGTTTAAAGGAATATAAAAAATTAAGCAATACAGCAGTAATTTATCTTCTTAAATTCCATGTGAAATGTAAAGAAAATAAATAGAAACAATTGATAAGTATTACCATGTTTTCCACATTCATAAAAAATTCTATTCACCAATATTGCAAGATGTCTATTATTACTCACATGTCATATAGGTCTAAAACTATCAAATATTTGTTGACATGTGCAACAAATAACAGAAAATTGGAGGAGGGAACCTCTCCAATATAACTCATGTGTCCTGTGCATAATAAAATGACATCTGTGAATCATCACTTTATGTCAGTGAATTCTGTAGTTAAAGAAGTTCTGTACTGTTGGAAGACCTTAAAATTAACTCTCTTGGTCATCATAGAAAAACTAAGTGGAAAAAATAAGAAATATGTTACTATTTGACATGTCTATGTATCAGATTTAATGACGGGAAATTGGAAAGTTCAGTGTCTCATGAAGTGCAAATGGAAATGTTCTTCAGTAGTAAATAATATTGATTTTTTTTTTAAGCAGAGTACAAGATGAGGTGTACAAAAATCAAATGCACATATGTACAATGTAAAGGATTGCACATTTTAACCTAGTTAGGCAATTTGTGAAGTACCTATGTTCAAACTACAGGCATACCTCGTTTTATTGTGCTTTGCAGATATTGTGTTTTTTTACAAATTGAAGGTTTGTGGTAATTTCAACTTTCAAGTCTTATTAGAAGTGGAGCCTGAAAAGGTGACTGAATTGCTGCAATCTCATGATAAAACTTTAACGGATGAGGAGTTGCTTCTTATGGAAGAGCAAAGAAAGTGATTTCTTGAAATGGAACCTAATCCTGGCGAAGATGCCATGAACATTATCAAAATGAAAACAAAGGATTTACAATATTACATAAACTTAGCTAATAAAGCAGCAGCAGGGTTTGAGAGGAATGACTCCACTTTTGAAAGTTCTATTGTGGGTAAAATGCTATCAAACAGCATCACATTCTACAGAGAAATCTTTCGTGAATGGAAGAGTCAATCGATTAGGCAAACTCAATGCTGTCTTATTTTAACAAACTCCCACAGCCAAACCAACCTTCAGGAACCACCACCTTGATCAGTCAGCAGCCATCAGGAAAAAGATTATGACTCACTGAAAGCTCAGATGATGGTTAGCATTTTTTAGCAATAAGTATTTTTAATAAAGGTATGTACATTGTTTTTCAGACATAATGCTATTGCACACTTAATAGGCTATACTACAGTGTATACGTAACTATTATATGCACTGGGAAACCAAAAAATTCATGTGACTCACTTTATTGCAGTGATCTGGAATTAAACCTTCAATGCGAGTATGTCTGAGGTGTGCCTGTATACCATATTAAGGCAAATGATTTATCTGATGTTGCAGATTTTAAAATATACTAATGCATGTAAATATCATCAGTGGAAGTAACCACTATCTATGGGCAAGAAACACACCTGTATTCAGTGTTCTAATATGCTGAAAATGACCACAGAGTTTTACCACTTTTCTGACACATGCATTGGTACAATGATTCTCGCTTATGGTCATCAGGGTTTCTAGAATCATTCTCCATTTACTTTAAGGTCCGAAAATAAGTTAAATGGATGAAAGAAATGGCACATACTGATCAAACAAAATATTCAAAATTAAAAAGAATATGCATGCTCATGCCCTCACACATACAAGGTGGTTCAAATATGACCAGGACTGATTTGTGTGTAAACAAGCCACACTGAGCAGTAGCTGTGCAACCTTGAGAGAGTGAAGCCACAACCTCCACCCTCCCTCCTGTTTGGGTTAGAACCTGTTCAGTCCTGTCTGGGAATTGCTAGAGTGATGAGCGAACAGAAGGTACCGCAGAGCATGGAACAACACATTGTGATCAAATTCCTCGGCGAAAACGTCCCGTCTACTGAAATTCACCACAGACTCCAACAACAGTATGGGGCAGAGTGTCTCCCATGGACCTGTGTGTTTGAGTGTGTAAGTGCTTCAGAGAGGGCAGAGAGTGCGGAGAGAATGAACCACATGATCGTCGGCCACGAACATCCATCACTGAGACAAACACTGACCATGCAGACGCACTTATTTGTGAGAATATGTACATCACTATCAAGGAACTTGGAGCAATGCTGTCCATCAGTGTTGGTAGTGTAGAAGACATCATGAAATATCACCTGCACTATCGCAAGGTTAATGCATGGTGGGTACCATGCACTTTGAAGGACATGAACAAAATGGTGTGCATGCAAGCTGCCAGTCATCTCCTACAGCAATTTTAAGATGAAGGTGATGCATTTTTGAAGTATATAGTGACCACCGATGAAACGTGGGTGCACTACTGCATTCCCAAGTCCCAGCAGTCATCATGCGAGTGGCGGCATACCACTTCTCCCAAACCCATGAGAGCATGGAGGAGCTGTTTGGCAGGAAAAGTGATGGTAACGTTCTTCTGGGACTGGCAGGGGGTCATCCATGCAGACTTTTTGACAGATGCCAGAACAGTCAGTTCAGCTTATTACTCAGACCTCCTGGCAACAGACGTGAAGGAAAAGTTCCGATCCAAGTGGAAGACAGGTGGAAAGCGGGTAGCCTTCCTTCAAGACAATGCATGCCCCCTTACAGCCAAAACAATGGAAACCCCCTGGAAACTGAAATGGAACCTTCTGACACATCCGCCCTACAGTCCCAATTTGGCCCCAAGTGATTTCTACCTGTTCAAAAGGCTCAAATCAGACTTGCAAGGCATGCGGTTTGTGGACGATGCTGTCATCCAGACTGTTTGGGAGTGGATACACCACCAACCACAAGCCTTTTTTAAAAAGGGCATCAGGATACTTCCAGAACGTTGGAAAAAAGTGTTGACTCTGGAGGGTAGTACATTGAAGACTGACATGTGCAAGTAAGTGTTTGTCAATTATGATTTAAAAAAAAAATCAGTCCCAGTCATATTTGAACCACCTTGTATATGCAGTGCTGTAAGTGATGGAAATCCACAAGTAAATTTGACATTAACATTGTCAAGAATGAAATATTTATATTATTTTCCAGACTTTTGTAGATGCAGATGAATAACATAATTTGTATTTCAAGATGAAGGATTTGATTCTTGTTGTCCTTGTTGTGGTTCTTCTAGACACTCCTGTTATAACAGATGTATATAAATTTTACTAATAAAAAATTTAGAGTGCGCTAACATAGTACAGTTCGTATGATGACTGGATGACTTGAGGGGTTGGAGTTCAAATCTGGCAGGGTCAAGAGTTTTATCTTTTTCACATCAACTAGACCAGTTCTGGGGTCCACTCTGCCTCCTACTGAATGGGTACCTGGGGCTTTTGCCCTTGGGGAGTAAAGTGACTGAGGTGTAAAGCTGACCACTCACCTCCAACTATCGCCAAGGTCAAGAAAACGTGGATCCATATATTCACTCCCCTATATGCCTTCATGGCATAGTGCTTCATTAGTTAAGCACAGGAACTTCACCTTTTCCCATCTTTACTAAAAATTTAGATGCAATAGTTTGTGCAGTTGAATGGAATCAGCTGGAAGTGAAGCAATCTTGTGCTACTCTGTAACTAGGTAAGCAGATTTTTATTACAGTGGAACCCACACTTAATGTTCCTTGATTTACGGGTTTCCTTCAGTGAACACTAAATTATAATGACCGTAAGTCAATAACCACTTCATTAAATTTCCTTTAATGAAAACTATGATGTACTGGGATGTGACGCCATGGAATCTGGTAGATGATTCAGCAATGTTTTCAAGGTACACACTGCCTCCATTTTCAGAACTGAAAAACCTATCAGACTACATGGTGTCACATCTAAGAACATCTGCCAGATTACATGGCGTCACATCCCAGAAGACTTTGAGTCTTAATATTCACTGCCTTGAAAACCTCAACTCTCATATTCCTTACATTTAGTTTCTCTTCTGTTCAGTGTTCAGATCTACTGCTCCTAAAAGTAATCTTACATAGGGGTTTCACAATATACTGCAGATTTTCATAATATATCCTGTACAGAGCAAGAAAACCTTGCAGAATAATGAAAACAACAGGAAATTTTGCAGCTTCCAGAATATGATAATATAATCACTTTATCAGTTTCAGTGTCAAGCAACATATCTAAAAATTTTATAAAAGTATTCTGTTTCAGTGTCATCTGTAAAGGCATGCTATTGTCAACTGACAAAACCAACAACATTTCCAAAACAACTTTGGGGCTTACAGTATATAACAAATTCAGTCCATGTGCGTTCTCTTAGTTTGTAAATGTTTTGGGCTGTTTATTTCATGACTAGCAATACTTGACAATATGGGAAACTGCAGGTTTCCAAGTGATCTTACACGAGTATGTTCAGTATTAATTTTTACATGCTCCATGAGAGTAAATTAATATTTTTAAAAAGAAAACTCAAGTGATTTAAGTATAATACCTAGGTAACTGTAATAATTAGTGTAAATACAGTGAATACTGTACCACTGCTACAGTGCAAGATCATTTTATCAATACCCATTGCTCAGTTATACCATAAGAATAAGGCATAACATATGGTGGGGAGTCCAACAAAACGTACCATATGGACATCTGAGTTCCCTTTGGTCAGGGAATTATCCTACAAATCTTGAAAGTAGATTATATAGTTACTTTTATAATCAGGGCTTGAGGTGGGGCGGGATGGCATCCCAGTTCTTTTGTAAATGGCTTAAAAGCATCCCGTTACTTCTTTGGCAGTAAATGCAATGTACAATACCCAGGGCTTGAGGTGGGGCGGGATGGCATCCCGGTTCTATTTTCATTCCACCTCAAGCACTGTTTATAATGTTTTTATAAACTCTCTTTCATGATCTGGATCATATACATGCTGATTCGTGTAAAATTCTGACCTTTTCTGTAATAAACTTGTTTTCAGATGACTTCAGTTTCAAGTATTTCACTTGCCTACACATAATACATTATTGTAATACTGAGTCATTATACATATTTTGACTTGCAAATATGAATTACTACTATTGCATGTACAATACTTCTCACATATCATACACGACTTTCTTAGTCTTTCAGGAAGAGAACACAATCTCTGAAACAACAAGTTTGTATTTCTTTAACTGTTAACATGGTATAGAAAATGACTTTTCAGTATTTGTCAGGTCTGGAAGAGCTGTTATTCAAGTCAGTGAACCCTGACAAAAGGTGCTACCAATAGCACAAACAAATCTGACTGCTGGCTTGCAGTGAACAATCTCTGGAGGGAATTCTCTCAGACATACTGACCAGACTAGTCAGTCAGAACATACAAGTAACAGAATATGTCATATATCAAATCAGTATCAATGTAATATCAGTGTGGATTGCTTGGTTTATTCTTTGGTGAAATTCTCATTATCAGTGGATTCTTGTAAACCCAATTCTCACCAGCTTCTTGAAACATCTGCAAAAGAAATATCATACATATATTATGAATAGTGAAATTATTCATAACTTACACAACAAAAATAATGTTATCACGCTTCCTGATTGTCTTTTATTTCAGTGCCTTTCCCCAGTGTCATAGAAAAGAAACAACAGGATGAATATTTTCCTACTTTTGAGTGACCTCAATCAGCTGACCTAAAACAGTCATCCAGGCTTTCCATGTTAACACCTCTTCCTTATATCATCAGATCAGATAGAAGAAACAAGAATACATAAATTTATGAAACCAGAGTGTTATCAGGTTTAAGCAAGACATTCGTTCCCATTCAAATGAATGAAATGCCAGATATATTTCTTGGGGGCACATTAGTTCCTTCATAACATCAGAAATTGCAAGTTCCCCATTTATGTGATGGTTATCCTATTGGACCTCAAGGTCTGCTTTTGAAAACTGAAAATACTGTGACTCTCTTAATCATTTTCTGAGGAACACTGCTCTTTTTTTCCTGCCAGCACACTGAACACTGAAGTGTTATACGGTCTTCTGAAACAGAAGTGGAAAGGCATACTACAAATCACACTGTTTTCTTTGTTAAGTTTGCATTCCTCACTGGCCTTGATGTTCATTAATTGCAGATGCAAACCTATATAAGTAACAGAGTCTGTAGAACACAGAGCAAAAGAAGATGGAAAGAACATGCTGATAGGATCTTAAACTTAAAATACTGACAAAAGAGAAAAAAGGATTAGGAAGGCTTCTGATAAGGATTCTGTTTTATATCGTTCATGACAGGCATAACAGGTTTCAACAGACCTCATACTGGAAACAACGATGATGATAAACCACTGATTCACATACACAGCAGGCTTAAATAACTTCTGAGCTGATCATGAGATGACACTACTGCTGTTAGCACAAGCCACTACTGCTAGGTGTAGATAGGATAGAGTCAGCTGAGTTGTTTCCTCCTTTGAATAAGGTCAGAGCACATGTGATTGTTGACTAGTCTTGCTAAGTATAAGTGTGTGTTGTTCCACTTATGATTTTTGCATTCCCAGAAAACAACAGATAGAAATAACAGTGTGTCCACAACAAATTCTGCATTAAAATGGAGAAAAATGCTATAGAAAATATATTTTGGAAAGCACATGGTGAGAAGAACACAAAATTTCTGAGTGGTTCTCAAAGATTAAAGCAGGTGCCAAACATGTGGGACATTCACTAACAAGCAAAAAGAGATGAAAATGTGGATCAAGTAAAAGAACTTGTCCACAAAAACAGAAGAATTACAATCTGTGACATTACTAACATGTTGGGAATTTCATTTGGGTCAGTCAGAGTGTTCGGAATGATGGTCTGAACATGCCTTGCTGTTAAATTCACGAGTAGCCTGCTGAGTGCAAGGAACTGCATAAACATTTGCCTGGATTTCCAACCGAGGCTCAAAGGAGACCCACAATAACTTCCACAAATAATCACAGGTGATAAGACATGGGTTTGACCCGGAAACCAAGCACCAATTATCTCGGTGGAAGAGTCCATTACCTCCATGCCTAAAGAGGCAAGACAAGTTTGCTTAAATATGAAGAGCACATCTAATGCTGGTTAGCGTCCCCCACCACTTTTCCCATTCATGGAGTTGTGTATTATGAATTTCTTCCATACGGCCAAACTGTGAACCAGCATTACTGAAACTTGACAGTGTCTGGAAAAATACTTGGGGATCTGGTTTCTCCGCCATGACAATGTATGCAATACAACTGTCATTTAATACCCTACCTTCTCAACAGATTTTATACCATGTGACTTATTCCATTTCCCAGAACTCAAGATGGCGTTAAAAGGAAAGGGATTGAATATCACGATGATTCAAGCAAAACTGCAGGATGCAATTGTCTAGTTTCAAACAACTGACTTCAAGAAATATTTCAATGGTGGTGTGATTGCTGGGCTTGCTGTAAAAGTCCCAAGGAGACTACTGTGATGGGGACAACATAGGTTAGAAGGTAAGTGTTGTTATGGAGAAATAAATTTGATCCCATTTTGTATCTATGTAACAATACAGATACTAAACTTCAGAGAGTCCTGACACAGCTAATCAACAACAGATATATTATACTGCATATGGGTAAGGTAAAAAAAATGTATGGGTAAAGATAACACTGTGCTTAATTACTTAAGCATGTCAGGAAGATGTATGCAAGCAAGTCACAGCATCAGCTGGCAGGAAAAACGGGTATATGTAACATATGAATCAGAACTCATTTCCTGTTAATTACCGTTGTTTCCCATTTAAGCCCTCTTTCCTTCCGATCCTTGGCCTCATCTCTTTGCTTTTGTTCCAATGCAAACTTGGCATTAGTAGCACGATCAATGTCTTTCATCCTGAAAGACACATAAAAATTGAAGGTATTCATTATAAAAACCCTACATAAAACATACACTCAAACAGAATATTTATATTTTGTAAGTTATTGTTCCACACTTCACTCTGTACACATGCATGAGGGTTGGAACTTTAATAGTCGCAACACTGCTGTAGAGACGCCATGCAACGGAACCAACTAATGTCGCTTATACCACACGTTACATATCTAACTTACCTCAGAGCAAATGGACTCTCCCTTCCCACATCATGTGCATGCGCAGTGATGAGAAAAACAGAGCCTCGTGTTAGTTGGCGGTCTAATGTAGTGTTGTCACGATGTTTTCGAAACAGGAACAGCGGAGTTGGATAAAGATTGAATGTGCCAGAGGTCATAGAGCACGACAGTGCCATCAAGGTCTTCAAGAGGCTTGCGGGGAATCTGCATTGCCTTACAGAACAGTGTCAAGGTGGGTAAAAGCCTTCAACGAGGGACGCCAAAATGTGGCAGACATGCGTCCGCCAGGTCGTCCTAGTGTCAGTGAAGAAGTGCATGCTCTTTCTGAGTTACTGGAGGGTGACTGACGCCATATGAGTTGCGAGCTGGCCTCAGAGACAGGATTAGCACATACGACTGTGCTTCACATTCTGAAGGAATGCCTGGGAAAGAGAAAAATTGCATCATGATGGGTTCCGCATCATTTGACGGAAATGCAGAAATGGCTACGATACGATGCTGCTCGTAACCACTTGGAGCACTATGAGCGCGAAGGAGAGGCTTTCTTATGCCATATCATTACGCTGGATGAGATATGGGCCAAATCGTATGAGCCACAAATGAAATCCCAGTCGAACGAATGGCGTCATTACGGGTCACCACAAAAATCAAAAGTTCATCAGAACCCCAGCAATGTGAAAGTTATGGTGATTCTCGTGTACGACTGTGATCGTGTTATCCTAACACATACCATTTTCCCTGACAGCAGACCGTCAATGCGCAGTATTACTGTTCATTTTTGGAACACAACCTGCAACCAGCTTTGAGAAAGAAGCGGCGACACTTTCTGCAGAACCCACCCATCATTTTGCAGGACAGTGCTTGGCTGCATGCAGCGTAAGCTGTGGCTGATTTGTTCGATTGATGGGGCTGGGAAGTGCTGTACCATCCACCATACTCCCCGGACTTAAGCCCTTGTGACTTTGACTTGATTCCTAAGATGAAGAAACCACTTTGTGGCATTTGCTTCATAACTGCTCCAGAGATTCTTCAGGCAGCAGACCGCTCCATTCGAACTATCAGCACAACAGGCGCTGCTAAAGGTACCCTACGACTTCCACATCGCTGGCAATGGGTTGTACACAATGCTGGTGACTACAATGAAGGACAGTAAAATTTCGAAACATGCATTTATTTTGTATCAGTTGTAAATAAATATTTGCCACTATTAAAGTTCCACCCCTCATACTTTCACATTTATCTACAAAGTTCATGTATTGTTGAAATGCTAATAATTCCTCCACCACATAATTCTGACTAATATGACACATAATTCTCTTGTATGTGCATATTTTAATTCAGTCCTAGTGACTTTAGATCAGGCATGGTAATTATTTTTTACCTGTGGGCTGGATGGTTTTATTTTGATGTTTATTTTATCCTCAGGTCAGAGAGACTGAGAACAAAAATTCTGTTGTCTGAAAGCTGTTAATAAATATCTGTCAATTATCTGAGCTGACTGAACATACTTTATACATACACCAAGATATGTAAGACCTGCATTATTACTAATAAATCCTGTTGAGGTATTGAGACACACAGAGAACTGAATTTGGAGTGAGGCCCAACTGACCTCATATTCAGGTGAAGGTACAGGCATTCTTTAACTTATCTGATAGTTGATCTAAAAAAAAAAAAGGCAGCAGCAGAGAGAGAAACTGCATAAATTGAACATAATTCTTCCTTCTCACATTCCTCCTTTGCCATTCAGACAAAAATCTTCTCCCCTTCTACTGGCCTCTGTCAACTGGCCAGCAAGCAATTTGCATTAAAGTGAGCGCTATTACTTGAAATTACCATGAATTAGTATAAAATTGCATTTTTCGAACCCACATATAGTGACAAGCATCTGTATAGTAAATCAAAATATTGAATACATGTATTCAGGATCCCAGAGCCTGAATTTCTGATTTTATATATACATTAAATAAGAAAGGATTTTATAAATAATGTGATGTGCAGCCTAAAAGCCAGAGTATCAGAGTCAGAGCTAGGGGTCCATTACCAGCCAACGTCTGGGTGAATGTATTCCCAAGCATTACAAAAATAGGCGCCCATTGCTATGCAACAGTTCTTAGTTACTACTGTTCACTGTCTCACTGTGGACAGCTCATAACAACAGCAATAAATCATAGGTTGCACAATAACAACTTCTAAAACAGACTGTTATTACGGATATGAAAATCAGAACCCTTGAAGGAGGTGATTCCTATCCCAGCTGCCTAGCACAGATAAAAGTATGTCAGTTGAGAAACCATCAGTTCAGAAGTTAAGTCACAAGTTCAGAAGAGAAGTCAGAAGTTAAGTCAGGTGCTCAGAAGTGAAGGTGGAAAAAGAACCATAATACGAGAGAAGACAGAAAGTGTGTAAACTGTTATAACTGAGTGTGATTGTAACAGTGACATCAGAATCCACAATTATTAGTTATGTGTAGCCCCTATACACATGACATTAAGATCTAGTAATAAGTACTGACATGGGAGGAACAACTTCTAGTCACCCCATGATATATAAATATATACAGGGTGTCCCAGGAGGAATGTGCCAGACTTCGGGAGGGTGTTCCTTAGGTTAAAGTATGCCGATATAACCCAAAACACCTATGTCCAATGTTGAACGGTTATGGAGATAATGGCCAGAGAAGTGTGAGACTTTGACAGGTGTTACACACTTGTTGATTACCAAATACATATTAAAACTGGCTGGAATATGTGGTTTCTGTAATGTTAATAATGTACGTAACATCAAACTAACTTGTGAGTGACATGAAGCCATTAAATTGAAATACAAAAAAACCTGCACGCCATGTCATAGTTGTCCTTAGGTTTCCAAGCACTGTACATGACACATGAACGGCAAGTGCTAACGTAACATGGCTGACTGCGCATTCTGGTATAGGCTGACTACATAACTACTAAAATACAGTACCTGCTTTATAGTAATTTTTTAAAGTGTCCTCTGCCAGCTGCAATGCAGTTTTCGGCACGCATCATGAGGGATTGGGTAGCAGAAGCAATGTTGCCTGGATGGTGACATATGTGTTCTGCCACTGCAAAAATATGTTCCCACAGTGCTTCTCGTGAAACAACCTTAGTTTCGTAGACTAACGTCTTCATGTGACCCCAGAGGTAATAATCTAGAGGCGTAAGTTCTGGCGACCTTGGTGGCCATGCAACAGGCCCACCATGACCTAATCAGCGGTTAGGGAAGGATTCATCTAAGTAGTGTCTCATGTGCTGAGTGTAATGTGGGGGAGCCCCATCATGTTGGAAGTACATTTGGCTCCTTATCCTTATCGAATGCTAACTCATTCCTCAGGAAGGCTTCATATATGTTTCCAGTTAAATTGTTGTGAAACATAAAAGGTCCAATCAACTTGTTCCCAAGCACACAACACTACACATTCACAGCAAATCTCTTTTGGAATTTTGTTTCCGTTATCTCATGTGAATTATTATGGAACCACGTATGCACATTTCGTAAATTATTTACACCGTCCCGGGTAAAAGATGCCTCATCACTGAATAAAACAACACTTAACAGTTTGGGATGAGCTTTTATCCTATCCAGTGGCAGAAATCCATACACTGAGCATGACTGCCTGGTTCCAGATGTTGTACCCTTTGATCATGGTAAGGATACAACTCTTCATCATGTAAAGTTCGCCACACCTGCATATGTGATACGCCAATGTGAGAGGCCATTCTACGAGTGGACAGACGCGGACTTCTCTGAACGATCTCAAGAATGTTTTCTTGTGTGTTTCTCTTTCGTACATCCTCCCTTTCAGAGTGCACAAAAACACTCAGAAGAGAAGCAGTATCACGCTGTCTGGTGAATTCGCGTAAATACACTTCGAGATGGAATCCTTCAATCAGGAAAACGCCTTTGGTATTCTTCAACAGCAGCACATGCATTGCCAATGCAAAATCCATGCACAAAATGCATATCACAATATTCCACGTGTGAAAACACAAAAGGCATTTCAGCAACTCCGCACAACTAATTTACCAACCATTCACGATGCGGCTGCAACGTACCCTGAAGGTAGCGCATAAGCTTATGGCTAGTGTGAATCACCACACTCAAGGACAAACATAGATAAGATTTGTCAGCTGACAGGTACAGTGCGTGGACCAGCCAGAAGACCACACTTTTCTTGGGCCATTATCTCCGTAACCGTTCAACTTTGGACATAGGTATTTTGGATTATATCAGCATACTTTAACATAAGAAACACCCCCCCCCCAAAGTCTGGCACATTCCTCCTGGGACACCCTGTATATACATATATATATGATATATATACGAGGGGCAGTCAAAAAGTTCTCGGAATGGTGGTACAGCACTCAAATGGTAGGACATATGGCAACGCTTACCTAATCACCTTCAAAGTAGGACCCTTGCACGTACACACACTTGCTCCATCGATCCTGCCATGGTTGGAAGCATAGGTGGAAGGCTTCTTTTGCTATCTTCCGGAGCTCAGCTGTCACATTCAATTTGATGTCCTCCATGGTTGGGAAATATGTCCCACTGAGGCCCATTTTCAGAGTAGAGAACAGCCAAAAGTCACTCGGAGTGAGATCCAGAGAGTACGGTGGCTGAGTGATGATAGGAATGTTTTTCTCGGCAAGGAATTGCTGCACAACAAGCAAAGTGTGGCTCAGTGCATTATCGTGATGCAAAAACCACTGTCCCTGCCACTTGTCACGCCGCTTCCTCCGAACCGCATCGTGCAACCTCTGCAAAACTTGCACATAGAAATGGCCAGTAACAGTACCAACTTCTTGCTCCAACTCCGCAATGGTCATTCTTCGATCACATCGAATCAGTTGTCACACTTTTCCAATCATTTCTTTGGTTCTGGATGTTGAAGGCCTCCCACTGCGCTGGTCATCCTCTAACATCTCCTGCCCATTCTTAAACCAAGAAAACCAGTTGTAAACTGTGGATTTCTATAGTGCAGTATCACCGCAAACTTGCTGCATGGCAGATAGCATCTCTGAATCAGATTTTTCCAATTTGCACATGAACCTGATGTTCACACGTTGTTCGAACTGCGACAATGTGCCGAATAACCAACACTCACATCTGATTGAAATGGAACAGTAATGACACTGCACACTGAAACCTGTCCAGACCTGTTGCGCCTGCGAGCAGACATGCTGAGCTTCCCACCACAACAGTGTGCGCACTATCTTATCGCTTGTTCTCTGTCTGCAGGGGAATTCCGGGAACTTTTTGACTGGGCTATGTATAAGATTAATCTGTACATTTCATCATTAAATGCATTAATTAATTTATGCCATAGCATCCTCATGTGGCTCCTTGTTTCCTGTCAGCAGGTTAGCAAGACACATGAAAAATAAAGTAAATTTATGAACAGATATGAACTGCAAGTTCACTTTTTTTCTGGATTACACATTTACAAATACGCCGAGAGCTAACAGGACAAATCAAACGACTTAATGTCCGTTGTTTTGCAATAAAGATATAAAATTAGTGTGATCAGAAACATGGATTTTTACTGATAAACATAGTGGTTCTAAAGGCAATTTAAGCTCAAAATCATAGAATTAATATGTTTCTGGAGTTGGATCTACTACATTCTTCTCTATCATTACATTGACAGACAGACCGACTGCCTAACTAAAGAGCTTTTGATAATACAACTCTAACATTCAAAACTGTTAAGGAAAAACTTGGCTTGTTTATAAACCTGGACCACTTCCCTGCTAGAGTTCTACATACATTTCTTGTTATTTCCAAACCATCATCATCTCATTAACCTGAGGAAGTATACTTGTTTTCTATTTAATTTTTTAGTGACAGTGACAGGGATTAAAACTGGGACCCTTTGAATCCAATAAGCTAACCAAGAGACTAGATAGGACAATGTATAATGTTAAACATAACCATGTCACAATGAATCTGCCTTACTACAAATCTTTAGTGAATCCACTTTTAGCAATTCATTCAGTTTCTTACCTGAGGCCAGCAGTAACTTCTTTCCAAAGTTTTCGTGACTCATTTTCAGTCTGTTCAGCAATAGGACGCACTTTCTTCTTTACAACGTGGATCTTATTTACATCCACAAATGGTTCTGTCCTCTGCACATACAGATATCCAGTTGTCACAGATTATTTGGAGATACTAATCTAACACATACCAACATCACCTGTTCACTCTGTAGAAATGATCTACATATTTTGTTCAAATTGTCTGTGCTCATCTTGCAAATGTCTAATAGTGTTCCAGAGAGTGATATCTTGTAAAATGTGAAACCTTTGTGCAAAGAAACCTGTTCTAAGTTTCTAAATGTTTTTCTGTGTTTATTAGTAACATTACCAATAGTCCAGATTATATGGTAGGCAGGCAAAAGAATATTTTGTGTTCCTTATCAGTTCGGTCTCCTTGCCTATCCGACTGATATGATTTTTTGTTCATCACAATGCATAACATGTCTGTTTACTAAAAAGCAATCATATAATAATATCTAAGTAACACACTCTCTACTAACAGAATCCAGAACTTCAATACCACTAATACCAAACACTGCCATTAAACATTCTAAGCCAACTCCATTCACTTCTCACCCCCAAAACCTACTTCTCTAAGCTCCATATTAATGTTATCCTTACATCTCCTCCTAGACATCCAGGTAGTAGTTTTCCAAGTGGCTAATTAATTCCATGTAGCCAAGTCCTTCTCAAGAAACCAAGAATTTTTCAAAATTTTATGGAATCCAAAGGTTCATTACTATGTTCACAACAGTCTGGCCTCTATCCTGAGCCAAAAGAATCCAGTCCAAACCCCCATCCTATTTCTCAAACATCCATTTTAATATTATCCTCCCATCTACATCTAGGTCTTCCCAGTGGTTTCTTTCCTTCTGGTTTTCCTGTATCTTTACCTCTTCTCTCCCATATGCACTATATGCCCTGCCCATCTCATGCTCATGAACTTTATCATTCTAATGACATCTGGTGAAGAGTGAAAGTTATGAAGCTCCTCATTATGCAATTTTCTCCAGCCCCCTCTTATATCAACCCTCTTGGGTCCAAATATTCTCCTCAGCACCATGTAGTCACCCTTAATCTACATTCTTCCCCCAGTGTCAGAGACTATACAGAACTATAAGCAAGATCATAATTTTGTATATTTTAATCTCGAGATTTTTAGGCAGGAGGTGAAAAGATATAAGGTTCTGAACTGAATTGTAGCAAGCATTATCTGAATTTAATCCAATCTTACATTCCTCACGAATAAGATTTCAAACTGTCATTGTTTTTCCCACATATCTGAACTTTGCCACATTTTCAAAGGATCTATTAGCTGTCTTTATGTTACGATTTTGTCCTGCACCTGATGATGTGACATCGACATAAGCTTAGTTTTCTCTACGTTTATTTCCAGAGCAATGCCAAGTCGATTGCAGTCTCTCATATTTCACCCTTCTATGAATACCAGGTGCCAATCATAGGATCTAAGGCATGAACCGTCTTTGCCCTTGAACATTTGGATCGTGGGTTTGAATCCCACTCGAGGCGCGGATGTGTGTGTGCATTTATTTTCTGCTTGTGTTGTTCTGTGTGTAGGTAGTGGCCTTGCAACAGCCTGATCCCCCATCCAAGGAGTCCTATCAACTGTGTATAGACTGAAAAACTGAAAGAGTAGCCAAAGTCCACAAGGGCTGTACAGCCACAGACAGATAGAATAGTAGGTGATCTAAACAAATTGCAAAATTGCCTGTTATGTTACATCTTTAACTGTCTACTTAATTCCTTCTTCTTAGGCCAAAATATTTTTCTCACTACCATTCTGTAACCGCTCTCTCTGTATAGTGCCCTTTACGTTGGGTGTCACCTTCTTGTTGTCGCCGTCCCCCTTTACCTTCCTGTTCCTTCACCTGGCTTCCACCTGCAGCGGCTGTTGCTGATACTTCTTTGTCAAAGGAACACAGGTGAATTTTCTTTACCTCAGAAGGTAGAGATGAGACTATCTCAGGATCTTTTATACGAGCCTCGCTCAGACAGGGAGGCAGAAGCGTCTAATGATACACTTGCACTTTGCATGTGAGTATAATTTGAGTATATTCTTTGTGAAGAGAGTGTAAAACAAAACACAGTTCACATACACAATTCACCAGGTGCTGGCACTTCTTTCAAAGGCGAACTACCAAACACTAACAACTGTTCCTAGCTGGACCACCACTTTTTTTTTTGTTTGTTTGAAGAGTATTTGAAGACTATTTGATGCCTGTTTGATGAGTTTTTGAAGACTGTTTTTCTGAAGAGATGTGAGCCTTTCCAGTTTCCGCGAAGTTCCCAAGTCACACCCTCGACTTTTGAGGATTGGTCAGATTTGAAATAAGGGAGTTGACTCTGAATCCGCTACTTCCAATCATTTTTACTCTAGAGGCAAATTTTTTCTTTAATGACCTAACGTAACTTTTGAAAGGTAATGAGGTATGCTGGCCATAGCATCCCCTCCTGGCACGCCTTCGTGTGACTTAAGACTAGCAGAAACTGTCAAGAGTCAAATTTCCAAAGTGAGTCGCCGAGCGACTCTGGAACCAAAATTCCATGAACTGCTTAACTAAATCACCAGGGGGCCATCTGGAGTTTTTGTGTGTGTGATCCATCTGTGAAACAGGCAGCTTCGTGTGTGCAAGAGGTGGGCTATGTCACACTCTGCGTAATTATTATAAAATATTGAGAATAACTCTCAATAAAATACCATTTAGGCTTGTGGGCGGTTATAATTTCAAGATCTGGCAAAGGAAAATACTCAGATTCCCGCTCTTAACTGCTAGTGAAAGATCCATTAAAGCAATAAGCCCTTCTGAATGTATTAAGAACTGATTTGATACTTAATTTCACATATACTCACCCCATCTGCCCATTTCGCTTCCATTCGTCCATTCCACTCTCCAGTTATTGAGAGGAAAGGCTTTTTGTCATTAGGCTGGAAAACTTCAGTCGTAATGCGGTTTTTCTTTCCACCATAAAAAGGTTTCGTTAGGAACTCAACATTAGCACTATAACCAGTTTTGGCACATGTGATAGTCACAGAACCACCTAATTCAATCCAAGGAACAGTAAGGATGGATCTGTAACGAAATATTGCCATTGAATTGGTATAGCTCTTACCAGATGAATCTTGTAGTCAAAGTAAATATAAAGAATATAGTCTTATGGAATATGACAATACATTGTATGGCACATAAGTACCAACATTCCATGTCCATGCAAGTAAACCATCTCATTTTCCTTTCTGAAACAGGTGCATCTTGTCACTTTCCTTGCTAGAACAGGTACAAATTTTCACTTTACTTGCCAAAACAGGTACACCTCACTTTCCTTGCTGGAACATACACACCTGCTCAGTTTCCTTCCTGAAAATGGTGTGCATTTTCACCTACCCTGTTGGCGGAAGTTCACCTCCTCACTTCCCCTATTGGAACACGTGCAACTTTCCACTTTGTTCACTAAAACAGTTGGACCTTCTCACTTTCCTTGCTTGCAGATGTGCATAGTCTCATTTTTGTTACTGGGACAGGTTCATTTTCTCACTTTGCTCACTGAAATTATTGCATCATCTCACTATCATTGCTGAAACTTTCCTTTCTGAAACAGGCATGCATTTTCACGTTTCTTCCTGAAATAGATACACACTTTCATTTCATTTCGTACCTTCTTCTTTCCTTACTGGAACAGGTTCACATTTTATTCTCTATTCCAGATCACGCACACATCTTCACTTTCTCACCCAACAGTTCTACGTTCTCACTCTTCTTGTTGGTACATATGCACACTTTCACTTTCCTTGCCAGAAAAGGTGAACTTTCTTGCTTTCCTTGCTGGGACAAGTGCACCTTTTGTGATTTCTTGCTGAAACAGGTATGTAACCCTTCTCACTTTCCTTACTAGAACGTGCTCCTTGCCCAGGACCAACTGGCCTTCGTTATCCATTGACTTGTCTGGACTCTTGTTTTCTATTCCACATCCTGGGTTCTGAATGGCCATTTCCACACTCTGGCCTGGCTGACTTGGCATTTGAAGATGGCGGTAACACATTCCACTGAAATGTCTATCATACTACATGACATCATATTCCTGAAAACCTCAAATCTCATTCAGTGAATAAAGTTCACACCATGATCACTTTTCTGCCTTTAGAATTTCAGAAGATCACTACACTCAAAACCATTCTGAACACATTTGATGATTTTTATCCATTCTTTGTATGAAGTGCATGAAACAAACATGTCCCTATATTTCACATCAAAATTTATTCAACAGAATTCAATAAATCATGGTATTGGGTCTACACTAAAAGCTGTCAAGCAAATGTGATTTTCGTTATAACCCCTGCTCAAACTGAACTTCAGCAAATCTTTAAAAATTGGATAACTGTGTACAAAATTTTTACAGGCCCTCAAATATACACATACGAGGGTTAGAACTTCAATAGCGGCAACTATTTATTTACAACTGATACAAAATAAATGCATGTTTCGAAGTTTTACTGTCCTTCAATGTAGTCACCAGCACTGTGTACAAACCGTTTCCAGCGATGTGGAAGTCGTAGGATACCTTTAGCAGCGCCTGTTGTGCTGATAGTTCGAATGGAGCGGTCTGCTGCCTGAAGAATCTCTGGAGCAGTTATGAAGCAAATGCCACGAAGTGGTTCCTTCATCTTAGGAATCAAGTCAAAGTCACAAGGGCTTAAGTCCGGGGAGTATGGTGGATGGTACAGCACTTCCCAGCCCCATCGATCGAACAAATCAGCCACAGCTTACGCTGCATGCAGCCAAGCACTGTCCTGCAAAATGATGGGTGGGTTCTGCAGAAAGTGTCGCCGCTTCTTTCTCAAAGCTGGTTGCAGGTTGTGTTCCAAAAATTAACAGTAATACTGCGCACTGACAGTCTGCTGTCAGGGAATGGTATGCGTTAGGATAACACGATCACAGTCATACACAAGAATCACCATAACATTCACATTGCTGGGGTTCTGATGAACTTTTGATTTTTGTGGTGACCCATAATGACACCATTCGTTCGATTGGCATTTCATTTGTGGCTCATACGATTTGGCCTATATCTCATCCAGCGTAATGATATGGCGTAAGAAAGCCTCTCCTTCACGCTCATAGCGCTCCAAGTCGTTACGAGCAGCATCGTATCATAGCCATTTCTGCATTTCCGTCAAATGATGCGGAACCCATCATGATGCAATTTTTCTCTTTCCCAGGCATTCCTTCAGAATGTGAAGCACAGTCGTATGTGCTAATGCTGTCTCTCGGACCAGCTCACAAATCGTATGGCATCAATCACTCTCCAGTAATGCAGAAAGAGTATGCACTTTTCCACTGACACTAGGACCTGGCTGATGCAAGTCTGCCACATTTTGGCGCCCCTCGTTGAAGGCTTTTACCCACCTTGACACTGTTCTGTAAGGCAATGCAGATTCCCTGCAAGCCTCTTGAAGACCTTTATGACACTGTCATGCTGTATGGCCGCTGGCACATTCAATCTTTATCCAACTCCGTTGTTCCTGTTTCGAAAACATCGTGACAACAATACATTAGACCGCCAACTAACACGAGGCTCTGCTTTTCTCATCACTGTGCATGCGCGTGATTTGGGAATGGAGAGTCCATTTGCTCTGAGGTAAGTTAGGTATGTAATGTGTGGTATAAGCGACATTATTTGGTTCCGTTTCATCGCGTCTCTACAGCAGTGTTGCCACTATTAAAGTTCCAACCCTCGTATAATACTGTCACATGTTATTAACTAGACATGGGTTTTGGACTGGTAATTTGATTTACTGGGCACTGTAACTGGAAGTAATTATAACAGTTTCACTCATTTACACACATTACAATTCACTACACCTATGCACTAAATGTTCTCATTTTGTCTTCGCTAGGCGCTGCCTGTTAACAGCTACCAACACTGCAGATCCCTCAGCTTTTGTGTTCATGTCCTTAGTGGCTACTGACTGTCTCACTGCTCCTGATACCTGCAACACCTGGCCACTAACTCCTAGCTGTGTCTGGGCACCACTGGCTACCACTCATTGTCACAGGCTAGCACTAATTTCTGAATGATAACTCGCCTGTCCAACTATAGGTTTCAGTTCTCTTGACGTAGCCCCTGTATGGACCCAGCAGAGAACATGTTGCATGTTGCGTGGTTTGGTTGCTGTGGAAATGTGTTTACAGAGGCAGTGCCTAGCATCAGGCATCTTCTCTTGTTCTGCTCTTTTGGTTTCAGCAGATATGTCACAATATTTATCTGATGCATTATGAAACGTTTTACCTCTCTGAATTCTCATATGTATACATTTTAATTAAGCTTGTTGTGTTTTATGTACTCCATTCAGATGTTATACAGTACTTGAATTCTAATTTAATCATACCCTTACTAAACTCTATGTTTCATCAGTAGACCATAAGATATGAGGCTATACTGCATTATATGTGGGAATAAATTCATAATAATTGCAGTCAATGAAAAAGTATTACCTGCCATAACCGTTGGGAAATGTGACAATGTACTCTTCATCATAGTCCAGCACAGAGATGCAGCCCTGACCAATATTATGCACACCAATTGATAGGCCTAGAAACTTCGATTTTGTCCATACATGAGCACAAAAACTGATGCGTTTGTTATAGTGTTCTGCATAGAAGGCTGAAACTTGATTTAAAATAAAAATTAATAAAACAAAAACTATTTTCTTATAAGTAAGCTCCTAACAAACACACTCTCAGTGAAGAAAAATTAGTTAATCAGCTGCATGTACAAATACAGGAAGGTTCTTAACTTTGTTGACCGGTTCATGGCTCTGCACTTCAAAGTGACCAGTGCACTGCTGGCTTCTAGGTGCATATGAATTTTATCCATGAACTGATATGCCTGTTGGCCAGTAACAGTTGGAATGAAGTAGTTACAATTCACAGATCACAACAGGCATTGATAATGCTGTCCCTCTACATGCAGACATTCCTTGTACAAGCAGAAGACGTTCTGATTTACCCCTTCAAGCTCTTCTGCAGGAATATTTGCAATTTCCTTATGAATATTTTCTTTTAGTTCTTTAGTCCCTCAGGGGAGTGTTCTGGGACCTCTACTCTTTCTTATTTATATGAACGACTTACCTAAAATAATAAACAAAACTTCTGTACCTGTACTTTTTGTGGGTGATACTAGTATTTTATTTGCTCAGCCTAATCTAACAGATTTAAATAACAACATGCATAGAATTTTTGAAACTTTAAATAAATGGTTCAAAGTGAATCAATTAGCTTTAAACCTTAACAAGACACATTATATTCACTTTGTAACTAAAGATCTTTGTTTGTCAGCTGCAACCATTTAATTACAAAATTTACATCAAAATTTTCACGGACACTTTCTAGCAGATCTGTATTTCATCTGTCGTACAGAAATACATATTGCTCTAAAGCATACCGCACAATGAGCGAACACACTTCTCACTGATTGTAACTGAGTACAAACAGCTAATGGAGCTGATAACTGCCGCCCACTGCTGACATATCGTAAAAAGATTCCCATGCATGAACTCCAATGCTTGTCATGAAATATAATGCTGTCAAATAGTCCACAAACTTCCCTCAATTCCAAATGTTATCAGCCATCAGGTATACTGATTCATTAGCAACATTCATATGAGCCTCACAGCCAATGGTGGTGTACTTGTTGCAGTGAAGCGCAAACCTGTGAACCAGTCAACAAAGGTAAGAACCTCCCTGTACATACTTTATTCTTATACTGTTAATCTACAAGATTTTCACTGGCAATTAGTGAACTTCAAAGCCAGTGATGTAAGTACTGTACATTGCATAATGTACTCCAACATGCATAATAGTGTGACATAAGCTTTTTAAAAAAAACTAACCTACTTACTTGGTGGATGGTGAGAGACTTGCTCAGCTACAAATGTGAGTTGATTTCTTGTACACCAGGGTACAGGTCCATCTGTTACTAATGAGGATGAATCTGCAGGAATGCCAGGAATATCCCAATGGCATTTAAAAATTTCACCAATGATAGGGTTATACGGCTTCTTGGCAACAGTACTCTTCCTTCCAGCATGATATGCTGACATGTACCACCGTACTACTTGCACCATGCGCTCTTTGGGATCTGGGAAGTCTGCAATACTGAGGTGGGCAGAAAATCACATTACCATAAGAGGCAAAGTTCACATTGACAATTTCATGTAATTACTATTCACTGTGCTGTCTTCTAAGTACGTAAGGCATCATGGCTATCAACATTTTTACGACACATGATGCTTTCATCTTCAGGGTCACTTCATGATTTCAATAGTTGTCTCTTTTAGAACGAACTCAATTATACAGACTGCAGTGGGGAGCATGCAGTTGAGGCACTATGCTACAAGCCGGAAGGTTCCGGCTTCAAGTCCTGATGAGGTCACTGGATTTTTTTTTCAAGTGACCTAATCCTTCCAGCAGCACTATGGCCCTAGGTTCAACTCAGCCTCTAACAGAAATGAGTATAAGGAATATTCTTGGGAGTAAAGCACAGCCGGCGCGTAAGGCTGACGACCTTGCTGCCATCTATGAGCTGACTTTCTAGAAAACGTGGAAACCTCAACATCTCACAACCCTATGGGCCTCCACAGCCCGTTACAGGGATACCTTTACTCTTTTATTTACACACTGAAGCAGAAGATACAGCATGATAAAGGCATACAGGAATACAGCTCCACATAATACATTTTGTACCAGCCATCTATATCATATATTATGAATAAGTGTTCCCTTGACCACTGTGCTCTGAAGGTTTCTACACAGACAAGTTCAGAATTCTATCTTTAACAGAAAACTGTTATTTTTTTTAGTGTTATTCTTTGATAGGGCATGTAGCACAAGTGGTAGAGAAGAGCAATGCATATAGGATATTGGTAGGAAAGCCAGAAGGAAAGAGACCACTGGGAAGCCCAAGGCATAGGTGAGTGGACAATATTAAAATAGATCTTAGAGAGAGAGGATGGGATGGTATGGATTGGACTGATCTGACTCAGGATAGGGACCAGTGGAGGGCTCTTGTGAACACAGTAATGAACCTTCGGGTTCCATAAAATGCTGGGAAATTCTTGAGATTTGGCTTCTCCTCAAGAAAGGCTCAGCTCCATAAGTAAGATTTTGATAATGTGCTATATCCAGAGGATGATACAAAGGACGTAAAGTTCTCTGTGTGTCTAAGAAACATGTTGAGTAGGTATATAGGTGGGAGTGGAGGTAAAACACCATACATTCTTACACCCAGCATTAAACAAAGGTGTCAGTTTTATGCCCTGGTCACTTCACTTCCCACACCCTTTGGATCAGAGGCTGGGTAAGCCTCAGTGCCATTGTGGATGTGACAGTGAAGAGAAAAATTTTTCCCCACTGACAAATAAGCCCAGTCATTCTGCTCATAGCCAGTCACTTTACTGACTAAATTGTTCAGGCTCACTCCTGGCATGATGATAACATTTAAATTTACAATAATTTTAGGAAAAGAGGGAGGAGGAACAACTGGTTTATCCTAGAAATGATATCTGATTATTCTTTGAGAGAAAAGGCTGTTTGAAAAGTGCAACTGTTAATCAGTTGTCAGAGGTGTAATTTTGTTCTGAGGATGACGTGGCTGAACTCTTTGAATGGGAGCTGAAGACTCTTTGAGAATAAGGCTAAAAAAAAGTAAAGGTATCCCTGTAACAGGCCATGGAGGCCCATAGGGTTGTGAGATGTTGAGGTTCCCACTTTTTCTAGATAATCAGCTCATAGATGGCGGTGAGGTTTTCAGCCTTACAAGCCGGCCACTCTTTACGCCCCAGGAAGATTCCTGCTACTCATTTCTGTTAGAGGCCAAGTCGACCCCAGGGCCATAATGGGGCTGGAAGGATTAGGTAAACTGAAAAAAAAATCCAATGACATAATTGGGACTTGTACCCACAACCTTTCGGCTTGTAGCATAGTACCTCAACCAACTACACTACTGTGTTCCCCCGAACAAGGCTAATCCAATTCTGAAGTTCAGAATTTTGGGCTCTATAAATCTGTTAATAAATTCCGATGCATTTTCAAATAAGTATTTGAGGTTACTTACCTTATAAAAATGTCTGGATGGGCAAAGTAATCAGCATACATTTCTAGTAGGGATCGCCTTTCCAAGATGAAGGTTGGGAGAACCACTTTTGTAAGGTCCATCCCAATTTTAACCTGAGAGATTAGGTGAGATACCACTGATCCATGATTCTCCAAGCCATCTACTGTTAAATCAGAAACACAACAGGTCTTTACTCCTTATTGACTTGGTTCCTTATATGAGAAACAAGAAGTTCTGGGAAGAACTAATCACCTACTTTCCTTTGATATGACATGCACAGCACAGAAAATGATACATCCAACAATTCTTCTATTAAGAAAGCAGTCTTCTGGGATTTTGCACCGTGTATATGTGGTGTTAACCGACGTTTCGGAGGAACGTATCGCCTCCATCTTCAGGGTAGAAGGAAAAATATAAGAAATCAGCAATCTGCTTTTACCGGTTCTCACAGTCTCTTCGCCTGTGGATTTCTTATATTTTTCCTTCTACCCTGAAGATGGAGGCGATACGTTCCTCCGAAACGTCGGTTAACACCACATATATACGGTGTCAAATCCCAGAAGACTCCTTTCTTCATAGTCACTGCTGTGAAAACCTCAAATCTTACAATTCTTCTATTGTTGCAAGTGTATTTGTTGCTAGAGTAACATTTTACCAAGCTGCTTCCTAGCAACTATAGGGGGACACACATACAGACACACTGACTGACGGGTGAAATTTATAAAGTATGCCATTGAGGTGGGCTCAGGTGCCATGAAAAACATATGAGGTTGGTATGATTGGTTGGCTCTTACATTCAGAAGTTGACAGGGGGTACTTTTTTTTATTGCTAGTGGGGTGGCACTAAGTCCCTTGTACTGCGGCCACTTCTGGCCTATTGTACCAGCCCCAGATGATTGGTGAGGGTCATTGTGGAGCAACTGGTGGAATGCAAATTGGCAGGGGAAACCGAAGCACTCAGAGAAAACCTGCCCCAGCGCCACTTTGTCCACCACAAATCCCACTTGACCAGACTCGGGATCGAACCCGGGCCGCCGCGGTGGGAAGCCAGTGACTACCACTTGAGCTATGGCGTGGCCCTTTGACAGGGAGTAATCCACAGACATACAGACAGAATGGTGATCCCTTAAGCCTACTTTTATTTTTTAAAAATAAGGATAGCAGGCTAAAAACTTCTAATTTTTAATAACTACATACATCAAACTTTTAGCTGCTTTTTACTGTACAGAGTTATGCACTTTTTGAAAACAGTTCAATTCTATTTTCTTAAATACTGCTAGGTAACAAGACAGTCCCACATTGGGGGTCAAACTTTTAAGGCATCCAGGCTGAACCTTTTGTCAAGTTAGCCAAATTCCATTTCTTTACAATATTCTACATTAGAAACAAACTGTTTTACTTACATTCATGGTCAGACTCATCTTCATAAAGGGCTGAAAAGAGAAAACAAAAGCAAGTGTCAAGGTAACAGCAAAAGTTTCAGCAGTACACCACAGACTGCTAGGGGAATGACTTTAGATAATTTATGGGCAAGGCAAAAGCTTGATTAAACACACTGCTCAAATATTTTATCATAGCATTCTGTTGCACATCACTTATTATTCCTATTAGTTATAAGGAGCATTCCATATATAATGCCTCCTATTTTTTTTAATTAAAACTACAATAGATATAGAAAGCATAATAACGCAGTTAAATAGAGCAAGATTTCATCTACTTACAGTTATTTTTCCATATAATCACCACCATTCATTACGCACTTTTGCCAGCGATGAACAAGAACCTGTATGCCTCGCTTGTAAAAGTCTGCGCCAGCAGAGGCTAGGCACTTTCTTACAGCTGCAATGACAGCATCATTGTCTGGAAAATGTTGCCCATGTAGTCCATCTTTCATAGGCCCAAAGACATGGAAGTCTGGAGGTGCTAAATCAGGGCTATAAGGTGGATGTGGTAGGACAGTCCAGCCAAACTGGTATGGGGTCTAGCATTATCGTGTTGCAAGCGAAAGGTTGTCTGCTTCTCTGGTTTGACTCAGGAAATGCGGGCTTTCAGCTTAGTCAGTGGCGTCTTGTAGTGTTCAGAATTGATAGTCTCACCAGGCTCCAGGAAATTCAACAAAATCACACCCTGCCTCTCCCAAAAGACCGTGCACATCACTTTCTCTGCTGATGGCTGTGTCTTGAACTTCTTTTTTCTTGGGAAATCCGGATGTCGCCACTCCATGGACTGTCTTTTGGATTCCGGTTCGTAGTGGTGACACCACGTCTCATCTCCGGTGACAATGCTGTATGGAAACTTGTCACCTTCAGCCTCAAACTGGTGTAACAGGTCCTGACAGACTTCCAGTCGATGAGTTCTGTGGTCCTGTGTAAGCATCCGCGGGACCCACCTGGAACAAACTTTGCTATAATCCAGCTTCCCCAACATCATTTCCAATGCATTACAGCCGATATTAAGCCGTGCACACAGTTTCCTGGTCGTTATCTGCCGATCTGTACAGATGAGCGGATCGAGGCGCTGTTCATGGTGAGGAGTGGCAGCTGAGCAGTGATGCCCAGGGCGTGGCTTGTTGTGCACTTCACTTTCGCCACTGTTGAAACACACTACTTACCGCCTCACTGTGCTGACATCCACTGTATTGTCTCCAGGTGCAATTTGTTCGGCAGTGAGAAATTCAGTAACACATCTCTGTTTTGTACACACTTCTATGTCAGACGCCATTTTGGTAGACTGCTCTGCTGTCGCTATCTGTCTCACGACAACCAAACTAACAGTACATTGGCGGGAAAGTTCAACCTTTACTACAACACCACCAACATCCAGCTTAGACGTTACATATTAAAACAGAAAAAAATATGAGGCATTATATATGGAACGCCCTTCATACTAGCTTCAAAAATTTTAAACATTAAAATCTCTTTTACATCACTGGGGTACACATACTACATGTTTCAACCAACACTGGTCATCATCAGGTGCCTAAAACTGCTGATGAAACTGCTGTGCTTCTGTCCGTAACTTCAATTTTTTTTGGATATGCCCTTGTCGGTGCCCCTGTGTTTATAACGTGTATTAGTATTTTGTATATGACATGTGTTGGTCTTTCTTATGGTATACATGTATATGTACTTACCCTACTGTGATGGGTAGTTCCTCTTCTTGTATCCTGTGTAACTATTCTCAATGTCTGCTAATCTGGGTCATTCTGTTTTATATAAGGTGTGTGTGCTGCTATCTAGTGTTTAATCATTGTAGTGTTTCAAATACTGGATTATAAATGTCAATATATGCATCATTCATATGTAGTCTGTTTTCACTGATCTTATGTATGCAGTATTTTTCCAATATAATTAGATGTTTTCGTTTTTTCTCTGTTTTTATGATGTTTATTGTGTCAGTTATACTCCAATATGTGTGTCCTGTGTCCAGTATGTGGTTTGAACATTCTGAATTACCGTTATTATTCCTAATTGCCTGTATACATTCTTCATATCTTGTGCAAAATGCTAGGCCTGTCTGTTCTATATATTTTAGTGGGCAATCCAGGCATCTCATTTGGTAAATGTCAATTTTTTCATAGCTCTCTATTTGTGAATGGGGTTTTCCTATGTTTTGTATCATGTCTCATGTTTGGAACACTACTTTTATTTCTGTTTCTTTATAATGTTTTGTAATTTTCGTTGTTGCTTTATCAAATGATGCACTTTCAAATACAGTGGACCAAAGCTCAAGAGGAGACAATGTCATGACATGAATGCAACAGCATCATAAGGAACTGAGGCCTGTAACAGCACTTACTTCTGGGAAGCAGAACTGTCAATGATGCCCTTAGAAGGACCTTAGGGATGGAGATTGCAAAGAGAATAATCTGGCCTTCCATAAGACGGCAGAGAATGAGGGTCAGGACACTGTGGAGAGGCTGGCCCATTCCAAAATGGAAGAAGAGACTACATACAGTTTTAGAGCCAAAGATATATAGGAGCACCAGTTACCCTCAAAAGTTTTGCCTCCAAAGACCAGAAAAGAAGAAAATAGCAGTACATCTACAGGCTGCTCAAAGGGAGAAATGTGACATGAGGGTTCAGAGCCAGAATTCTGAAGCGAGAAGGATCATCCATTGATAAGTTATGACATGGTAAACAAGCAATGGCGCTATTAAGTGAGCATTTGTTGCTATGCATCAGTCAATAAGCATCACATGATCACAGCAACAGTTACACATGCAACAAGAAAAGAGCCGTTGGAGCTGATGTTTTGTGTCGAGTTCACCCCGAGGGCATCCAACGGGAGCTGAACTGGAACTTTTAGCAGCTGAGAAGGTGAAGACATTTAGATTTACCATCATGGGTTAGTTGTGTAATAGTTGCCGGCCAGTAAGGATGTGAACCCAGAAACTGAGGAAACTACAGTACTGGGAGCTGTTATCAGGCGAGAACCGATGAAGACAGCAGACTGAGAAGATTTAGTGCATGCTGTAGTGAATTGTACAGTGTGTGAATTAGTGATAGCACTATAATTACATGTAGTTAAGGTTTCAAGAGTTGAATAAATCTAATTACCAATCCAAACCCCATGTCTAGTCACTAACATGTCAGAATATAATGAAGGCCTGTCACAGTAGTATTACGAATTCAATATTGTACCTAGTTTTAAAATTGGGATAATATGAAGTAGTTCAATGCAAGATATCTCACTATTATAAATTTCACACAAAATTTTATCCAGTTTTCATTTGCACAGGTATACAGTCAACTGCAAAATAGAATACCATCATAATCGAGGGAACCATCATCCCGGACTGGTGGCGGAGCTGCTGTCCCAGACACTCTGCTCTTGTTGACACTTGAGGATGCTTGCTCCTGCCCAGCTGAGTTTTCAGGGGAGTCTTCCACTGATGGGGGTTCCACAAATGGTCGTAACCCACTACACACAAACAAACACACAAATTGTCTTGCTAGAAACTATTAGTTAGTTGTCTGGTTCAACAGGATCTCCGAGTACAACTGTAAAGGAACTAAATTACTACACCCTCCTGAGGTTTCGTCACATTTGTTAAGTTCTTTATTCTCTTACTCATGACTACTCTCTCTTCAATTTCCTTTCTTCAAATTCATTCTAACCACTGTGTTTTTGGTGTCCTCCTGTTATGTCACCCAGTTCTTCATAAGATATGTTGTTCTGGAGACACATGTTCCTTAATTCTTTCAGCATATAAACTAACAATGACTAGGCATGGCACTGCACCAGAAAGTCCCGATGAGATCATTGAATTTTTTCAATTTACCTAATCCCTCCAGCCACACTATGGCCCTGGGGTCAACTCAGCCTCTAACAAGAAATGAGTAACTGGAATATTCTTGGGGTTAAAGGGCGGCCGGCACGTAGGGCTGACAACCTTGCCACCATCTATGAGCCAGTTGTCTAGAAAATGTGGGAACCTCAACATCTCACAACCCTATGGGCCTCCACGGCCTGTTACAGGGATAGCTTTACTTACTTTACTTTATTACTACATATATCATTGGTATAAAACTAACCATTTTTTCTAATTGTCAATTTACCAGCTGCTCCATTTTCATTGATCATCCTATCATCAGGACTATACAATACAGTCTTGATACCGACAGTGTAGTTAAATAACTAAATTAAAAAAAAAAATTTCCTTCTAGCATACAAAGAGTGAATTTCGTTTCCACTCATTACCGATTCTGATGTATGCAAACTACACTAAAAATATGGTAATAAATGATAATAAATCCAAACATTATTTGATTTCAATATTGCTTCTCATTTCTGACAGAACAGGTAGACAGAGTGTTAATGGTTGTAACTCGCATTTAGGAGGTACTTGCTTTGAATCTTACCCATGGTGTTCACTATCTAGACTAATGGTTTGTGATTATCCATAGTTCATCCCAGTGTATTCCAGTATAGTACCTTAAAAGAAGTCATGTGTGTTAGCAGCCTACTCATTCCCCGTTCCCCATATACGAGGGGGGACCCAAAAATAACCGGAAACGACCTGTTGCGCATGCATGCTTTGTAGTTACGAGTTGTGCTGCTAGGTGGTGTTAGCTGGGGGTCTCCCGCGACTGTTAGTGAGCTGGCGTCAGTCTGAGTTAAGTGGTTTGTCTGTGGTGCTCTGTTGTGTGCGTTCCTGTTTCAACCCTTTGGCGATTAGTGAGATGGCCGACCAGAAGGAACAAAGAGTGTGCGTGAAATTTTGCTTTCTGTTAGGGAAAACTGCAGCCGAGACTGTTGGGATGCTTCGGCAAGCCTTTAATGATGATGCTTTGGGGAAATCACAGGTCTACGAGTGGTTTTCCCGTTTCAAATCTGGCAACATGTCAACAGAAGACATGCCATGCCCCGGGCGTCGTTCGACAGGAAGAAATGACGAAAACATTGCCAAAATCAAACGTGCAATTGATGAAGATCGTCGAAAGACCATTGACCAACTTTCTGAGGAAACGAACATCTCATGGAGCACGGTCCAGCGAATTTTAACCGAAGGTTTGCACATGAGACGGGTGTCTGCAAAATTTGTTCCTCGCTTGCTCGGAGATGACCAAAGAGAAAACCACGTGAATGTTTTCCGCGACTTGAAGAGTGAAGTGCGTTTTCCCTAACAGAAAGCAAAATTTCACGCACACTCTTTGTTCCTTCTGGTCGGCCATCTCACTAATCGCCAAAGGGTTGAAACAGGAACGCACACAACAGAGCACCACAGACAAACCACTTAACTCAGACTGACGCCAGCTCACTAACAGTCGCGGGAGACCGCCAGCTAACACCACCTAGCAGCACAACTCGTAACTACAAAGCATACGCGTGCAACAGGTCGTTTCCGGTTATTTTTGGGTCCCCCTTCGTATGTCTCATTCAACCTTACAAAAGCTTTGTATTCATACTGTCGTCTTCTGGGTTACAACATTGAGGCGTAGTTTGGTATGTCAATACCAATATTTTGGAGGAACGGGGTACAGGATGGAGGCAGGTGGTTCCTCTGAAATGTTGGTACCTATCTACCAAATTATATGGTACAACAGCCCAAAAGAAAGTAATCTAAATACTGACAACAGTGAGAACCTCAAACCTTAGCCTTACTTCTGTGCTGCCTAGCAACAGAACAACAGCATGCTACAATATGAGACAGCTTTTACAGTGTTCATGATGTGACTGAACTAGTAAATTCTGCCTAGAGCAGAGCTACCAGAGACGTGGGCCGATTCCTTGTAGGTGTTGTGCGGTTCATTCTGCTAGGCTTTCTCTTCTTTGCAACATATTTTGCTGCCTTCTTCATATGCATGTTGGGTTAAGTTCTGATTTTATGCACGGCCATAGGTACAAGACCCCATTACAGCAGAGTCTTCTAATGTTTATTTTAACTCCCACTGATGGTTTACGTTGTGTTTGGTTTATATATCCTGCCTCATGTTGGTTCTGCTGTCCAGAAACAGGGACTGCCTCTATCGATTGGGCACAACTGACTAGGCTGTACCAGAGGTTGGAGTCAGAGTCCAGTCTCCAAAACGTTTCTTTTAAATAAAAACAGAACAGTGGGTAATGTCCAAAAGGACAATATTTGTATTAATATACCATCATCCAAAACTCTGCACATACATGTCCCCTAATACAAATTTCTGCTACATGCATTTGGTATAGTAGTTGGTTGAGGCACTATGCTACAAGCTGGAAGGTTGCGGGTTAGAGTCATGATGTCATTGGATTTTTTAATTGACCTAATCCTTCTAGCTGCACTATGGCCATGGGTTCGACTTAGCATTTAACAGAAATGAGTACCGGGAATCTTCCTGGTAAAGGGTAAACAGCGGCCAGTGAGTAAGGCTAACAACCTTACCACCATCTGTGAGCCGACTGTCTAGAAAATGTGGGAGCCTCGACCTCTCACAACTCTATGGGCCTTCATGGACTGTTACAGGGGCAGTTTTACCTTATTAGCTTTGCCATGTCTTTCCATCTAGAAGTTTGTGTCCATACGTAACACCTCAAGAAATGGTAAACGTATTTTCATGAAATAAGACACTGGTACATTTCACTAACATTTGTTTATAGATTCAAATTTGGGTTAAAAAAGGAACAAATAATGGCCAGTTTACACAGAGACTTATATTTGTGTTCGTGCATACATCTCAAGAGTAATTAGCGTGTATCTCGCTAAATGATTATCGGTGAAAAATGTTTCGAACATACTGTGGTAAGAGGCGTAAAATCCCGAACAGTGGAGCCATGACGGTCATTACTAAGCAAGGGGTCAGTAAACATGTTTCTGCGGCAACTCAGTTAACTGCTAAATTGCTGCTGGCCCTCGCAAGTAGAGTAATTCTTGGTCCCGGGTCAGTAAACATGTCCTCCCGGCAACTGACTCACTGCTAAATTGCTGCTGGTTGCGCCAGGACAGCAATTCTTGGTTGCGAGTCCCAAGACACACGTGACCATATTTTACTGCCTATCGGCTCCAGGGGGCGCGGCCTTCGAGTGGCATGAGAGGGTGCCCATCGGATTAGGCTACAAGTCGCCGTAAGTGAAGACGCGTGTCCAGAAGCTCGAGAAACTTCAGTGTTAAGATTCGTTGCCAGGAAACTTTAAGCGAAAACTTCGTAGAAGAACAGCCATTGTTCAAAGCAGTTAATAAGCATCGAATAATGGAAAAAAACTGAGAAGACTTATTATGGTGTTTGAATATAATAATTAGTTTTGTTTTTGCTGAAATTTTTTAATTTTAGTATATAAAAGTGAAAAATAATTAAAGTGCAGGTTTCGGGTAAAAATACCATATTTCGTATACCGTATTTCGAAGCGTGGACTCACTGAAAGGACAAGTGGCCAAGAAATTGGGGTAAATACAACGGAAGAATGAGAAATCGATGACATAACTGGGGAAGAAGTGGTGATGGAAGATATGGATTACGTAAAGGCAAAGAATAAGGTTAACAAACCAAAGAAGAGGGTTGCGGGAGAAACAGGACGTGAATTGTTGTCAGAAGAATAACTGATGGCACAATTTGGCACTGTAAGAAACCGAAAAAAACAAAGAGTAGTAATAAAAACCAAAATATAAATAAGTCACAAAATCATAACCAAGCCAAGAAAAGAACAGAATAAGGGTTTTTCAATGCTAGTGGGGTGGGACTAAGTCCCATGTACTGCGGCCACTTCTGGCCTAGTGTACCAGCCCCAGATGATAGGTGAGGGTGATTGTGGAACAATTGGTGGAATGAAGATCGACAGGAGAAACCGAAGTACTCGGAGAAAATCTGCCCCAGCGCCATTTTGTCCACCACAAATCCCACCTGACCAGACCCGGGATCGGGAAGCCAGCGACTAACCGCTTGAGCTATGGCGCGGCCCACAGAATAAGGGTTAATGCTACAGGTCTGAAGCTACAGCAGTTCGGCGACCAGTATGATCAGACCAGCCAGAATGGAAGGGAAGACCTTGAAGAATATTTCAAGAGTAGCAAAAAAGGAAAATATAATGATCTGAATTTTAAAAGCTACGAAAAAGTGCCATTGAACATCCACCTAGAAGTCAAGAGGCCTGATGCACCATCAATGGAAGGGGAACAAAAAGATGGGCCAATCTGATGTCTTCAGTATCATGGCTAACTGCAAGATGAGTTTCCAATACATTATACAATATACTGGGTATATTTGGGGAGTGCCCTTATCAGAGAGAATGAAAGGAAATACAAGTTTTGAACAGCCCTATCTACCAAATGAAGNTTTGGACAGCCCTACAATCCAAAACGAAGGGCTGATTGCATACGTACCGAGATGTATGGTTATTAAAAAGGGAGCCATTAAACATGTACCCGAGAATGTGGAGTTGGAAAATCTGACGTGACAGCTCGCCTCAGGTAATCAGAACAAACACCCCATACCTTTCCTGGCAACTGACGCAGTCAGACTTAAGATGAGAGTCAAAGAGACAAACGAAGAAACCAAGGAAGAAAGGTGAGTATGGAAAGAGTCAAGGGCAGTATGTTTGACGTTTAGAAGCAAGGATTTGCCCCCTCATGCATATTTTTGCAATATGAATATTGAAGTTTCCACTTGTGTTGCAGCAATACGACAATGTTACAAATGTGGGAACTTTAGTCACATAAGTAAATTTTGTACGAACAAGAATGCTTCTCATGAGGAACAAAACATGAAGGGTCTTGTATTTAAAAATGCCTAAATTGTAACCGTGACCACAAAGCAAACAGCGAGCGATGCCCCGTAATCTCTTCAGGTGCGGAAAGCCTCCCAGGGTACGTTGAACCTAATATGAGGAAATTCCACGTGGATCCCCAAACCATGAATGACTGTGAGGGCGAAGGGCAGTAGCAATTTACCCGAAACCGAAAAGGTAGGAGTCAAGAGTCGGGAGTCATAGGTCCCGCGGGGCCCGGAACCATCAATGTGTTTGCGAAGACCAACAGTACTTTACCCAAAACTGAAACGATCAGGTCGCCAGTAGTAGTAGTAGAACAAAAATATGGTCATGGGCACCGACGAAGCCTGAAACCAAGAATAACTGTGCTCTGCTCTGGACAGTCTGTCGGGAGTGGACATCAGTTCACCATGAGCATGGAAACGGTGTATGGAGTCCCAAGTGTTAGATGCCGCTACCAAGCAACGAGTACGTGAAGACAATAACTGGGAAGACATGGAGTGGCACTGTAGTTACTAATTTAAAGACTCCAATAATTTGGAGTCCAATAATTCTACAATACAGTGACCGCTTTCGAAAACTTTTCAATCAATTCCAGCTATGTATTGATTCAGAAGGAGACTATTTTCAATAAAAAGTGTTAAATTTTTAAAATAATTCATGTCTTGTATTTTTAATGAACACAGTCCTAACAGAACCTGGAACACTGTGTATGTACGGTACATTTCGTAATATTTTCTTGAATACTTCAGGAATCACATGACTTTCTCACCTGGTACTGCTCCTTCTGAAAGGCCACCGTGCTGATAGAACTCGAAGCATGGCTGGGTCAACTGTTTATGGGTTCACTTCGCATCAGACATGACTGACCATAATACACATCCTCTTCTTGTAGTCAGCACTAAACATAATTCACTTCTTAACTTCACTGGTGCCATTATGGTGCCAAGTTTGTCATCAACTAAACCAAACTTTTGAAGTTCTATCACTGTCATTAGCATGAATGGATAAATGGGGTAAAGTTGTCCCTGCGCTTAACTAATTAAGCACTATGCCATTAAGGCGAATGGAGGAATGAATGTATAGATCCATGCTTTCTCGATCTCACACTAGTTGGAGGTGAGTGGTTACCTTCACGCCCCGGTTGTTTTACTCCCGGGGAAAGAGCCCCCGGTACCCATGGATAGGAAGCTTGGTGGGGCCCAGAACCGGTCTGGACGACGAGGAGAGAAAATTATTGACCCTATCGGGACTCGAACTCCGACCCCTTAGTCGTCCAGCCCGTAGCCAGTTGCTATACCAACTGCATTATCCCGGCTTTAGTATGAATCGATAAAATGACAAACTTCTTTAAATTAACAGATTTATGATGGGAAACTGCCACGGGTATAGGTCTCTTTTCAAGGCAATGTTTCTGTATTGCCGAAAGCAAAAGAAATTCTGAAGTTCCTTCATGAGATGGGGTTACATAGAGCATATCAAAGGGCTCTCAAACAACAATGCCATCCAAACTGGTAAAGAATCAGAAATACAAGTTCCCCTTTAGTCTCTAGAGGTTGCAAAACTACAGCATATCATTCAACGAAACCAAATTTAACGCTCCACTTTTCCTTTCACTAATTTTCCTCTTCCAAGTCCTTCCTCTCTTTTCCAAGAGCCAAGTGATCTAGTGATTCTAATGTAACTACGACTTCACATCGAAGTTGAGCCATTATATGCGTTTCCTTAAAAAAAACTCTCCTCCTAAGAGGAAAGAAAACTATTGCCACTCTAAATCTCAACTAACCAACAAAAACATATGTGTATAATAAACAAGACAGAGAGAGAGCGCATGATATTCATTTACCGCACGGGAGAATCTATCACTGCAGATAAAACCCACTGTTAGAAAGAAAAACCAGTTACCCAGTCAGAAATTAATTTTCCTTACATGCTAAATAATCACTGCTAAAAGAACCTTTCAGATAAGATTGTGCACTTCAGTGAATGGTGAAGTTCAGTTAGAGCTTTGATGTGAAACAAGAATTATACTGCACCGAAGCAACGAGAATCAGACTCACTCAACAACGTTCAATGCAGAACCTTCTTCCCCCCCAGACTAATATGAAATGGAATCAAAATCCGCGCGGGAACTATTTCTGATTCCTACTTTTACATAAAACGGGGCACGGGGTAGCGTAGTTGGTTGAGGCACTATGCTACAAGCCGGAAGGTCGCGGGATCGAATCCCGATGAGGTGGATTTTTTCAGTTTACCTAATACTTCCAGCCGCGCTATGGCCCTGAGGTTGACTCAGCCTCTAACAGAAATGAGTACCAGGAATATTCCTGAGGATAAAGGGCGGCCGGGACGTAAGGCTCACATCACCGCCATCTGTGAGCCAACTGTCCAGAAAATGGGGGAGCCTCGACGTCTCACAACTTTATGGACCTTCACGGCCTATTACAGGAATAGCTTTACCTTTTTACCTTACTTTACATAAAACACTTCAAACTATTCGGTGAGGCTACATAGCTCAGATATGTCGATGAAACTTTCTTTGTTTGCCCACATGGACAAGCAACATTGCAGGAATTTCTTTGCCACAGCCTTAGACCTACAGTCAAATTCACGGTGGAAGTTGAAGCTAAGGATATTCTTCCGTTCTTGGACGTCTTGGTCATGAACAGGGATCCTAAATTGGCCATGAAAGTGTACAGGAAACCTACCGATACAGGTCGTTATCTACATACAAGTCAAACCACCCATATCACGTTTGATCAGCAGAATTATGGTCATATGTTGGATTCCTGATGATTTCAACAAGAAAATTAAGATCATAAGATATGATCTAATGCTTAATGAATACCCAAAACTATTCGCCGACTCCGTAATGAAGCCATTCAGAAGCAAAAGTCCTCCTTCAGATACAATATAACAGGGCACGGCCTTTAACCTATATGTTAAGGATACCTCCGAGAAATTCAGATGCATTGGAAACTGTTTCAATGTCACGACAATTTTCAGAACTAAACATACACTCCGTGGGACACTGGTAACCAACGGATCAGTTAGAGATGCCCAGCAGATGAAGCAGTATGTGTACAATCTCAAGTGACTGTGGCAGATGTTACATAGCCGAAACAAGCAGACCTTTAGAAGTATGCATTAAGGAGCAAAAATATAACCTGATTCGAGGTCTGCTTGAAAAATCAAAAGGAGCCCAACACTCGCACGAAGAAGGCCATAAAGTACTTTGGAATGAAGCGAAGGTCTTGCAGGTTGAACCAAACACCACATACATTAAGAAACGCTGGAGCAGGAAGAACCGAAACACGAGATCGGCAGGCCAACGGCAGCTTAATCGTCAATGAAGCTTTACAATCGAGGACTGATTTGTCGAATGAGATTCAGAATAGAATTCAAACTCGACGCCTACACCTACAAATAGACGCCCGCGTCAGTGTTGGTTCTGATGCTAATCATGTAACACGCTAAGAAGATAATGGCGACAAAAAATGGCAAGTTGTCATCTGCCTATGGTAAATTCAGTTTATGTACTCAATATTCCATATTAAAATCGTGTAGCTTAACCTACGGTACACTAACCGATTCCTTAGGTACACCTGTGTCAAGTAAGCAAATCAACACAGCTCACATTTTGGTAACAGGTGGCACACAGCACATACGTGCACTAGAACATCAAGCCAAGGACACCTTTGCCGATGCACACACTTTGGTATGGAATTACTTCTAAAATACTGACATGACGCCTAAAAGCCGCAACAGTGAAGCCAGACACGGACGTACCCATTTTGCTAGGCGACAATTCATGCACGTATCAGAGACAACGCATACATAAACAAACAGTTACAATGGAAATGAGAAACTGAACGCTGGAATGAGGTGCTCTGTACACGGTCGGCCGAACGTAATAAAATATGAGGAGTTTGCCAGACAAGCAAGTATCCCTTGTGGAGGCGGGTTCCAATGCCTCCACCGTGACCCTGCGAGTCGTAGAAGGCGATGAAAAGGGATGTCTCGAATCTGAGACAGTAAAATATGGTCACAAGCCCCAAGGGCCTTGGACCCGAAAATGACTGCACTGGCGAGGCCAGCGACAATTGTAAGCAACAGACCCGTCCTCGTCATAGAGAGCGAGCCATATCAACAAATACGCAACTCTGACAGTAACAAAAATCTTGTGGTAAGCCCCAGATGGGTGCTTTATTCCAAGCCAGACTGCCCGACTGACCGTCGGTCGTAACATAAGACTCAGACTCAGACAAGCAAGTAATTCGAGAGACTACATACTCAAGATTCATTGTGTTACCGGACAAGCAGACGCTGAAGACTTTGTGTGTTATAGTTACAGTAATATTTAGAGTGTATAATCGTTCGTAGTTATGACGTGTTGTAGTTACAGTAATCTTGAGAGTTACGAATAGTGAATATCCAATAAATCGATTTGCCAATCCGAAACCCGTCTTTAGTCACTGAAATACGTGACAGTACTGTCACGTGTATCGGTTACTAACACACAGGTTTGGATTGGTAATTGGATTTATCAACAACCTACAGGTCGTAATTACAAATAATTATTACACTCTTACTGATTTACACAATTTGCGATCACTCCACACTTAATCTCTTCAGTACACCTCCACTGGTCTTCACGGATGCATAACAGAGAAACTAAATCACACACTCCCAATATCACTGAACTGCAGCACACAAAGTCTTCAAATCGCACTTCAAATCTTCGGAGGTCGACGAACTTTCTGTGGCCGTCTCCTACCCATAACTCAGAACTGAACCAAAGTCAAAGTCGAAGTCATATTGCGACTGACGGTCAGTCAGTCAGTAAGTCTTGGTGTCGAGCCCCGTTAATTATTACCCTTTGACAGTTACGGTTTTATTTTTGTGGGGCGCCCTCTCTTACGAGAGGACGGGTCTGTCTTGTGCATATGCTGCTCGCCCTTGCCAGAGCGGTCTTTCTCGGGTCGGAGTCCCTTGGGACTCGCGACCATATTTTACTGTCTCAGATACGAGACTTCCCTTTTCGTCGCTTCCTACGACCCGCAGGGTCACGGTGGAGGTATTCGACCCCGCCTCCACACGGGGGAGAACTGAACCGTAGCGCCGTTTAAGATAAATTCCTTTGCGCCGACCTCACGGAAAACACCGTCTTCCATTGTTGAAACGTGTTTACCGAACCACTGCATAGCAACGTTCGCAGCGCGAACTCCATAGAAAATAGTCTCTTTTGTTGAGGTTTGTTTACCGAGCCGTTACTTAGCAACGCTCTGGCCATCAACGTTACAATACGTTTCAGGACATAATGGATGAACAGGCATCATACACAACTGAAAATTACCCTCGACGCCAGCGTCGATGATATGATTTAATTATAGTCTCAGTTGGATTAGGTTAAATTGTATTAGATTGGATTTGGTTAGGTCCTACATTGTAGAGGAGATTAGGTTGAATTTAATTTATTGTACATTTACATCTCGGAACCTTGCGTCCCTGCAACGATTTGTCGCTGCTAATCTCATAATATACAGCTCAGCTCCATTAAACTCCACTGTCCTATGACTGTACTCGCCTAAGGCATAATGCATGGTTATGCGATATTAAAAGTTTCGGGTTGTAAACCAGATTTGAAGTTCAGACGACAGTGATAATTCGTATTTTGACTTCCTGAGTTACGACATTGTTGGATTTGGTAAGCGGGTAACCACGTTTCAGAAAAACGTGCTTCCATGTTCATGTTTCTGGCCTATCATAACCCAGAAGGGCATTTCAGTGTCACGTATTTATGTGTGACTATGGACTGCATATTGGATTTATTAACCACCTGTATATACCACTCGGAACTACACTTTACAGATCACTACACACATAAAAGTGTCCTCGGTCTATTATTACAGTCTCCACCAGCCGTTTCCTGGTAACGGATTTAACACAGGAACTATAAGAGTTTCAGTGAATTACACACTCCAAATATCACACACAGGGTCTTCTTCCAGTCGCACTCTTGAACTAACTCCTTTGTTCACAGCCTCCCATACAGAACTCCACTGAACTGCCAACCCTCAATTAGCTGGGTTTCAGGCTGTCGACCATTTTACTCCAGTCTCATAGTTTTCCGTTCACAGGCTGACTTTCAACTGACAACTTATCTGACTCATCAACTATTTCACTTCATTTCACTCAAATGAACTGCACTCCGCCGACCTGTGGTTCTTGCTATACAGCCTCGGGCCAGACCCAACAGAAAACTCCACCTCAAACAATCCCTCCATCATTGTTATGGGCGGTTGCCTAGCAACAGCTGGGATATTGATTTGTTCACCGGCCGTTACAAAGCAACACATGTTCTTTCTCGCGATCGTTGCGTAGCAAAGGTACTACATGTTACAATACTGTCATGTATATGAGCCTCACTGCAGGCGGTTTGGATTGGTAATTGGATTCATTGACTTTTTTAACACACAACTCGTGACTACACTTTACAAAATCACTGCCACACACAGAGTAGCGCTCTCAGTCTGTTAGTATCCACTAGCCGTTGTGTGGTAACGGCTTCCAACGGCGGACACTCCCCTTATTCTTGGTTCCCGAACTATCCCCATGCCTCAGCTACCAACTTCTAACAGCAACAGCTCACGATGGCTGACCTGCAGCAGTCCTCTAACTAACTTACTGTTCACCAATCAGCTCACTTCACTTCACTGTACTCAACTGTACTCAACTGCACTGCAGTCACTAACTAAATTACCTCAGAGTCAGAATCATACTTTACAACTTGCGGTTTACCGTCAATCAGTTCGTCTTGGCGACAAGCCCCTTGAGACTCACGACCAGCATTTTTTTCAACTGAACTCTTGCGGTAATAGTCGTTATGTAACATCCTCTCTGATGAGAAGATGGGTTTGTCTCTTATGAATACGCTTAACCTTTCGTCAAGTGTATATTTCGCACATAGAGCATATTTGTGCAAATGTTTCCTTTTGCACTGCACACAAGTTCTCTGTCAGTACTGCCTTTGCAGAGCAGATCATGCCTATCTTATGTATCCTATAAACTAACTCAAAAGTCAAAGTCAAAATTACTTTACGACTGGCGGTTTACCGCCAATCAGTTCGTCTTGGCGTCAACCCCTTGAGGCCCACGACCAGAGATTTTTTTTTCCAACTGAACTCTTGCGGTAATAGTGCCTATGTAATAGCCCTTCTGACGAGAAGATGTGCTTTCTATATCCTGCATTGTTTATGTTCATCATCATCATCATCATCAGCACCACCACCACCATCAAATACGTAGGATTACGCATAACAGCCTGTTCATAAATCATATAGGTGTAGTCGGTCTCTCTAACTTTGGTATTACAAATGTCTTCATTCTGTAAATGTGCTGTATACAAATCTTCTGGTGCTGCAGTGTCGTAATATCCACTCAAGGTTGTAGAAACCTCATTTTCGCTGCTTTCAGTGCAAATATATATCTCGTTTGTTAAAAGCTTACCTAAAAGCGCCGTTAGAACATGCCGTGTACACACTTTCCTCTCGTCTTTATCCGTGTCACTGCACACGTCATAACATGGAGATGACCAAGGACCAAATAAAGTGTGTGGGTCTACGTATTTAAAGCTTTCAGCAATATTTTTAGTGTACATTCTTAATGTGGGTTTAAACCGCAATGCAGCAACCCATAAATGGAATGCTAATGACTTTATTACAGATATTTATATGTAAGTCCGCCGACACTAACGACTGAAAAGAGATCTAGAGTGACGACAATTTTAATCGTAAAGCGATGAAGATACTAAGTTTCCTACCTTCATTTCAGTGACGTAAATGGAGGACAACTTTTTTTTATCAAAATGAACCCAACCGTGGCACACAAACAAGGACGCGCAAAAATTTAGTCACCTTTCGTACTGGTCATTGTACCCATAAACACAAGTACACAGAATTTATATAGAGACGCTAAAACAGTGGGTGTTAAACACACCATGTAAACGTTCTGTGCAACAACCATGAAAAACGATACTGTATTGAATCTGCAAACGACGTATAAATGAAGCTGAGTGTGTTATACGAGTGTTATAGGCTTCAAAAAGGTACAGTACTCCCTCAAATGAGCAAAACATTACCAGCAACATATGTCCAGAAACCAATGCCTGCTGAGATATGGGCGTGGCAATGTCTTGAGTGGGCATCATAGTTGATCACCACTTTAGGATCAATAGATTCTAAAGGGTTTTGACGATGGTGTATATCACACAGAATTACTGACTTTTTTGGACTTCTTCCATCGTCCGGAATTCTAGAAAAATAGGAAACATGACTTTTCGGAAACAGGATCTCTTTCCGTCCTGAGGTGAGGGAAGCAAGACACCTACTAAGTTGGGCCCTTTTAGAAAGAGCTAATCTCAATTAATTAGCCTGCTCTCAGGTGATTAAACAGCTGTGTACATCTGACAGGGACTGTCCAGTGATTGAGATTAGCTCATTCTGAAGGGGCCCAACTGAGTAGGTGTCTTCCACCCCTCACCTGAGGACGGAAACAGATCCTGTTTCCGAAGCGCTGGAAGTGGGCCCCTCTGAGCGCGTCGTTCGCTGATTTACGAGTGAAGTGACTTTGGACCAGACAATGGTCAACTAATATCACTTCATGAAGCCCGTCCATTTCATTAAGAATTTACTAACAGTGCAGCAGTTACTAATTGTGGTGTATTTTATTATTGTGACGGACTGTTCAAAGCATTAAGATGCTGAACCAGAAAACCCGAGTAACGCGGGGAACAATAAACTTCGGTTACTTTGTAACGAAGGGCTCAACAAACACGACAACAGAGGAACTACTGAAGATGTCTCCTTGGCAACGGATACACAACTGGGTAGTTACATCGGAGACGCCAAAAGAGAACCCTTCAAGGAGGTGATCTATATAAGGCTCCACCAGAACCTACCTCGGGGAGAGAACTGACCAAAAGAAGATAGAATACGACAGAAGAATACAGAAGGACAAAGAAGAGAAGACTAGAGACCAGTGCAAGAGCCAGACAACAGTGAGATTTGTTATCCAGAAGGAGTCAAATGTGTAAAGTGTTGTAATCAAGTGAAATTGTAATAAAGACTACTAATAGATCCAATCAATGTAATCCAGAACTCGCAGTATCTGTTACGCGTACTCCCTTACACGTGACAACTGGTGCCACCATTATTAGCCACGTAACCAAGATAAGTGCCATTATTATCTTCCTTCGTGGGTTGTCCGTACTGCTTTCTGAGGAATGCTTTCTATGGGGCAGAGTGAACTAGGGATGAGTTTATGGAACCAAGCGGGGGCACCACTGCCATAATCAAACGCTATCCAGGGCGGAGCTAAGTATATATGCACATCTGTCTTGACAGTGGACTGACCACAGACGTAATCTCCCCTAATCGTGAAGATGTTCTAAATCTTGTACAGACAAGAGGCAAGAGTTCTTAGATACGAATACATCCATCGCAAGGCTTTTGTATACTCTATAATAATAATGTGTACAAACAACCATATCAAAGCGGGATTCGAACCTGCAATCCCAGCGTTGAAGCCTAAATTATGTTCCCCTAGAATCGACATCAGCGAATTCGAGAAGAAAACAAAATTGCCTTGCCAGATGTACGATGTATTCTTTATATTCAAACAAGCGTTACTCGATGCGTTCAACAGCTTATGAGAACAAATTCACAAAATTGTACTTGTCGTGTATTAATACACGTGCATAAACGAAAGCAATGCATAAATTCCGATTTAAATATACACACATCTGGGGTCGCATGCTGTAATTCAAAAGGGGAAGAGGGGGCACGATTGTCAATAAGCTATCACCAGTAAACAAGTCGTGCTGTGGCGAGGAGCACCCAGTTAAGTTCAAACTGAGTTTAAAAATTGTAATTTTTTTTAAATGCGTTATATACGAAACTTCAGCCTTCAATAATGTCGGTGTTCATTAACTAAACATAGAATTTAGTTTCTGACATGTCTAATCAGCAGTAGGAATATACTGTAACGTGGCTGAACACAGCGCTGCCAGGTAATTGACCGTTAAGTTCAAGTTCAAGTTCAAGTCACATTGCGACTGACGGTCAGTCAGTCAGTAAGTCTTGGTGTCGAGCCCTATCTGGGGCTCATGACCAGATATTTATATTACTGTTTCACACTTACGGTCTTGCTTTTCTGGGGCGTCCTCTCTGACGAGTGGACGGGTCTGTCTTTTGTACATGCTGCTAGCCTTTGGCAGCGCAGTCTTTCTCAGGTCCAAGTCCCTTGAGACTAGTGACCTTATTTTGCTGTCTCAGATGTGCAACTTCCCTTTTCGTCGCCTCCTACGACTCGCAGGGTCACGGTGGAGGTATTCTACCCCGCCTCCACACAGGGGTTGTCTAACGATGAAGGTTCTCCCAGTTCGGCTCTCTTGACCGTTAGTCAGTCAGAGTCAGAGTCACGTTACCACTGACGGTCAGTCAGTCTGTCTGTCTTGGTGTCGAGCCCCAGCTGGGGCTCATGACCTCGCGACCGAATATATGCAAGGCAACAATGGCAGTGCGGCGTTTTCTATGCGGTCGGCGCTATGACCGTTGCTATACGATCGCTCGGTAAACACGTTCCAATAATATAGGCTGTTTTCTACGTTGTCGGTGCGGAAGCTATATATCGACAGTTAGATACAGAACAGATTTCAAGTATAAGAGGCTTAAACTTGGCGGCGGTCAGGCATACGACCGTTCAAGTGACTAGACTACTGTGGTAGCGAATACTACTAGAATTAGTGCAAAATCTGCTGTACTGAGCCTGGATTGACAGAGGCCTTGTATATATTGTACAAAGAAATAGGAATTAAGATTAAATTTGTAAACATATGTAAATACTGACAATGGACTTACTAACACAGACTATGACTGACAATGACAGACCCGACCTCTCGTCAGAGAGGGCGCCCCAAATAAACAGGACAGTAACTTTCATATAAAGAAAAACAATCTGGTCATGAGCCCCAGTCGGGGCTCGACACCAAAAGACAGACTGACTGACCGTCAGTCGCAATGTGACTTTGACTTTGAACAGATTTCAGAGAGATGAGTGACCCGTGTGGAGGCGGGGTCGAATACCTCCACCGTGACCCTGCGAGTCGTAGGAGGCGAAGAAAAGGGAAGTCTCAAATCTGAGACAGTAAAATATGGTCACAAGTCCCAAGGGAATCGGACCCAAGAAAAACTGCGATGGCAAGGACCAGCAGCATATACAAAAGTCAGACCCGTCCTCACATCAGGGAGGGCGCCCCACAAAAACAAGACCGGAACTGTCAAACAGTAATAAATATCTGGTCATGAGCCCCAGGTGGGCCTCGACACCAAGACTTACTGACTGACTGACTGACCGTCAGTCGCAATGTGACATTGACTTGAACAGATGTCAGTATTTGGGACTACTGGGAAGTATTTGAGTGTGTCTGAGTGTTTAAGTGACAGTTACACCCAAGGGAAGTTCGTCGTGGGAATACTTGAATTATGTATAACGCATGGAGTGATTTGAAGCGCTAGTTTCTGTGTTGAGATCCATTACCAAGGGAGTGTGTAACCAAGCTGCTAATAAATCCAATCATCCGAACCAGAACCCGTCATTTCGCCACGCGTACCCCCTACACGCGACAATACATACATCACACATATAGTTAAGGTCCTACTGTTGATAAACCTCATCAACGAATGAGGTACTTCGCGAAACAATAAAAAAAAAGGTATCCTATTTCCTTTAAAGATGCAATAAAACTTAAGAGACCGTAAAGGGATCTATATTTTGCAATTTGTCATTTTCTGTATGAAAGGTTGGCTTTCACAAATATGATGATGTATGATTAATGCATGATGTGAAGTAACCAATATGACACTGGTATCGGAATCTGTAGATTCGATACGGTCAATATCAAGCCCTGCATTAAACACGAATTTCAGGCACTTTCACCCACTTCCGGTCCTCACAACCTATCTCCATAAGGCCCATCTCGTCTCCTCAGTCTTCCAAGTGAACTTTTTTCCATGACGTTTCCGCAGAAAAACATTATAAGCATTCCTTGTCTCGCTTATCCCAGTCATACGCCCAGCCCACTGTAGTTTCATTAATTTCACTATCATAAAAAATCAAAACCTGATTCAGGAGGAAATTAAGAGGAGACTGAAATCGGGTAATGCTTGCTACCATTCAGTCCAGAACGTTTTGTCTTCTCGTCTGTTGCCCAAAAACATAAAAATTAAAATATGCAGAACTATAATTTTGCCTGTGGTTCTGTATGGATGTGAAACTTGGTCTCTGACATTAAGGGAGGAACATAGATTGAGGGTGTTTGAGAACAGGGTGTTGAGGAGAATGATCAAGTCAAGGAGGATGAGGTGGGCAGGGCATGTAGCACGAATGGGGGCGAAGAGGAATGCATATAGGATATTGGTGGGAAAGCCAGAAGGAAAGAGAGCACTGGGAAGACCAAGGCGTAGGTGGGTGGACAATATTAAAATGGATCTTAGAGAGATAGGATGGGATGGTATGGGTTGGACTGATATGGCTCAGAATAGGGACCAGTGTAGGGCTCTTGTGAACACGGTGATGAACCTTCGGGTTCCATAAAATGCTGGGAAATTCTTGAGTAGCTGCAGATTTGGCTTCTCCTCAAGGAAGGATCAGCTCCGTAAGTAAGTAAGTAAGTAATCATAACAATTCACTTAGTTCATCTTCCTTAGACCCGATTTTTTCCTCAGCACTTTGCTGTCACACATTTCTAATTTACCTCCTTCACTTACACTTTGATTCATGCCCATACTAACATAACTGAAACTCAAGCGGTTAGTATCGCCGCGGCGGGCAGGGTTCGATCCCGGGTCTGGTCAAGTGGGATTTGTGGTGGACAAAGTGGCGCTGGGGCAGGTTTTCTCCGAGTACTTCGGTTTCCCCTGCCAATCTTCATTCCACCAATTGCTCCACAATCACCCTCACCTATCATCTGGGGCTGGTACAACAGGCCAGAAGTGGCCGGAGTACAAGAGACTTAGTCCCACACCACTAGCAATAAAAATAACAAACATAACTGAAAAGCTGACAAGCCGATCTTCTGGATCTGCTGAAATCATTTTGAGCGAAATTTAAATTAGGCAATACTAAATACCAGTTGCTAAATTTCATCCAAATCGTTTGAGGAATTGTGAATGTCAAACACGCTGAGGGAAGGATGGACGAGCAGATATGACCTGCTCAATATTAATTTCATCCATTTGGTGCAAAGAAAGCACAAAATCGAGATACGTCAAAAAATATTGCAAACAGCAGACCTGTGTTCCGATGTTCGTGTTGACAAAGCACAGGACATTAGTGAAGGTCATTACACACACATTAATGCGTTCTCCGAGTGCTCACAAAAACAGCACCGAGACAGTGACGTGTTCAATTTACAAATGTGTTTAGCATTACGTACTTAAGTCCATGCACACGCGAGGTTCTAATTTACGGACAAGTAAAATGAAATCAGCTAAAAATTTCTCGTGTTAATGTCTCTAGAAATGTTCCACACACGTTCTTGAAACAGGGTAGGAAAATACAATACTTGGACCTAACATATAGTACGAGGTCAGTTCAAGGCATTACATTATCAGAAACTTCGTGATTTACGTATATACAATCACCTAACTACTGCTGCGACAGGTAAATTAAGGCGTTAGGCTGGGCTGGGAATGTGCGCAGAATCGGGGAGACAAGGAATATGTACACAATTTTGATGAGGAAATTCTTGGAAACGGCAATATGTAACGTGAAATAGGGCAAACTACGAGAAGACAACATTAGGATGAATCTTGCGGGTAATTGGTTGTTTGCTTTCTGGCGCCAAAACATCTTCAAGGTGTCATCCGGCACTCAAAGCTTCTTATGTAGAGGAGTGTCATCTGAAAAGCCCTCACATTAACACTGACAACAGGAAGAGGTCAGCTGATGCAATTTATGAATTTATCTGCCCATATAATTTAATTTAGGTTAAATGTATTTTCACATCTGGGATAATGGTGTACACTACTTATAGTAAACATCAGCCGCTCGGAAAAATAAACGAGCCAAGAACAGCAGTTCTTCATCCACAGCTAAACTTACAAAAAATGTACCGTCTGGCGGCTTCAGTTCTTTATAGTGAATTTAAACTCAGCCATCACATAATCAAACATGACTGAGTTGTCTTCTGATGACACTCCTGTATTTCAGGCAAATGCTGGGCTAATTGCTCCACGGAGAAGAGTCCTTGGGAATTCCACAATCACTCAGCTGATCAAGAAACCCCTAACATTTCATAGAACCTGCAAGATAATTGCCGTGCTCACAACAGCTCACCACTGGATCCTAACCTACATATGAATTCAGTTCACATTCTCACACCTTGTTTCTATCACAGACTTCCGGATTGCCCTTCCATCTGTGCTTAGGCCTTCCAAGTAAGCTCTTTCCTTTTGGGTTTCTGATTAAAATTTTGAATGCAGTTCTCACCTCCCCCATGCGTCCTACAAAACGGAGCATATGGTAACTTCCTTGCGTACATATCCCATTTACAAGCTAAACCATAAAAAGAAAGCCATCCAATGTCATAGAACTTACACAGCTGACAAAGTGTTGTTAAATAAACAAACACAGTTACTCCTATCCTTACGCATTACACCATCGAGGCGTACAGGTGATGTGAGGGCTTAACTCCAACATCACACTAGGTGGAGAGCAATCACCTTTACGTTCTGGCCTCTTTATCCCCAGAAAATAACTCGGAATGAACATTTGATAAAAGATAGAACTGGCTCAGAAGGCCGTCTGAATGTTGGCTATATCCTGAAGCACTTAGACCCAGAAGAACGTATCGCCCCCATCTTCAGGGGTTAACACCACATATACACGGTGCCAAATCCCAGAAGACTGCTTTCTTCATAGTCACCGCCGTGAAAGCCTCAAATCTTACACTTAGACCCAGTTCATACCTTCACTTCATAGAACAGGATTATTAGATTTCTTAACTTTAAAATGCGGTACAAGTTTTCGGGCGAGGGAGCAAACTCTCTGGTAACGGAATCCGGAGTTTGAAACACGGAGACGGCAAAGCCACCATTGCACACGACTCCAGTGCAGTTCAGTCTAATTCACATTCTACGAACAGACTCCGGTATGAACCAGTTTTATATTAGGCCTATGCACCTTTCTTCGTCTTGGTTCCAGTTATTTGGAAGTTTCCAGACGTTTCCTCACCAGAATCATCGAAGGCTTTTGTTATATCTCTCTGGCAGAAATAACTAGCATATAAAAAGGGATAACTGAAAAAGCAAGAACGAACTGCCGTACTCGTTACAGTTCGAACAGAGAAGCTGGAAAAATACCCTCATTAGTATCGCCGCATTTCTCTCTGTCCGTCCAAATGCAGCAGTTCCAGTACTGCTGTTTTGTGGAAATCTGTCACAATATTCCAATTTTGATTAAAGTCGGACAATAATAACGGGAACTTCACGCGACGGCCTACACGCTTTTTTGTACGCATCTCGACAGAACTAGCTACATATTTTTCGAAACCAAAATGCTTCCAACAAAAGCTGAAACAACCATTTTATGCCCAACCAGTCATTCCAGCAAGACTCACGATTTCCGAGTTAGTGGAACAACATTTTTACGATATCCGAACATTCCAAACTTAATTATAAGAGCCACTCAAACTCGGAGCAATAGCTCGTGTTGGTACAGCGGGACAATGGGACGTAAGTGAGAGTCATGTGAGGTTTCGCAATCCTATTTACGAGGCACTTTCCACTACAAGTAAACAAAAATTGAAAAACATGAAACGGAAATCGAACCGTGTCACAAAAGTATCACACACTTCACAAACGCTTTGCACCTAAAGCAAACACGAAACATCACAAGCAGAGTGTCAGGATACAAATTCCAACGGATCATCTCATGCGACTGTCAATTCCACACAACTGTACGTGGCATGACATATGTTTCGTGACGTAATGGCTACTGCCTGACTGCCTGAGACACATTAAATCAGCTGTCTTCACTTCAAATCTTATTCCAACGAATCAACATTACTTCAGCGGGATGCGTCACGACGCTCACTGCCGTAGTAGGGCGGCGGCAGAATTATCGGCAAAGGTCACGTGACCGACTGACGACGTCTCTCCGGGAAGGCATGAGGGGAGGCGACGCACCGCGCCGAGACATTAGTGCAACAGACTTGCGGTCGAGTTCTACTTTACAATACGAGCAACATGACCAGACGGTCGATTTGATATTGACAGCGAATTTAACATGCTCACTTCGCCGGGAAACGAAGTAAGTGCCATCACGCTACACAGCGTTCACATATTAACAGGTTTCAGCAGGATTCCATCTTAACAACATTCACAGTTTTCGGTTTCTATGCAATCTATGTCGCTTCAAAGGAAAGAGGACGATATATTTCAATACTGCCCCGCCTATGCCTTGATCCTTCAAGCAGTCTCTTCTCTTCAGGTTTTACGACAAAAGTTTTTCACGCATTCTTCAGCCCTCCAATGCAAGCTCCAGAAACACAACTTACATGCGAACCAGTTAACAAAATCCAACCGACCATACTCGCACAATGCCTTATAGAAACACTTTTGTAATAGGTATCTATATAAAAAAACTCCGTGGCCCGTAGTCCGCAAGCGAACTGTACCGACCGAGCGACCGCCGCTTGTCGGCGAAGTTAATGCCAACTTTAGCGGATAGAGGGTGTCACGTGATCAGCGCAACGGTTCCCCACGGCCTTAATCTCGGTTTTCTAGACCGGAGCCGCTATTCCCTTGAAATAGCCCCTCAATTATCATCACGAGGCTGGGTGGACCCCGTTTCAGACCCACTACTTCTCAGAAAATCTGGTAGCGCCGGGAAACGAACCCAGGACCTCTCGATCTGTAGCCAGGAACTCTGACCACTAAACCACAGAGGCGGTCACATGTATCTTTAAACCTCATGTTAAATGTTCAGCTCAGCGGAAAAAAAATATATCCCATCGCCTATACGTACTCGTACAAAACAACCGTTTACATTTTAATGTCCTGAAGCAAATGGGAATCTACATATACGAAACCTTTGCCAGGATAGACAGTCATTACAGATAACACTGCACGATAAAAAATGAACTTGTCATAATGTCAGAAAGGTAGATAGGCATAGGTTGCTTAGAAAATTAACTATAAAATTCCGTCACCCATCACTTGAGTGAACCTAAAATGGAACCTGAATTTCATTTAAAGATGTAATAACAACATAAAAACTAGATAATGCATACTGAACTCACTTCAACTGTAGCTACTGACGATTTACGTTTGTATTTCGCTCCTGGGACATCCCTTCAGTAGTAGTTAACCAGTATGCAGGGATTCCCCAGATGCTCCAATTACATGTGCACTAACGATGTGTCCTCTTTCAAAATCGGACAAGTCTCCCATATGTAAGATTTGAGGCTTTCACGGCGGTGACTATGAAGAAAGCAGTCTTCTGGGATTTGGCACCGTGTATATGTGGTGTTAACCGATGTTTCGGAGGAACGTATCGCCTCCATCTTCAGGGTACAAGGAAAAATATAAGAAATCCGCAAGCGAAGAGACCGTAAGAACCGGTAAAAGCAGTCTGCTTTCTTCAAAGTCTCCCATAGGCCGATTCCTTCAACCGGACTGTCATGCAGTACAATCACTAATGAACTTACACGATCACTACAGTGTAAACAAACGGAAGAACATTCGGTGTTGCCCAATGAAGCTCCTTCAATGTAGCGAACATAAATTTTATTCCTCCATTAGTGATTCCATTATTCTGCCTACCCCTGTACACGCATTTCAACTTCCATTTTATAAAGTTTCAGAGTTTCCTGCAAACTTCCTGTATCTTTCCAACATAAACGTTTCGCATAAACGATTATTTAAATTGAACTATTTTTCATCACGAGCCGAAACTTACGCTGAGAATACACAAACCGAGGTTAATGAAAATACCTAATCGACATGTCGAGGTTTTGTGACAGACAGAAATTACAGTCGTGAATAGATCGACTGGGTTTTTGATTCAGCTAAACTAACTTCATGGTACCCTTCTCGAGAAGCAGCCAGATGTGCAGCTATTCAAGAACTTCCCAGCATTTTATGGAACCCGAAGGTCCACTGATCCCTATCGCGAGACAGATCAATCCAGTCAATACCACCCCATCCTATCCCTATAAGGTCTATTTTAATATTATCCACCTACCTATGTCTTGGTCTTCCTAGTGGTCTCTTTTCTTCTGGCTTTCCCACCCAAATCCTATATGCACTTCGCTTCTCCTTATTCGTGCTACATACCCTGCCCATCTCGTATTCTTTGACTTCACGATTCTTATTATAATTAGTGAAGAGTACAAATTATGAAGTTTCTCATCCAGTTTTTCTAACCTCCTGTCACCTCATCTCTCTTCGGTCCAAATGTTTTTCCTCAGCACCCTGTTCTCAAACACCCTAAGTCTATGTTCCTCCCTTAAAGTCAGAGACCAAGTTTCAAGCCCATACAGAACCACAGGCATAGTTACGGTTTGTATATTCCAGTTTTTGCGTTTTTATACAAGAGACGAGAAGATAAAAGGCTTTGGACTGAATGGTAAGAAGCATTATCCAAGTTCAGACTCCTCTTAATTTCCTCCTGAATCAGGTTTTGATGTGTTACTGTCATTCCCAAATATCTTAACTGTGCCACATTTTCAAGGGATGCATTTTATGCCTTGTTTCAACTTATCTACAATGAACGATTATCTCATAATGTTATGTCAACATAGGTACGATTCTCAACGGTTACAGAGCTATGGCTAGAGGCAAATAATGTGTGTGTGTGTGTTGAAACGTGAGGGTGTGACAATGCAAATGCGTTGGAATGTAGGTCCATATTTCAGTAACGTAGCAACTATCATGTTGTACAACAGTGATTCGGTACAATGGACCTGAATGGCAGATATGCCCAGAATTACTGGCTTTTTGGACTTAATCAATCGTCCAGTATTCTAAAAACTAGAAAACACAACATTTCGGAGGCTGGATCTGTTTTCGTCCCTACTCTGTTGGGTCCCTTACAAAGAGTGATTAGGTTAGTTCTTTCTAAGTGACCCAACAGTGTGTCTCCCCCTTTCATATGAGGGAGGAAACAGATCCAGTTTCGTAACGTTGTGTTATCTAGTCTCTAAGAATACCGGACGATGGACAAAGCCCCAAAACCAGGTAACTCTTGAGTATTATACACCATCGTCAGAACCCTTTAGAACCGACTGGAAAATATGTTTATATTAAGTAAGGAAGAATGCCGCAGACATGGCTTCTGAAATGGAAGTGCTCCTATTGATGTTGAGGAATATTACAGACGATTTCCGAGGAGAAGAATCAACGACAGGCATGTATTTTGTACTAGCCCTTCTTCTTGGAGGGATGGCTGACAGGTGCAATTTGCGAGGGCTCTTTTGAATGTTAGCTGCTAGATATGTTTGAAGATACTTCCTCTGACAACATGGAATACACAAATGTACTTCCTGCATGACGGCAGCGTCACCACAAACAGCAGACACGTGACGCAGTGTCTGAATCAGCACTCTCGTGGTCGCTGGACTGGCCGTAGGAGTCCGCAGAATTGGTCACCACGATTATCTGGCCTCACCCCCCCTTAACTTCCTTCTGTAGGAGTTCGTGAAAGATCTTGTTTATGAACGCAACGTGGACACACGTGAGGACTTAATTCCTATCACTATAGATGCAGCCACACGCATCAGTGATTGAGGTTCTCTACGTCGCTGTACACTTTCTGTTGTAAAGCTGGCAAGAATATGAAGAAAGTCGTCTTCTGGGTTTAGGCACCGTGTATTCTTCGTTTTGGCCGACGTTTCGGAGGAACGTAGCGCCTCCATCTTCAGAGCAGTTGAATGGCTTGGAATGCAGAGAGCAGTAGCTGTAGTGATAGGATGTGAAAGGCGCTGCTTATATACGAATTAGGCAGGAGGGTTGGTTAGGGAGAACGGACCAATGGGAGCAGTGGAGAGCGATTAAGACCATATATGGTGTTGTGTGCTAAGGGAGGGGGGNTTGGTCCGTTCTCCCTAACCAACCCTCCTGCCTAATTCGTATATAAGCAGCGCCTTTCACATCCTATCACTACAGCTACTGCTCTCTGCATTCCAAGCTATTCAACTGCTCTGAAGATGGAGGCGCTACGTTCCCCCGAAACGTCGGCCAAAACGAAGAATACACGGTGCCTAAACCCAGAAGACGACTTTCTTCATAGTCATCGCCGTGAAAACCTCAAAACTGGCAAGAATATGTACAGAGGCTGAAATCAAGACATTATGAATATTCTTTGCAGCAGCGAAATTGCAGGGTACGTAAAATCATGTACTACTACTGCCATTTCTTGTTACAATAAACGTGTCTGTCGTACTGAAATCAACATAGCTTTCCCTATCCACAGTTCTGTAACCACCGAGAATGGTACACATGCGATTATAATATTTTTTTCACTCAGAATGGACCCAGGAATAACCTTCCGAAGTTATAAACATTGTGCATTCTAAGCAGGTTCCATCGTAAAGATAAGGTAAGCTAAAGCTACCACCGTAACATGCCTTGGAGACCAACAGGGTTTCGAGACGTCGATGCTCCCATATTTTCTAGACAATCGGCTCACAGATGGCGATGAGGTTGTCAGCCTTACGCGCTGGCCGCCCTTTACCCCCCGGAAAGATTGCTGGTACTCATATCTGTTAGAGCTGAGTCGACCGCAGGGCCATAGTGCGGCTGCAAGAATAGGACAATTTAAAAATCCAGTGACTTAATTAGGAATCGAACCCGCGACCTTCCGGCTTGTAGAATAGTGCCTCATCCAACTACGCTACCGCGTGCCCTGGTTCCACCCTGTATAACAGAAATATGTAGTTTTCCTCAAATGTTTCTTCATTTGAAGAAAGCAGTCTTCTGGGATTTGGCACCGTGTATATGTGGTAACTGACGTTTCGGAGAACGTATCGCCTCCTTCTTCAGGGTAGAAGGAAAAAATATAAGAAATCCGCAAGCGAAGAGACCGTGAGAACCGGTCTCAAGGTCTCTTCGCTTGTGGATTTCTTATATTTTTTCCTTCTACCCTGAAGAAGGAGGCGATACGTTCTCCGAAACGTCAGTTACCACATATACACGGTGCCAAATCCCAGAAGACTGCTTTCTTCATAGTCACCGCCGTGAAAGCCTCAAATCTTACGTTTCTTCATTTATTTATTCATTACATCATTTGTTTATGATTTATTTAACGACAGCGTGAGTAACTCAGACCACATCGCTTCCCATGACACGATGATTAGTCAACAATGAGCTGGAAAGGATAAGTCAGGGCGCGGTCATGGCAAAAAAAAATCTCAGGCACCAGCATTATCTCAGTATTTGCCCGCAGAGCCATAAAAATCACGAAATAAGGCACTCAAATCAGCCGATCTCCGGACCGATGTTTGGACCCGAGCCTTCCCGAATACGAAGTAGTTATCGATTGGACTATGGCATTCGGTCTGTATCATACAAGGCTGTTGAGTTACTCTCCATTTTTGCTTCATACATTTAAACTTTTGATTTTAACAGCTAGTGCGATATCAATGTGAGTTCACACGGGCATACTAATTAATAATACATAAAGCACTATCACCGGAAAGGTTGTTGTCGCGGTATCAAAGTCTGTAGGTGCTCCTAAGCTGAGAAAACCAGTAACACGTGGAGTGATAATACAGACTGTGGTCTTCTGGGTCGTGAAGCCGAACAGTCTTATACGTGAAGAAAGCAGTCTTCTGGGATGTGGCGCCGTGTATATATTGTGTTAGCCGACGTTTCGGAGGAAAGTATCGCCTCCATCTTACGGGATGAAGAAAGAATAAGAAAATCCGCAAGCGAGGAACCAGCGTGAGCACATGCTCACTGTGCAAACCGTGTGAAGGACACTCGAGAAGGTCAGGCTTTGCACCGATTTCATCCCATACTCTTCAGAGAACAGAGGGCATGCGGTAGCGTAGTTGGTTGAGGCACTATGCTACAAGCCGGAAAGTCGAGGGATCAAATCCCAATGAGGTCATTGGATTTTTTCAATTTACCTAATCCTTCCAGCCGCACTATGGCCCTGGGGTCGACTCAGCCTCTAACAGAAATGAGTACCAGGAATCTTCTTGCGGAATAAAAGGCTGCCAGCGCGTAAGGCTGACAACCTTACCGCAATCTGTGAGCCGATTGTCTAGAAAATGTGGGAACCTCAACATCTCACAACCCTATGGGCCTTCACGGCCTGTTACAGGAATAGCTTCACTTTACTTACTTACTCTCTAAGGAACATCGGGTCTTTTGATGAGGTTCTTCTTTGTCCAATAACGCCCTTGTCTGTCTTCATTTACTTACGACTGTGTGAACTGAACGGTACTGCAACATTCTGAAATTAACGCTGAAATCTCCTCCTTGTTTTTCTTACACAACTACTTTCTCCGTTGTGTTGGCCTGACTCACACATGGCATATCGACACAAGAAACACGAATGATAGTATATGCAAATACAGTAAGAGGGGCTCAAGATTACGATGGGTAGGCATATAACACGTAAGCTTGAATCAATGTGACTGTTCAGCAATTTACTGGGGTGTCATTAAAGAGATATTGCAATGTTGTAGGCTCTTGGTTTGTCGAGTCAGCCATCACATCGAACCTGTGAGGCCACAATTGATAAGAGAAGCATCTGCCATTTCCGCCTAAGATGCCGAACCGTTGTCAGGGAGCCCTGAGGCGATAGCACTGCATTTTCCAAATTAATTAATCTGTGAGTTCGCTGTTCATTAATCGCAAAGAGAAAATTCTTCGTTTGTTTTCTCCTATCAGTCCTGTGCTGCACTCTTGTGGCAGTGCTTGTCCGAAAGTCTTACACGGGAAGTCCCCTCGCTGGGCACCAAATTTAGACCAAACATTGCACTACGCAAAGCATCGTCGTGGGAATACTAATTATAAATAGCTTTTCTGCAACTTATGTTCTTTTATCTCTGTTACCCTACTTCACGTGTCACTATTAGTTTCCGTTTCGTTAAACCAATATTTTGTAGACTCCCTGAACAAATGTTTACCCTCCTGGACTTTACTGACCAAATAAATGATATGTCAAACAATTTACGAATCAGTACACAGGAAATATGCTACAACTTACATGGTTGGACTGGTCGTGCTGCTGGGAGTGTCACTGTATTCGTTGGCATCGTAAAAATCTTCTTCTTCCGAACTGGAGTATGAAGTTGCAGGCACAATCAGATTCATGCTTGGTCTGTGGCTCGTGCCCGCAGCACTCAGACCTGTAACGTCCAATACTACATCAATTCTTAGTAGGCATAAGTAGCACCAGCACCACAAAGATGGCGCATTTCGCCGAATCTCCCCTAGTTTTGCTCAAACCTGGAAATTACTTCGGCGGACACTTAAGTCCTGTTAAATCTACATGGAAGAAGACCAGAACTGGAAATAGAATCATGTAGTCAAAGCAAAACACAGACACCAGTGTCCTGGGTGCGATTCCAACCTGTGATTCTAGAGCTGTATTGGCTCAATGCCGGAGGCGGGAAATAACTTGCACCTCAAACTTTTCTGAGGTATGACGTCAGATTTAGTCAACACGCAATTCTGTCACAAGTAAAATCTAACGGTAAATATATGAAGGTAGATGTTGCTATTTATACTCAATACTGTCACGTGTATTAGTAACTTGCAGACGGGGTTTGGTTTGGTGAATCGATTTTTAGGCTACTCACATGTCATAAGTAGAAGTAATTATAAAACTCTGATGATTACTGTAACTAGAGCGCATAAATGAAGCCTTCAGCGTCTGCTTACACTAGTCGCTGCTAGGTAACAGATCTCAACAACGGTTAAGTCTTTACTATGTCGAAACGGAGAGTGAAGAAGGCCTAGCCATTGTTGAGAGTTTTCCTTGACGTAGCTCGTGCGTTTGACAAGGTCTGGCACACTGGACTACTATATAAAATCAAAAATATATTCCCCAGCCCATACTACCTACTTTTAAAGTCATACATCACAGAAAGACGCTTTCAAATAAAATATAATCATTCATATTCAGCGTGTTCCCAGAAGTCAGGTATACGGCAAGGAAGCGTGATTGGGCCTCTACAATATTTTATCTATACTGCAGACCTGCCCATAACAAACAACATTACAATCGCAAACTTCGCGGATTACACAGCCCTGCTAGGAGCAAATAATGATGAGGGCCCAGATTTTTTTGAAAATGCATATGCAAATGCATATTTTGAGGGTTTTTGGTCGTTACTGCATATTCTAAACGTAAGAGCATATTTCTGCATATATGTTTCAAATTAAGGATAATTTCAATATTCACTAACAAAATCGGTTTTGCCTGTGTTTTGGACATCCCTTGCCAGTTGCTATTCTCAACTCTCTGAGTAACGACACTTTTACCACTTAACAATACAAGCAGGTAGCTTGGATATTTCGGAAGGGAGGGGGTGGGATTTTCCTGCATTCCACCTACCACCACAGCAGATAGTAGCATCAGAGGGTTGGTCTTGAGAGAAGTCTCTTCAGTTAACGTGTTACTCTTTTCTTTAATAGTCTGCATAAAGAAAGTGTTTGTGTACTGAAAATGCCTAAAGAAAAGTGCAGCAGTAGATATTTAAAAAATCGGTAGGTGTCGGGTAATAGTGACGATATCACTATTAAACTTCCCTCTTTCTGAAGAAAGCAGTCTTCTGGGATTTGGCACCGTGTATATGTGGTGTTAACCGACGTTTCGGAGGAACGTATCGCCCCCATCTTCAGGGTAGAAGAAAAAGTATAATAAATCTGCAAGCGACAACACCGTGAGAAACGGTAAAGCAGACTGAGGGAGTGAGGGTGAGAAAAACGTCGGAACCCGACTACGCTAACGTACATCCCGACGGCTCAAACTACAGCAGCAGACTGCTTCACAGGCAGTGCACTGCGCTCGTACACACTCCAGCTCTGAACAAGGATATGATTAACCAGTCACACGAGAAATTTTATGATTTCTTTAATACAAGAGCCTATTGTAATATACATGTAATCTCCGGGCGAAAATGGGGCACTTTCTTCTGCATAAAATTGTGACGCACTCTATAAATGTTTTATTTATCATTATCGTCAACTAACTCCATGGAACAGACCCTTCTTGAGAAGTTGATGAGCGTTTGATGAGCGTTTGCCTGGACAAGAAATGCACAGCTTTCTATGGAATCCAACGGTTCACTACCGTGTTCACAAGAACGCGCCACTGGAACAATCCTAAGCCACTTTAATTCAGTCCATACCCTTACATCCTATTTCTTTTCGATCCCATCTATGCCCGAGACTTTCAATTAGTCTCTTCACACCTGGCTTGTCGAACTAAATTTTGTTATATTTTTTCTCATTTTCCACATGAGTGTCATCTCCCGCCCTCCTTTTATATCCCTAATAATATTATGAGCCGGTCACAGTGGCCGCGCGGTCTATGGCATGAACTGTCTTCGCTCTCTCGAACACTGGGATCATGGGTTCGAATCCCACTGAGGGCATGGATGTTTGGTACTTGTATGCGTTTATTCTGTGTCTGTGATGTCCTGTGTGGGTAGCGGCCTTGCGACGGGCTGTTCACTCGCCCTAGGAGTCCTACCGTCTGTGAAAAATGTTTACGGAACTGAGTAAGACGCCCAGGGCCCTTAATGGGCTGGAAGAGTCACTGAAAAAGAAAATAATATTGTGCAAAGAGTACAAATTATGAAGTTCCTCACTATGAAGTTTTCTCCATCTTTCCGTTAACTCCTCTTTTCGGGCCAATTATTCTCCTCTGATCGCTGTTCTTAGAATCGTCAATCAATGTTCTAGCCTTAGGGCAGTGACATTATAGCTGTGGCTTTATAAAAATTCCACAACATTCTGATGATAGTAACACCTCGTACTAAATCAGCAACAATCTACAAATGAAGCCTCGCACTGATAATCAGCATTCCGTTGTGCAGTATGTGGTGATTTCCCGTGCTTAGTTTACTGCCATCTGTTGTCAAACGGATTTTATGATGAACTCCGATCAATCTTACTTCGAACACTTGACAGTCTGATACCTAAACAGAACATCGATGGCAAAACCTGATACTGTGGCCGTTAGAACGAATTTTAGTTGCGAATATATAAGACAGCAAATATAATGAGAGGAAACAGTACACTACAGGTAGAAAGAAGACAAGATGGCCGAATATAACATAGATACATGTGGCATACAAATAAAAAAAGATAGGAAACTAAGTGAGCTCCTAAACAATTAGTGCAGAACAAGATTTCAACGCCTTGAGTTACTGCAGCAATATTTCGACGTTTCGTTAAGTTCCTTGGAAACGCCAAAGCTTTTTCCAGCACTACTCAGTGTTATAAGAACCTCATAATATTCTATGGTAGGCGATTGTTTCGAATTCAGTGTAATTCCTAGATGCTTCTAATTGAATAATACGTTTCTTACACCACGGACGCCATATAAGTATGGGTCATCAGAAGCGTACGCGATGGCACGACAGCCTACAGAGGATGACTGAACATGCCACTTAGTGATATGATCCAAGCGGATAACGCCATGCGGCCATTTACAGGTGGCAATATCTATGGGACTCTTCCGCCAGCGCCACGTCAAGTTTGGCGTCATCGTGTTTGTAACACTAACAAACGCGTTAACTTGTATAATCTTCCACCATACAGAATTTAAGGTGCCTAATTACGATGCATACCAATCACCGTCCCACACAACCTCCCCCCCGCAATAATGCCGTAGCTATAATACTCCCAAAGGTATGCTGACTGTTGCTCGAGTGCTTGTCTTCGGGATGAGGCGATGTGCCGTTCCCCGGTTATGGCATCCAGCGGTACTTCTGCTGTCCCAGCCTTCCGTAGCTTTTGCATTATGTCACCCTGCCACCTCCTTATGGCTGCACGCCATAAGCAGCCTCCAGGTAAGCGCGGCAGACATGTTACAGTCATCGAATGCAGTTTGATTTGTTTCATCCTGGTACGTCACACGAACAGTATTAGAAAAGGTTAATTAATTCCGTCCAGTGTGACTAATCAAAATCAAATTTATCGAAGCTGGACAAGCTAAACTGGTAAATCAATACGAAAAGGAAACAACTATGAACCAATACACATATATGGTTCAATCGAACACCTTCAGTCACAATGGATGGAGTTAATCAACCTTTTGTAATCGAACGCAGGAATTTAGAACAAAAGTGGCATCGCTGTTACCTTCCTATACAGTTCCATGAAGAATGGTGAGCTATTCATAATGTCACGGAGGGGTAGGCAAAACACATACATCGTGTGTCCAGGATTCTTTAGGACTTTGTTTTTTTTGCCCTGCAATGCCATCTGCTGGCGAGTTATGACGTTAAGATTCTTGAAGTTTCAGCTGTGGCTGTCTATAATTTCAAACCACAAGCATCGCTGTATCATGTTTTCTGACCTTGAACGTAACAGTACTGTTCTGACGCTCGTCGGAAAATGGCGGTTGAACAGAGAGCCAACATCAAATCTTGTTTTAAGTTACGCAAAACAGCCGGAGAACCGTACGAAATGATGAAAAGTGTGTACGGTAGTGATTCTTTGAATCGCTCGAACATTTTTCGATGGTATGCTGTACTTCGTGACGGCAGGGATGACATTGAAGACGCTTCACGTGCATCAAAGCCGAGAACAAGTCCCACTGAAGAAAATGTGAAAAAAACAATGACCGAAATCCTTGCATCAGACAGATGTGTTTCTGCAAGACTCATCGAAGAGCTTTTGGGAATACCAAAAAGTACTGCGCATCAAATTTTGATCGAGGATTTGGGCAAACGGAAGGTCTGTGTGCGGTCTGTACCGCACGCATTGTCAGGCGATGGAAAACATGGCAGAGTGGAAGACTGCAAAGACATGTTAAGGTCGGCCCAAAGTGACGCAAAATTTACAAAATTTATTGTTACTGGTGGCGATACATGGTGTTTTCAATATGAGCCTCTCACAAAGCGGCAGAGTGCAGTGTGGTTGAGCCCAAAGAAGCCGAAACCAAAGAAAGTGCGCATGCAAAAGAGTCGAGTAAAGACACTACTAACCGTTTTCTTCGATTCCAAAGGAATCATTCACAAGGAATTTCTGCCAGAAGGTCAAACAGTGAATTCTGATTATTATCTCGAAGTCTTCAATCGATTGTGGGAGAGAATTCTTCGAAGTCGACCTGAATATCGAGAGCAAGGTTCCTGGTCGCTCCTCCACGACAATGCCCCGCCCCAAAAATCGAAGATCGTGGGCGATTTTTTGGCCACAAAAGGGATCACAGTCCTTGATCATCCTCCGTATCCGCCAGATTTCTGGTTGTTCCCGAAAGTTAAGTTGGCGATGAAAGGAGACCGTCACGACACCATGCAGGACATCCAGAGCAATTGTACGGCAGTTTGAAATGCGATTCCACAAAAGGAGTACAGTGACTGTTTTCGAAACTTTTCAATCAATTCCAGCTATGTATTGATTCAGAAGGAGACTATTTTGAATAAAGAGAGTGAAATTTTTAAAATAATTCACGTCTTGTATTTTTAATGAACAGTCCTAACAGAACCTGGACACACTGTGTACATCAGCCCTCACACAGTTGATCCTTAGATAAAAAAAATCTACCACGAAGATATCTTTATTTCCTGCTATGCTCACTTTAAACGTGAAAATTGCATCTTTGTTTCACTGATGACCGAAACAGGCTTAACGAATCTTTTAGGGGCTGCTAATTTTGGAAATCAATAAGGGCCTGTAACTTTAAGGTCGGGGTTCTGACCCGGGGATCCTTCGATCCACAGGACGTACATGAAGACTCGCCATGGGGTAAAAAAATAGTATAACTATCCCTGTAACAGGCCGTGGAGGCCCATAGGGTTGTCAGATGTTGAGGTTCCGACGTTTTCTAGACAATCGGCTCATAGATGGCTGTAAAGTTATCAGCCTTACACGCCTGCCGCCCTTTACCCCCCAATAATATTTCTGGTTCTCATTTCTCTTAAGAGGTTGAGTCGACCCCAGGGCCATATTGCGGCTGGAAGGATTAGGTAAATTGGAAAAATCCGATGACCTCATCTGAAATCGAACCCGCGACCGTCCGGCTTGTAGTAGTGCCTCAACCAACTACGCTACCGCGTGCCCCTAATCAAGGGGTAATGGAGGTAATTCCATACAAAGCCAAAATACTTGCACGCAGTGAGAATACAAAGTTCGAAAAACTGACAATCATAACGTGGTATATCTAACATCGATATGCAAACAATTATACATAAACAACTTCAACAATGATGTTTGTAACAATGTACTTGGTAAATAAAGTAAGCATGATCCTTGCATCATTCTTATGCACAGAATGGTGTTGACCAGCAGGTGTGCCGCGAAGTGTCGGCTTAAATACAGTACATCAGGAATTTTTTCAAAGCGAATTGTGTACCATCGCACTAGTGCCGTGTATCACACGCCGTTGAGTTTGCAGAGTTCTGCGAAGGACTTGGGCCCCACAAACGCACCAACATACTGCAGCTCTGTCCTTCCACTTCAGCATCATCTTCACATTATTATACGCTATCTCAATTTTTAGCACGGATAACTTACATACGGCCTTTTGTTATTAACACCTGGAGCAGAAGCATGTCTTTGAAATTCTTAGGGAACTTTATTGATCATACAGTTGTAATAATGATTGCCAACATGTTACATTAACGGCTAGATTAATAAACGAAAAAAAAATCCGTGGCCTGTAGTCCGCAAGCGAACTCTACCGACCAAGCGACCGCCGCTTGTTGGCGAAGTTAGTACCAACTTTAGCGGACAGAGGGTGCGGCGTGAAGCATTCCAAACCGCCGTGACAAAGGCTCTAAACGAGGTCCCTGTCGACGCCTTCCAGGATGCGTACCGTGCATGGAATAGTCGCTGGCAAAAGTGTGTGGATGCCCAAGGGGAGTACTACGAAGAATTTTAAACGTCTGTAACGATATCTTGAATAATTTCTTTTACGAACTTAATTACATTACTTTCCGGACAAACCCTGTATCTTAGAAGCCAAAATGTCTACGCGATTAGAACTCTTGACAGACGAGTAGACACTTCGGCTAAGTCTGATGAAATGTTACGGTGCTCCACTTCCAGCCGTACCGCCAACACGCTGAACAATATCTATCCATGACAAGCATAACTGTGAACTTTCCTGTATCACGCATGCGCTAGCAGAATATTTCATTTATTGCTCTACATTAACCTTCGTCAAGAGTGCACCTTCCGGTGAAGGCGTCAGGAGCTCTTTCCGTCACGTGATGCCAAGTCATATTGCCTAAGTTCGGTTAATGGAAGCGCTGTCTAGAAAACTCGCGGTAGTAGGAAAAAGTTAGAGCTAGGAATTGAAGGATCTGAGGAACGAAGTATTTACCTACAATATTTTAACAAAATTTGAATTACGAGAGCTATTCGGAAAGTAAGCTCTGGCGAGCTGTAAACAAACATTCAGAAAAAAATATTATATACAAAAATACGTACATACTTAAGCTACTTCTCAACATAGTCACCGCCCGAATTTAGGCACCTGTATCAGGGAATAAGTTTTTGCATGCCGATAATAAAGAAGTCTAGCGCCTGTGAGCACAACTCATTATTGTTGAAGGACTGTGATCCCAACCACTGCTCTGGGTAGGCCAGACTAAACAAGCGTTAGTCTCCCGGAGAGAGGGCAGGGCTGTAAGGAGGGTGGTCAAACAGCTCCCAGTTGAAATGCTCCACTAACGGTTGAGTGCGAGCAGCTGTATGCGGACGAGCATCGTAACGGAGAAGCACTACACCGAATGTCAGCATTCCACGCCGTTTGTTCTGAATGGTCCTATGCAATTTTTTTTTTGTGTGTGTTTCGCAATACACTTCTGACGTTACTGTGGTCCCTTGTTGCATGAATTTCACTACCAGCACTCTTTTCCTGTCCCAGAAAACAGTTACCATTAGCTGTCTGGCAGACGTTTGTTTAAACTTTTCGTCTTGTTTGGTGTATGTGTGTGCACCCGCTGCTATAACTGCTGATTGCTCTTTGTGTTCAACGTTCAAATATAAATCCAAGATTTCATCACCGGCTACTCGTACGATGTGACTGAGAAATTCATAGCCATCTTTGTGGTATCGCTCTAAAAAGTCAAAACCGAAGCCTTTCTCTTGCGTTTTGTGAGCGCCCGTGAGCATTTTGGACTGTCCAGCTGGCTCCTGCAGCTGTTGAGTTAGTAAGTAAAAACAGTGCCGTTTTCTTAGTTTTTCGTTTGTTTGATTGTGCTGATTCTCTAACTGGCTCCGGCAGTTGTTGAGTTAGTACGTAAAAACGGTACTGCTTTCTTAGTTTCTCATTTGTTTGATTGTGCTAATTCTCTAACTGGTTTCTGTATCTGTTGAGTTAGTACATAAAAACAGTACTGTTTTCTTAGTTTTTCGTTTGTTTGATTGTGCTAATTCTGGAACTGGCTTCTGTATCTGCTGAGTTAGTACGTAAAAACAGTGCCGTTTTCTTAGTTTTTCGTTTGTTTGATTGTGCTAATTCTGGAACTGGCTTCTGTATCTGCTGAGTTAGTACGTAAAAACAGTGCCGTTTTCTTCGTTTTTCAGTTATTTGATTGTGCTAATTCTGTATCTGTTGAGTTAGTATGTGAAAACAGTACCGCTTCTTAGTTTTTCATTTGTTTGATTGTGCTAATTCTGTAACTGGTTTCTGTAGCTGTTGAGTTAGTCGTAAAAACAAACAACTGAATTTAATACCATAATGTTGTTAAGCACTTCATTCCTACCTTACGCATTCGTTGAACTATCAGGCTCAAATACAACAAGGGAGAGAGACAGTAAGCAAGCGAGAAACATGCAGCACTCACTTGATAGTGACGATCTGGACCCAACAGTCGCCACGGGACCTTGTCGCCTCGTCTCCATACACTCGGCCCCAACTTCGATTCCCGTCTGAAGACCTTCCTCTATTTCCTCTTCGTGGAACACGGCACAGCCCACTGATGACACGTTCACCCCTAATCACACAATAGCAAACAATTCTTCCGACAAAGAGAGGGGTAAAGAAGACACTGATCACCACACACGATGTTGATGAAAAGAACTTGGTTAGAAAATACAATCAGAAACAGCAAAACACTATTAGAGCGCCTACAAAGAGTTCCAGGCAGAACTCATAATGCCTGCTTTTCTGCTGCGCAGACTTTCAGTAATATCATGTGCTGTTAGTAACATATTTAACTGAGGCAAATTTGTAAATGAACGATGTCATTCAATTCAGCCGGTGAGCTAGTGTACTGCACACGTGCAGACAGGGAAGGATCGACTGCGAGCTGTCAGAATCCGTCTTGCTTACAATTACAAATATAAAAATTCAATTTTAATTTATTTGCGTGCCAACTTAACAGTCCAAGGGTCTTTACAATAATAATAATAATAATAATTTTGATTATTATTATTATTATTATTATTATTATTATTATATATGACTTATTTCGGGGATAAATTATTATACAATTACAGATTTCTTTACGAGTTAAATTTGTCAGGTTGTAAGTGAAAATGTTCGCAAAATCGTCATGTTCACAACTGTTAACTTTCAAATAATAATTCATTCAGAATTTATAGGAATGCTTATAATTTATTTCCATAACAAATTTTGCATGCCTAGTTATACTGATTCATTAGCTGACGCCGTCAAACCCAAGAATAAACATAACTTCGGGGCAGCCGCCATTCTTTAGGTACCTTAACGAAGCCGAATGTTCTCCAAAAATGTATTACGATTCACCTTTTCAGGGCTTTAAATTAAATGGCGTCAGTGTCGCTCCTACATCATAAGTTCGTTGGGGGTGGCTTCCGATGGCGTAACATTCACACAAACTATCGTAAAAATCAGATACTTGGGTAAAACGCTTGAAAGGAGACATCAAGGCAAACAGGCGCACACACGGACATACACACAGTCAGGAGCATCTCTCTCAAGAAATGGAAAGCACAGTATATGTTCATGCCTCAAAGATGTAATTTATCATTAGTCTGTCACAAAACACTGCAGAAAATGCTACACACTGAATACTTGTGTAATCAGATGAAGCTTGTCCTGTCCGCAAAACACCTCTTCACGCAGTCTCAAAGCCAATACATGTTTAGGAAGATAACTGTGACATTAACTTCGCAGTTTATTAACATTCTCAAATGCGCACATTGTATAGTGTTGAACGAGAGAAACTGTGAATGGTGAAGCTGTGCTGACCTATTTTCTGCCAGTACCTCAGCCGGCCTGGAGTTCTCTTCATGACGGGGCACGTATAATTATCATCAGCGCGTTCAGACCGGCTCTGATGCCCACCCAGAGGGCTGTTTCCCAGGGATATATCAGAAGGAACGCGAAGTTGACCACACCTTCATTTACTGCCCACATTAAGAATAAGTTACGCGTGATGATCATTTAAGCAAAAGGGTCCTGTTAACCACTCAGCAGTGACATTCGACATCAGACACAGTCACAGCGTCAGTCAGTTACACCATGTCTTGATTTGACTGAGTGAATTGGACGAAACGTGTGTTGGACACGATTTTTACGGACTTCACATTACATTGTGTGTTCATGGCCAACTCCTGTTTTACGAAGGTGCTGTAGGTGAAGGTTGCAGCGTGGCCGCGGGTACGCGCAGTGCTGTGCGAATCATCAAAAGAACTCGAGTCTACACCAATATGGCGGACGTTCCAGTACCGGGATTCCGGAAATACTGGACACAGAAGTCAGCATCGCTGAAATCTGAATGTCATGCCATCACGAATAAATAGCCAGAAGCAGCTTCTGTAGTGCAACAAATATACAGAATACTCATTGACATCGAGTATCTTGCAGGATGGACACCGGCTAAGGTGGGGAAAAGCTCTGACTGAACCTCTATTGCAAATAGCGCGGAGGACAACAAAGCAAACTTTTGTAAATATCTAGACGGGAAGCCGCCTTTTAGCGATCATTACGGAATATACCATCGTACATGGTAATACTGAATGAACTGAAGGCCGTCCTGACGGTGAGTGCCCAGGCAGGACAAAGTGGTGTAGTGAATAAAACCTTGGTGGAATCAACGGCCCAGGACGACGACTTCCATGTAGTAAAGATATGCAAGAGGGATGTCTCTAATAATACCTCGCAGACAGCCAAGAAGTCGACTAAACCAGTCGCAATCAGCAGCTGTCAAGCTGCCTCTGCTACTCTCAGAACTAATGACATGGACACGGAGACTATTGGAACAGAGAACGCAGGGGGCTGCCAGAAAACCAGATAGGCCACCACCAATAGTGATGACTTCTACCACAAACCTAATTCTACTCCAAAGCGACTTAAAATTCCGGGTCAAAGGCGAGTACGAGCTCCGAAATATACGAAACGGATCCCGTATCATAACAAAAGAAATGGCGGAATCTTCAGTATTGAAATCCTACATGGAGAAAAATACTCTCCGATATTTTACCTTCTCCCCACATTCCGAAAAGCCTAACAAAGCAGTGACCCGTCACCTTCCCTCCGACACGCCAGCGGAAGATATTTAGAATTCGTTTCTTTAGGTCGACGATTGCTGTAACTGTGTTAAGAGCACTTGCTTCTATGAAGAACTCAGTTGCTTGTTCTTTTTGTGTAGCGCGCTCCCTGCGTGTTGTTCCAACTGAGGCTTCATGGAACACCCAATGTTTTTATTGCAAGCCCGACATATTACGATTTGACCGTCGATTGTGAAGGAATCGTCTATTTTTATCCACAAATGTAACTTTGACGCCATAGAGTGTGCAACAGGGGCCATAACGACATCGACTCGCAAACTTGAACTTAGGTTCAACGTAAGTTGAAAAATCTACAGAGTTGGGAGTCGTATCATAGTAACGGCTAGTGAACACAAACTAAGAAGACTTAGCGTGCTGTAGTGAGAAGTCGTATGCGTGAATTTGCGAGAGCGCTATAGTTACTTATAGTTACGATTTATGAGTTGAATATATCAAATTAAAAATCCAAATCCCGTGTCTAGTCACTAACACGTGACAATATTTTACCGTTCCCTTAACTGCCCGTTCCGCGTCGGAGGCGTTACTTTATGTGAATCGATGCTAACCTTCGCGTTATGCAACTGTAATTTACGTAAGTTCCAGAGCGAGTTGGCTAAAGTAGACTTCGTTTATACTCGGGGATGGGCGTATCCGAAGCCTCGGTCTGGCTATCCCGACTGAACAGTATCGTGGGTTCCTGGAGTCTCCCCAGAGAACAGAGGGACAGTATCCTGCAATGTGACACGGCCGCTTCCACAGCAGCCCTTTCGAGTTCATCAGTTCCTTCATCGAAACAATGCTAACCAACTCAGCGCCTATAACAAATTGGTTAAATAACTGAAAAATGACAATTTTCATGTATCTATGTAAGATTTGAGGCTTTCACGGCGGTGACTATGAAGAAAGCAGTCTTCTGGGATTTGGCACCGTGTATATGTGGTGTTAACCGACGTTTCGGAGGAACCACATATACACGGTGCCAAATCCCAGAAGACTGCTTTCTTCATAGTCACCGCCGTGAAAGCCTCAAATCTTACNGTAATTCTTTTTTTTTTAACATGACAATTCACACGCCATTTCTTGATTTACATGTCGATGTTCAAATACGAGCAGAATCACAGACGCGTTTAGACCTTGTAGTCATACACATTAACATAACAAATTGGGGAAAATTGTTTAAAAAACTCCATCAAATAATTCGGAAATGAATTAGTTACATGAAGCAGAGGCTAACAGAAGTTATGGTGATCGAGAAATCCCACGACACTTATGGAAAGCAAATATTCCAGGTACACTGGACTTACACCTATGATATTTTAAAACGACGATGGAAAATGATTCACGAATCTACTCAGTATAAGGGAACCGCAGATCAGTTTCATTCTGATGTCTTCATGTGGATCCCTCCAGTCTACGCATCGAAAATGGCGAACTTCCAAGTGACACTGCCGAATCTTCTTACTAGAAAGTAACAGCATTTTTCTGAATGCTTGCGCAGATAAGGCGTCTCGTACAACAGAAGCTGGACACATTCCATGTAGTGATGGTGTCACAACCGAAGACGAACGTACGTACACAGAAGTTCAATACGCATGCGCTGTGTAAGCAACCTGGCATCCCATGTGCATAGCATGATTACGAAGATGATACTAGTGCGAAAGGGTAAAAGTAGGTAAAGGTATCCCTGTAACAGGCCGTGGAGGCCCATAGGGTTGAGATGTTGAGGTTCCCACATTCTCTATACAATCGGCTCATAGATGGCGGTAAGGTTGTCAGCCTTACGCGCCGGCCGCCCTTTACCCCCGAGAACATTCCAAGAATATTCATGGTACTTATTTCTGTTACAGGCTGAGTCGACCCCAGGGCCATAATGCGGCTGGAAGTTTTAGGCAAATTGAAAAAATTCACCTCATCAGGGTTCGATCCCGCGACCTTTCGGCTTGTAGCATAGTGTCTCAACCAACTGCGCTACCGCGTGCCCAGTGCGAAAGAGTACAAGTAGAAAATAAAAATGTATTTTCTTAATATAAAATTCAAAATTATTCTTTCTCATTCTTGCATCTGGCACTAAAATAATACCTTTAATTATTCGTGAGGTTAGAAGATAACAGACAAGTTACAAAGGCCATACGATATCATTTAAATGTATACTGAATATATAAAATGTTCCGTGTCACTACAATTCTTATTTTGCTGTCTGCAAACAAATTTCGTGATATAATGAAATACAAACGACGTAAACATGAATATCCATACGATTTTAACAGCTTATGAACTGTGCTTTGTTACCAATCATGGTCTCAACAATTAACCTTAACTTCCTCATTCTGTAACCAACAATGTCAGAAAATGTTTCCAAAACTGATAAAGTTTATTGCATGGGAACAATTCCTGTAATATATATATTTTATGAGTTATGCCAATTTTACTTTGCAGAACCCACGCTATGAAAGTCTGGTGTAACACGTACCTTGCCGTTGTACATCTTTGCGGGGCGCCTGAGTATTGTCCACAGACATCGGAGAAGTGTCTGGGGTTTGGTAAACTCCATTCACTGGATGTGCCGTATTCTGCAACAGCACGGAGACCACATTGTATCCACATACAGTAGACAAAAGGGGACAACTACTATTGTAGAGCGGCACACGGATCGATATAAACCTGCAGTAAAAGCCCCCCCAACATTCGTGAAGATAACGATTCAGGGTCAAGGATATAACCGTTCCGATCTGCATCAGTATACTATCACTGGAGTTAATAAGTCTCTTAATATCTTATTATGGATAATGAGAAAGCTGCTACACTGAAGGCGTGTGAGAATGGGAGGGTAAGGAAACTATCTGAACATAAGGCGGAAGATACATGAGGCTGGGGAGAACTGCATAATGAGCTTCATAAAGAAATATATATTATTCACTTGAACATAAGGTCATTTACAGAAGAAAAGAGGCAAGCATTTAACAGTGATTCAGTTATACAGTTAGTCACTCCGAAAATCAAAGCAAATCATTTATGATCAGCAGTGCTTCATGTATTACTAGAGTTGTGTGTGTGTGTGTGTGTGCATTATACAGTGGGAAATGAAGTGACTGTACTGTGGAATCCATATTTATTTTACGGCGTGGTAAACAACGGTACATACTTCCCACCTCCACGACCTTAACCGTCATATTCTTGAGTACCTTTCAACCTGAAATCCACTGATCTGACCCTGAGACCCGGCACCCTTAAATCAAATAACGAAGAACTGAGGAGTACGGTTATTACACGGCAATGCGCATCCGAGTTTCACAATAGGTGCGGAATTTCCTGCCGAGGTAAGAGAGTAACAGCTTCTCAAGATGAACTCTGCTCCGTGGAATCAATTCCAGTAACATCGAATGCAAGATAGAATTGCTGTGACCTGTGAATCGGAAGAATGTTACAGGAAGCAACAGTGGCCCATTTTATTAAGTACCATCTCAGCATATAACTACAGGGACTGAGAAAAACCATGGACATTCTTGGTAAATGATTCTTCTGTCTACAATATATTAGGCAGGCCGCACACCGGCATGAGCCAAGACATATAACAGTCAAGACACGATGCCTGAGACATGACGCAAAGAAAGGAGCACAGTTGAAACGATTATGAAAATCGCCGCACACCGGTCTGACGTCAGCTTCATGCTGACGAATCACGAATGAAGCAAAACTGCTTCTTTTGTCCCATGTCCTGATGCTTGTCTTGATGCAGTTGGTGTGCGGCCGCCCTTACAGTTAGAATCAGAACGAACGGATAAACAGATGTACGTACAAAAATCACTTCCTCCCAACACCCCGTCAGACAGTAGAAGGCGAAGTTTATCCTGTGTAGCAGTAAGAACCACGCCATAAAGACACATCGGGGAGTCAAGGTATACTTTCATGCATCCTCTATGATGGTTTCAGTTGGAAACCGGTAGCGACTACTGAATGTTAGCCGGGCACGCATCACGAACAGGAGTGCTCTACAGCCGGCCATATACTGCACACCTGTGGTACTTCAGAAACTGGGTATTATCCTAGTGATTCCAAAATAATGATCTGTGACTCCCTTGAGGGTAGATGTAAAGTTCATCGATCTCACCGGGACCTATTAGAGACAGCATTTTAAGGCCAACATGCTTGGTGAAATATTTGGATATAGGGAGGCATAAGTCAGTAAATTAGAAAATTAGACGACAAGAAATTTGGTGACTTATAAAGGTCACCTATGACAGGATAGTGAAATTTAGGGCACTACGATGCGGTAGGAAGGCAGAAACGAGTGCATACAAAACTCCGAAGGGGGAAACATCTTCGAAAATGCGAACATGGAATACCCATAAGATTTAAGAACGAAATTAAGGCGTTTATTTCGGATACATGTTGCGAGGACAGGAAGTCGGTGGAACTGAAGAAAGATCGCGCCCGATCGTGGGCTTTCGTATTAGTAGTGCTGAATCGCCTTCGGGTTCTGATACCAGAATATTAGTTTATTACTAAAATGACACTTTATCGCCAGTGAGCACTCTGCCGGAATAGCTGGACATTCCTGGTATCAAGCAGGGACCAACACAACGCAAAGTTCGGTTCACAGAAGTAATGTCTATAAAACTCATTGTGTAAGTTAAGTTCGCAAAGATTGTTCTCAAACTGCTATAAAGTCAATTAAAATTTTAACAGGAAATTGTCTAAGACAACATCAGTAACTTGAAATTGGTGTTTTAGAGTGGACGATGTGAGTGACTAACTTATTTCCTATAAATACCAGTTTCCCCATTTAACAACAAAAGATACAGTTGTAACGTTTACGGCAAGAGTGAGTTGACCACGTGCACTAACATGTGTCATGAACAGGGCCCGGATCTTTATGCGCTATAACACTTAAAGTATGCGCTAAAAAGTAGGAAAATATGCACCAAAAATAAAACAATATGCACTTAAGCAGGTCACTTTATTCAGACTCATCTATTTACATGTATCATTCACTGCAGAAAGTGGCGTCACAATAGGCAACTAGAAGTCTTTCAGTGTTTTCTGGAGACAAACTGCGTCTATTGTCCGTCAAAATGAGTTTATAGGCTGAGAGTGATTTTTCTACATCAACTGACGTGATTGGACAGTATTTATACACTGGCGCCGAAGGTTCGGAGCATTCAACTGGCAAAGATACCCTAATTCCACTCAAGTACTGACTGACTGAATCTTTTTTAGTCCTGGGTTCGAATTCAACACCATTTCTAACTTGCATTTAATCTTCTCTCCAATTTCGCCTGGAGCGGAATTCAGTGAACAAGTTGCTTTCTGAACGAGTTCAAGTGCACCACAAGATTCTAAGCTCTCAATGTCTTTTGAAACTGTAGAAAAATGTGCATGGATAAAATTCACATCTTGATAAACAGAATCACTTCCAAACACCACTTTTGCTTCATGGACACATGCATACACATCTTCAAGTTTTGTAACCACTTCTTTTACTTGATTGAAATTCTCCTGTTAAAATGAAACTGCGGATAACCAAGTCCCTCACCTAGTTGGGACAGCTTCAGGTGGCAGAGGAACCTGAGGTAGGGAATCTTTGTAGAACTGGACACGAGCTGGTGCTTCCAGAAATGGGGTTTTCCCACTTGCAATTAAATCGTTAACAGCTGGAAACTGTGCGCGTATTTTTTCTGAAATATGGTGTAATCCGTGCGCTAAACAGGTTACGTGTATAAGATTTGGATAAAATACTTGTAAGGCCTTTGCTGCTTTCAACACGTCTTACAAAGATCGGCTGAACATGTATTACCAGAGGATTTGGGTTTGACCTGCGTAAGAAGTAGCTGTTGTGGTGTGCTGTTCTTCTTCCCCTTCTTTGCCGCAATATGTGCAGTCGTTCTTGAGCGTTGTTCAAGTTGAAATTTCTTTTCACATTTTACTTCCTTTGCGCAAACTTGACAGTACACGACGACACCGTCTGTTGAACAGTCACTATCGTCACTATTACCCGACACCTAACGATTTTTTAAATATCTACTGCTGCACTTTTATTTAGGAATTCTCAGTACACGAACACTTTCTTTATACAGAATATTAAAGAAAAGAGTAACACATTAACTGAAGAGACTTCTCTCAAGACCAACCCTCTGATGCTACTGTCTGCTGTGGTGGTCAGTGGGATGCAGGAAAATCTCACCCCCTTCCTTTCGAAATAGCCAAGCTACCTGCTTGTATTGTTAAGTGGTAAAAGTGTCGTTACTCAGAGAGTTGAGAATAGCAACTGGCAAGGGATGTCCAAAACACAGGCAAAACCGATTTTGTTAGTGAATATTGAAATTATCCTTAATTTCAAACATATATGCAGAATTATGCTCTTACGTTTAGAATATGCAATAACGACCAGAAACCCTCAAAATATGCACTTGCATATGCGCATATGCATTTTCAAAAAATCCGGGCCCTAGTCATGAAGTATTCATTTCCTGTGAACTGTACGTACAGTCAAGTGATGTTCTTTCAGTGTCGCAATTGCTTTGTTAAGCAACTGGACGACTACATATTCCGTGAACACGGAATTCTGCGGCAACTGTAGGGTTGTAGCGGAGAGTTAACCTTATTGCAGATTTGCGAACTGATCATCGCATCGGGGGACCGATATTGTTCGCCCTTCTGCTTCTGCTTCTGCGGTAGACCGCGGAATACGGAGAAGTGCGCATAGCGAGACGCTCACATGTGAATCCCCGTACCAGCGTTCGTCCAATGAAAGCTGAAGAACATGTGACGCGTACAAGATGGCGGATTCTCTACGAATAATTTTCTTTTTAATTTCTTGGGGTGGGGTGGGACTGAATCACTCGGTACATCAGCCACTGGGAGAAAACCTGCCCCTGCGCCACTCTGTCCACCAAAAATCCCACACTACCTTGGCTCGAACGCGGGCTAACTGCCTGCTGGATAAGAAGGCAGGGGCCAGTTTCCTGGTCAACTTATTCACTAATCTCCTAGATATTTTCCTTTGCGGATATCTACAAAATGTGGTGCATACTACATCGGTGGAGGCACGCGATAGCGTAGTTGCTTGAGCCCCTATGCTACAAGCCAGAAGGCCGCAGATTCGAGTCCCGATGAAGTGGATTTCTTTCAATTTACCTAATCCTTCCAGCCGCAGTATGGCACTGGGATCGACTCAGACTCTAAAGGCGCGTCCACATTACTCGTGCTCGTGCTCGCCAGGCTTGTGTTCGTCGGAAGACTCGTCTGGCTTTTACTTGTGCTCGTAAATCTTCGTCCACACTACTTCAGTTGCTCGCCAGGCTTTGGCGCGTGAGGATCCGTATATTTACTCGTAGTGTGTATAGGCTGTAGTCGTATTTTAATTTATTGGCTATAGTTTTTAAATTAAAAATTTAAAATTTGTCTGTCTCGTGATTTGTCATATCGTCCACATTACTCGCGAGCATAGCGAGTCACACGAGCACGGGCACGAGTAATGTGGACGCGCCTTAACAGAGATGAGTACCAGGAATCTTCCTGGGGGGTAAAGAGCGACCGGCGCGTAAGGCTGACAACCGTACCGCCATCTGTAAGCCGACTGTCTAGATAATGTGGGAGCCTCGACGTCTCACAACCCTATGCGCCTCCTTGGCCTGTTACAGGGATAGCTTTATACTTCAGCAGTGGATGCTGTACAGGAACTGCCTCAGCGGGTTCAAAATGGCTGTATCTGAGTCCCATTATAAACATTAATTATATTGCCTCAAAATAATGGTATCTCTTGAACAAAGTGTACAATTTTTAGTTATCCATAACACAATTGTAAGTGTATGAATAATGAATTTTGAAGAATCTATTGTAACACAAAATAGAAAACTTTCTCTGGATACATTCCACTTCGCTGAACTCGGTGGTGATAGGAGAATTCCGAACAAGACGAGTATACCAACGCTTTGATCTAACCAGGCTGATGGGAAGCATTACAAGTTGTCTTAACAATTAAAGGAGAAAGCAAGAATCAGTATTGGGCCTAACAGCTTTGAGAAAATAAATAATCAGCATTCTCATGGAAGTTCGGTATAGACTCAAAAAACACACCAAGGTCTTTAATACTTCGCCGACAAGCGGCGGTCGCTCAGTCAGTATAGTTCGCTTGCGGACTCAAGCCTCGGAGTTTCGGTCTTTAATACAAAGTGCATGAAGACTAACAGAAATTCAGAACATATTACTTTTTCTAGAGAAAGAGATAATTTTGTTTTAGCATGATTAAGCTTCATATGGTTTTTGACACCAATTCTGCACCAATTTTGCCTGCAAATGCAAGCAGAGGTATCATGGCACACGATTTTTACATCACAAGCAAAAAAAAAATTGTTTAATTTTGTTGCACAGGTTAATATTATATAAACCAAATAACAAAGGCCCCAGAAGAGAACCCCGAGGAACACCATACAGCACAATTAAGAGCAAAAAAGAAAAAAAAAACCTTCAGAAAATTTAATATAACACAATCTACTGTTTAAATAAATAGAAAAACCACTAAATATAACTAGCAGACAAGCCATAACTATTGAGCTCCTCTAAAAGCATGGAATACAAAAGCAAATCAGAGGCACTTCTGAAATCAAAATAGATAGAATAAAATTGTCCCTAGGAATACACATTGGTAGAGAGTGACAAAAGTGATCAAACTTGCAGTGACTTGGTAAACCCAAGCTGAGGAGGATTTAACTTGGTCTCAAAATAATGAAAAATATGGTCGTGCATGGAAAAATCAGAGACCTTTAGATACACTGAGTTTGGTAACAGCCCTAAAATTGTGTAAGATTTGAGGCTTTCACGGCGGTGACTATGAAGAAAGCAGTCTTCTGGGATTTGGCACCGTGTATATGTGGTGTTAACCGATGTTTCGGAGGAACGTATCGCCTCCATCTTCAGGGTAGAAGAAAAAATATAAGAAATCTGCAAGCGGAGAGACCGTGAGAACCGGTTCTCATTTTTTTTCAGCACACCAGGATAAGACTGCACGGACAAAGTAACATGTAACTAAACGCCAGTAAAGACACAAAATCTCAAAGCAACCCTTTGCAAACAGCTAATGACATCACCCAACATGACATATTTTTAGGCCATAATCTCTTGACAGCTAATAACAAGAAACAATACGACAAACAACAGCAATGTCGACGATAACAACAAAGATTATTTATCAACGTTTTAATTATATGGTGTACAACTCCTACACTTCTGTTGGCAGATCCTGTATATTCAAACCTGCGACCAAGGTCTTGCAATATTTCTTGAAAAGTCTGTGGCATAAAATGCTACACAGACGGACTATGTAGGCTATTATGTATGCTGATGCTGATAATGAAGATGAAACGCCTGTGGTAAGAAAGTTCATGTGGTGCAGGGTTATTTGCTCTTGTGACTTGCATTACTGACTGTCTCACAATATGTTCAAAGACAACAATTTAGGCAACATCTAAAAAGATTACTGAATATGAATATGCACGTGTTCAATAAAGTTTAACTTGTCTCTTATGCAAGAAGAGCCAGGCTTCATACTAAGTTTGCAGACCACCATGAATGTGTTAACACATTTGGCTGCTGGTGCATAATTTAATAATTATCCTCAGGGGTTATCTACAATGTGGATCTCTAATTTAATCCAGATTCATAATAAGGCTACCAGTAACAATGTTATGTGTAAGTTATCTGTACAAAGTTGTTTTAGTGTGTGCCTCCCTGGGTGGGTTACACAGCATATTAAAGTATACTGTGTTATGCAGTAGCCAACGTGTGAACAGCATCCTCTACTCTCTGTACATTACAGCGTACAAACCTGTTGCTGGACAACGACCACGAAACAAATGATACAACAATTGCTATATAGTGGCCAGCACACCAATGGAGTCGCTGGAAAGATGTTTTCTGTGCGGTCCGCACAAATGGCTGCATATGTAACAATGGGTACAACAATGAGCGGCGTTTTCTATGCGGTTCATGCCAACGGGTTATATGCAGGACAAAGTTTAGAGCTTAGTTAATTGTGGGATATTCACCAGCCGGTAAGGACGTAGGCAGAGGTCATTGTCAAAAGCCATTACCAGGAAAGGAATAGTAAGACACAGAACACTTCATGTATGCTGCAGTTACAGGGACCCTTAGAGTGTGTAAACCAGTGAGGTTGTTATAGTTACTTGTAGTTACGAGTTGAGAGTATAAGTGGTCAATAAATCGAGTCACCCCTCCAAATCCTGTATACAGCAACTAATACACATGACAATATGAGCCCCACAACCAATGTCACGTCTAGAGAAAAGGTGTACTGCCTAGATAGGACCATTCTTTGGAAAAAATTTGGTTAGAAAATAAATTCTGTGATGAAGCAATGGAAACTTATGGCAGCAACATATGAAACACTGTAATCTGGGCTCTGCTTCACGTTTTGCACAGCCAAGTTTCACCACCAAACGTTGCTGTTGTTGTTGTTGTTGTTGTTGTTGT